>NW_008338715.1:4589333-4602386 GCF_000622305.1 Nannospalax galili | reverse complement strand
CTATCTATCTATCTATCTATCATCTATCTATCTATCTATCTATCTATCTATCTATCTATCTATCTATCTATCTATCTATCTATCTATTATCATTTTCTTAAGCACAGTTCTTCATGTATACAAAGTTTCCATGTTGTTTATTTAGATGGTTGAAGAAGGTAGTCAAGCAAACATAATCTGTGAATTTATCGTATGATAAGCACAGATAAATTGTGTTTGGATTTAGTTAACTCAGAATTAAATTTGAATAATTTTGTACTAAAAGAAATCTTGGAATTTTTAATTGAGCACTGTGCTTCACCCTTCATTTTCAGAAATTGAAGAAAAAGTACAGGATAATGAGCTAACCAGCATTGGCCTTGGTTTACGTGACCCAGGAGTAGAACATTGTCTAACCTCACTCTATCTTGAACATTAAGCTATGGTATGCCACTCAAAAGAATTGGGTTTATTACCACCAAATATCACCCACTTGATAATCATTCACACAAGGGAAGAGGTTTCAAGTACATTTTAAATATTTGTACCAATGTCAACTATTTTTCATAATCAATTTTCAAAATAATGTTTTCTTTTGAATTTTTCCTAGTAAGAACTCACAGCTATGTAGGTACTTTTTAAAAGGCTTATAACATAATTGTCCTACTTTTTGTATATTGGCCTAAATTGGCAAGGGTGGCTCTGCTTTTTGGAAGTAGCTTCGCGTGATGATAGAGCCCAAGGGGACAATCTAGGTCTCTTGGTCACTGGGTTTTGAAGCTCAGGTGTTTTGAAGCCAGTCTCCCGCCAGTTGCTTATTCTCCAAGGAGGTATTCTGGCAGGAATTCTTCAGGCAGAAAGAAGCCGTCAGTTCACTCAAAATAACTGAAAACAGTGTTATTTGATTCTGAGTTTGATATACCCTTTCTACCTGATCCTGGCTGCCATGGGAAGAGGAGAGTAAAGGCAGTTTAGAGTCTCTAGCAGTGCTGACCCTGCATTCTATCAAATACTACATTGAGGGTACTCAGCTTCATTTTGGGTGCTATGGTGTGGTGATTAAGCTTGCATCTAGAGAAGGCATGCATCTGAACCATCATCTCTCAGATTCAAATTAAATGGAATATCCCGCATTACAGAATAGTCTGTATTAACCACATCTGATTGCTTGCTGCTTAACAGAGGGTGGCCCCATGGGCTCTATTATCCTCATTTTCAAGTTCAGTCTAAAATAATACCTTTTTCATAGAAAGCATTCTGGCATTCCTCTTTGGCACCATAACTTTATATATTTTTTTTCTCTATTAGAGCAATGAGAGTGCTTTAATTTGCCTCATTTTTGGAGAGCTAGGAAACTGAAACAGACATTCACATGTACCTTCTTCCTCTGAAGCTACGTTGTTTTAAGTTCTCAGAATAATGTGCACTACACAAGATGGTTCCATATCCCACCCTCTTTTTTAGGTAGAATAAAAATCATTACTGTTGTTATGAACTAAATGCATTGTGTGCCAATGTTCTTCTCTTAAGTAATTCTCGTCTTATAATACTCTTGTTCATTTGGGAGACTTTGGTCCAATTTGTCCTATACAAACCCCTTTATGAAGCTATTTTCACTAAGATTGAAAGATAATAATAAATATAGATACACCAAGAGCCAGATATTTTATTCATTTTCTCTCTCTCTCTTCTCTCTCTCTCTCTCTCTCTCTCTCTCTCTCTCTCTCCTTTTCTCTTTTTATCTTTCTTTCTTCCTCCCTATCCCCCACTGAAGTGTGTTTTGGGACGTAGGCGGTACCTTGATGGAAACAGTTTTAGTTTGGGATACCATGGTTACTGAAGGAAAAACTTAATCTGAGTCTTTTTAAAGGGCTTGCTTTAAAGACACCTTTATAAATGCAGCTGTGAGAAAATAACACTGAGTTTTAACGCATCTTTTGTTTTTCCTCTTATATGCAGAATGAATTGTGTGTGGCATGTTTTTGGTTCATGTATTTATGGTGAAACAGTTTTGCTAAGTGCTTAATCTATCAAAATAGTATAAATTTGAGAAATGCCTTATTTCATATTTTCAAAACTATTTTTGGTGGAACTACTTGGTAACGTGAAAATATGAGGTTATATTTTCTTTTAGATAAATTTTATTTTATGTGGTGTTACTATGCCGACATTATAATTACTTGAACAAATAAATTTGGTTTTTAAGACCAGACCCTAACTCTGAGGAAACTTATCCCTCTAGAACTCTCTTGTGACTGTCTTCTCCTGTAAATGTGCAGATTGGGAACTGTCTTGTTGGAACCCTGTCTCTGGAACTATGTCCCGAGTCTTACCCCACCCATAAATTTATTCAAAATGGTTCCTTCAGCTTCAGTTGAGGAAGTGCAAGCTTGGCTCCACCCTCATCTGAACAGACCAACATGTCTTTTCATCCCTAGTTCTGGAATATTTCATTCATCCAAGGTCAGTTGTCCTTTACAACCTCCACTGTGTTCAGTGGAGCTGGGGTGCTGCCTCAGCACTTAGATATGTTCATTCTCAAACACACCCATGTTCATTCATTGATTGGTTCATTCATTCATTCATTCATTCATTCATTCATTCTTATCTTTTTGAATGCAGTAAGAAATTGAGGTTTCCAGATGCATAAGAGCACATGGATTTGTTGGGGTTAATTAAAAGCAATTAGTTCAAATTATGTCCACTAATAGAGAAGTCATTCCCATAATTTTATAAATCATGATGCCATAGAAAATGTATCAAAGTAAAAAGTGTGTACATCTAACCCTGTTGTCCACAAGAAAATATGCTTAAGTTATTTATGTTCATTTTTGTAGGGTTGTTCTTACTATTTTCATATTCATGCAAATGCTAATATTATTATTCATATATTCTAAAATGTTTGTAAGCATATCTTTTCTGTACATATAATACATCTAAGTTTCATTTAAAAATAAGAGCTTAGTTACTTTGCAAAATGTTCTCTCAGATTTTTTTTTCTACCTTCTAAATCTATCTTAGGACCTTTTATCTTTTAATGTATATCAACTTACATATTCATAACAGTACCATAATAGCCTTTTATTTCCTTTGGCTTTTTGAAAGAGGGTATCCCTATAATCCCAGATGGCCTGGAACTTCCTGTGTAGACCAGAGTGGCTTTGATTTCACAGACATCTGCATGCCTCTTCCTCCCATGTGCTGGAATTAAAGGTGTGCACAGCACTCTGTAATAGTCTTTTTTTATTTTTTATTTTTTGTCTTTTTGAGACAGGGTCTCCTTGTAGCCCCAGCTGTCCTGGAACTCACTATGTAGACCAGGCTGGGCTTGAACTCACAAAGACCTGCCTGCTTTTTGTATATGTGACTTTGATATATAATTTAGTTATTCCTCCTTTTTGGGCTTCTTCATTGGTTTCTGATCTTGCTGTTTTGGAAGTAGCTGTAATGTTAATCATTACATTCGGAGAATATATTTGTAAAGATGGAATTATAAAGGCAATTATTACTTGAATAGTGAATGCTTTACAAAATATTACCAAAACACTCTTCAAAACATGTGTTCTTTCTTATCTATAGTTATTTTAACATAATGATATTTGGGAGCAAATACTTTCCACGTGATTACAAAATAATCATATTCATTGAAGATATTTAGAATTAAAGAAACATTGATGAAAAGTTGCTTTATGTTTAATCAATCCCAATATCTACTGGTAAACCACTGACTTTAATGGTATTTTGATATGTTTATTTACAGTCCTGATTTTTCTGTACTTAAAATTTTTAATATTGATTTCTCATAATTTTTCTGATCTTTACTTTAGTGTTTTAGCATAGGCATGAATACCTGTATCATAGGAGACATTAAAACACCAATGTAATGTTCATCTGAATGTTCATTGCAGCTTACTAAGAGGGCATATTCTTTATTTTGATACTAAATATCACTCCAGTTTTGAACTTTGACAACATGAATAAGAATGTAGAGAGTGCCTTTTCCAGAAAGCCTTTTTTGTATTTCATAATGGTCTTCTAAAGCATGCAATGTGTGTAAACGGCAGGTTAAATGCTAGTGATACTAAGATGGGTTTTGATGTTCTTGGTTAGATTGTTCCCCAGGACTTTTGTGCCAGGTATAGTCTTGCCAAAGGGATGGTAGCAGACCCATTTCAGCATCCCTTTGGAACTGCTCAGGTATTTTTAAGACTGGTGATGCAGAGGACTGTAATGCATATACCATCTTTGAATTACACAGTGTTATTCCTTAATTATTTTTGCATTTTTTATAGTTTGGGCTTAAAGTTACAATTTGTGCTAAACTTTTGAGTGCAGGTTGATCCAAATAATCAGAGAAGTCATGAACAATCATTTATTATCATTTCACAAGCTTTGTGAGGGTAACTAACAATAGATTGCTGAGTTTGTAAAATATTTGCTAATGATATTGACAACTTGGGAGTCTCTCTGTAGAAATGCTATATATACAAAGTATGCTTATACTTTTCATGCTTCTGTGTGATCCCATTCAGGCTGAGCCTTCTGCAGCCCTTCCTCACAAGTCACTTGAACTTGCCTATTTCATGTTTATTCTCTTCTTGTGTAAGCTGTGGCTTTTTAGACTGTTCTACTTGTATTTGCTCTTTCTCCCTTTTTTTCTTCCAATATAATGTACCCTTTTGAGATTTTAATCATTTGTGAACATCCTAACACCTGTCTGAAAACTTATTCCTCACCAAAAACTAACCTTATCAGTAACTTGAAGCAGCATCATTTTAACCCATCTCAGTGTGTTAGCCTAACCAATTTCCAGAAACTCACCAAATTGTAATGATCATCCAAAGCCCCATTACTGTTTTAAATTTTTACTTATTTTTCATTTGGGGGGTATGAGTGTTATGCCTGCATTTGTGTAATTGTACTTGTGTTGTGCAGTGCTTGTAGAGGACAGAAATTGCATCAGTTTCCCTGGAACTGCAGTTATGGATAGTTGTTAGCCACCATGTGGGTGCTGGGAATTGAACCTGGACCTCTGCAAGATCAGCTAGTGCTCTTAAACTCTGAGCCATCTCTCCATATCCCCCAAAGCCTCATTATAACTAGGTATTTCCATTTCAAACTATAAATTTAGATCTACGTTTCTGACTATAGTGTTATTGCTCACACTTAACTCTCAGAAGTGGCCTCATAAAAAAAGCCTTAATATCTTGACTTTTCTGTTTTTTGTATCAGGCTATTGAATTGTGCCTTTTCTTAAAGCCTTTTAAGTATGTATATTGTTATTTTCTATATTGTTATTATCTCTACACACAAACATGATAAAATTGAATGGATAAACTAGTCACAGTATAACTACTAACTAAAAATAAAATAAAACAGTTTACTAAGATTCTCTAATAGAAATATTGTGAATATGGTTGGACTCTATCTGAAGACATCCTATTGTAAAGTGGTCATGGTTCTTCATGTGTCATATAAAATTATACTGTGTCAACACATGAAACAAAGTAAGGATAATGGTATAGTCATTGTGGTACATAGTTAGCCCAGCCTGTTAGGGTTTCTTAAATACAGTTGATTGTAATCCTTATGATATAGTGGCAGCTGACCTAAGATCCTTACTAAGTGAATAACGGTAATTGGAAAGTAGTGTATGCCATTTACTATGCTGGACCAGGGAGTGATTCTCATCCCAAGAAGGAAACCTTGAGATTTCACCATACTATTCAAGACCACACATGATTTAAAACTTACAAATAGCTTATTTCTAGAGTTCTTGATTTAATATTTTATAGTATTTTATTTATTTTAATTTTATGTGTATGAGTGTTATGCCTGCATGTATGTAAGTGCACCTGTGTCATGCAATGCCCATGGAGGACAGAAGAGGCTGTCAGATCCCCTGGAATTGGAGTTACAGACAGTTGTTAACTGCCATGTAGGTGCTGAGTTTCAAACCTGGGTCTTCTTTAAGAACAGTTAGTGTTCTGAATTCCTGAACCATCTCTCCAGCCCTTCCTTTAATATTTTTACACTGCAGTTGACTGAGAGCATAGTAGAGTAATTCTGTAGCTAAGGGGAGCCATTGTATTCTCAAAAGATTTGGCCCTTCTCCTAAATCACATGACTCTGGCAAGATGCTTTTCTTTGAACCAAAAGTGATGTGCTGAAGGGACTGTAGCTCTGGTCCGTGCTCTTACAGTGACTCACAGTATAGCTATGGTATTTTCCTTCACTAATCTAGTGTATATAAATTGTGATATTTTGATGAGGTCAATGTTCTCTAAAATTTACTAGACCCAGATGTTACATTTAAACAAAGATTTCCCCAATCATGTGAGTTTGGCAAACACGGCATGTTTCCTTTCCAAATTCATAGTGCATCATGACATCTTAAAGCCTCTGAGAATCCCTGTTGGGAGAAAATGACTTAATATTGTTTAATACTTCCATTTCTCACCTATTTGCTGATGGAGTTTTACACACTTCTTTTCTGTAGTACTTGGATTTAATTAAACAATTTTTTTTAATAAGCCTGAACCAAAATCTCTTGGATTTTTTTTTGATCCTTTATGATTTTATACCTTCATCTTATGTGTTATTTATTCACTCACAATATTTAGACAGGCACCTTTCCACATCTCCATTATTCAGTGAGTTGAATTTGTGCTCTATATCATCCATAAATAAGATAATAAAGTAGTACAGTGACAGTAGGACTTCTTTAAGAAGTATGGTTTTGAGACCAGCAGTGTTTTATATGCTATGTGAGAGAGGTAGAAATGGAGACTTCCCCCACCCCTCACAGTTATGATTTTGGTCTTCACTGGGGCAAGTAATTCCTTATTCTGCAGTCATCTCAGTGAGACTCTAGCTTTATTTAACACCTACCTTCAAAGTCACTTGAATGAAAAGAAGATACTTTTTTTTTTCTCCAAATTCATGTATGTGTAAGAATTGCCAAAAGTTGCTTTGCATATTTCGTGATTCTGATGGGTTGCCTGAGTAAGTACAAGTTAAACAGATGCACGCAACTACAGGATTGTAAAGTTCAAAGAAATGCAAACTTGATTAACAAAAGTCACTGTCAGAGACTAATTGTAATTCTGCAGTGTATGAATCCTTGAATAATGTCTCCCAAAAGGTCAGCCAAAAGTCCTGCTTCTCTCTACTATTCCCTTGAAGATAATTTTTATTTAGGTAATTCTTGGCATTGTGAAAGTCAAGGGAAGTAGAGACATTTTTTCTTTTTCTTTGAAAGTTTCTTACACAAGTTAAACCCATGCAATGGGTGAAAATAATACTTGAGCTTATTGTGATTAATAAGAAAGGGATCTGTTTCTTAATGCAGTTAACTACATGCACTACATGTCACCAGAGCTATGTAAATGATACTTTTTCAGAGCTATGTAGATGGCGCACTTCAGTTTGGTTCTTTGCTTGTTTCATTGTCTCAAGTTTATTTTTAGAAGAAAGACATCGAAATTTTACTTTTTCATATACTGTTAGCATATTAAAGATTCATGACAATGTGATTAGTTATGCATTTTAAAATAATTGTGTTGATTATTATAAATATGGAATGTCATTTCCCAAGACCATAGCAGAAATAATGAATTAGTACTCAGGCATTTTTTCTGACTCTAATGATTTAATGATTACTTCAATAGTGTAATTTTTCAACTCTACATAATTAATGGCTCTGAATCAGAAATTAAATTATGTTTAATTTTGATAACTGTTATGATTAAATAATTACATATTTTGTTATTTCTAAAAATTAATTGTTTTATTGGCTGTGATGTTGAGTTTTCACTCATTGAATTTTTTGATTTTTGTTTCATAATAATGATTTCTAAGTCTAAAAGCTCATGTTGACTTAATATTGGAAACTCTAGGTTTATTCACAAACAAAAATAAAGTCTGTGATCCAAAGATAAAGAAGCATTACATGTGTATTTATTGATTCAAGATTTTTTTCCTGGAGGGTGATCATGATAGGAACTTTTATAAAAGAAATTTTTTCTGGCATACTACTACATGACTCGATTTTTTTTCTGTTTTACTTTAAACACTCAACGTTTTATTAATGACTTGAACAAAGACATCAAAAAGAATCTCTCTACATTTGCAGAGGATTTATTGGCTAGCAAGGTGTTACATTTCTGAAAGTAATTCTAATATTGCTTTCTCTAGTCTGTAAAACATGTATGAATTGCAGACAAAGAGGCTTATGGCTTCTTACTTTTTTCAATTCAGGAAACCCATGTCGGGGATTACAACTGCTGCAGGGAAGTGAGTTAGGATCAGCTCATGTGGTTACAGCTGAGGGGGTTTTAGAATGCACGACATCCTAAATACAGAAAGTTCTGTGCAGGGAGCATGTACTCATTGCAGGAACAATACAAGTAAATGAGCTGCTTTCAACTATAGAGAGGCTTGGTCAGAAGCAAGTTTGGGTGGGAATTGAAGTCACTTGAACCTGAGGTATTAGTTTCAAGGTTTACGACAATCCATACTCTTGACAAACTTTGACAATTAGGATCATGTAATAAGACATCTAAGATGAATCTGAATGTGTTAAAGCTAAGTAATATTATTCAGAATGAGAGAGTTATATTTAGAATTGAGGAAGTAAAGAAATAAAGTAAAATTGCATAAGCAAAATCAGAATTTGGACCACTCTTAGAGGCTCTAGTTAGGAAAACTAATGATTATGAAGTAGTTTCAATCCTTGTCATAGAAAGAAATATTATCCTGGTGCTGGAGAGATGGCTCAGCAGTTAAGAGCACTGGCTGCTCTTGCAGAGGACCCAGGTTTTAATCCCATTAGACACATGGCAGCTAACAAAAGTCTGTAACTCCAGTTCCAGGGGATTCTCTTCTTATCTCCACTGGCATTGCATGACACAGATACACTTAATGCTTGCAGGCAGGACACTCATACACTTAAAAAAGAAAAGAAATATTATCTTGAAAAAGAGAATGCTTGAGGGCATGATAGCTTTTCATAGGTGTTTGGAGGTACTATGTTTCATAGACATACTAATTTTTGGCCTCTTGTAAGTGACCAGAATGATTGTGAGAGTTTATACAACTTTTCCAACACTCTAAATTATATACAATGAGCATATCAGAAACATTAAGCACCTCCAATGATTTGTGAAATATCCCCTGGATTGCTAATGAAGATAATTGTTTAAAACTCTGTATGTGTCTTCATTATACCCAAGTGAATAGCTCTGGCTTAAGGCAGAAAAGCAGGTATAGTTATTTTTCCCCTGCTACCCAGTGCAGAGGTCTATTAAATTTGATTCCCCCCAGTGACAAAGTGACTTCCTGGGGTTACGAGAAGGTGCATTAGCTGTTTCAGGACAGCAGGTATCATTCAATACATTACTTAAATAATAGAGCCCATTGTGTTATAACACACCATTCTGCTTTTCAATATATACCTCACAACTGCCAAGAATGGTTTTTTGAACTATAGTCCTACAATAATACCTAAATTCATCAGATTCTAGAACACAAATGCAGTGGTTACGAGCCTTATACCCCATGACTCATACCTAAAGTCCTTGGGAAAGTAATGATGCCATTCTGGTGAAATGGTCTGTCAAAATGCTTCACATTTTGATAAGCTGAGAACTAGAAAATCTTGCACATTCCATGAGCAAAAATGTTAAAATCTTCCATTGTTCCCTAAATCAGATTAAAAAGCAAAAGTTTAAATCAGTAAAAGTTTTTATTGATCCATGGAATATTCCCTCGTTAACACACTCTTTATAAATCTTGTTTTCTAGAGAATTTTCCTTTATCATGATTAAAAGGCAACGTGGTATAATTGCTAAAATACTTTCAGACAGTATGTATCTTTATTGCTTTTGCTTCTAAGCAGCAGGCTATGTTTACATGCTGCTCCTCACCTTTTTTCAACACAGACTTTGTTAATGAACTGTTTCACCCCTAATGAAACTTCTCTCCCCCTCTCTCTCATTCCTGATATATGATACATGTGTGTTCATGTATGTGTGGGAGGGGTACCTGCATTCATGTGTGAATGTGTGGAGCATAGAGTGGATGTCAGGAGTCTTTCTCTATCGCTATGCACCTTATGTTTTTGTGTGACAGGATCTCACTGAGCCTGGACTCTCCATTTTGCCTGCATGGCTAGTGGTGAGCCCCCATCATCTACCTGCCCCCACATCCCTTGTGCTGGAGTCATAAGGGGCGTAACAGACTCCACTTTCTTGTGGGTGGTGGGGATCGATCTGAATTTGTGTCCTAATGCTTGCGCCAGTAAGCACTTTATCCACAGAACCACCTCCCATGCCCCCTAATGAATCATTTCCTATACATCATTTACTAAAAGCAAATATGCTGATTTGTTAGTGTGTCTCAATATGCAAATGTGGACAGTACCCTTGGATTATTTTTGTATCTTTCTTAACTAGTAATGGACATAAATGTGGGGAAAAACATAATATACAGATAAGAAAAGAAGAAACCAGGCTGTGGGGGACTTGAGTTTGGATCCCCAGATCCCACCTATGCCTGACACAGTAGTGTCTATCTGTAATCCCAGTACTCATGATGTTGTACTCCTAATGGGAGGTGAAACCAGGAGAATCCCTGGAAAATCTGGGGCCAGGTAGCCTGGGGTACACAGCAACAAACCTAGAGACACCTTTCAAACAAGGTAGAAGGCAAGGATTGACAGCCAATGTTGTCCTCTGCCCTCCACATCTGTGCTGTGGTACATGCAGTCATCCTTACACATGTAAACACACACACACACACACACACACACACACACACACACACAAGAAAAGAAGAAACTGTGAGAAAATAGACAAAACTTAGAGACAAACACTTGTTATTTCTGTTTGCATGTATAAATTTTTTAATCACAGTAGTCATAATATGTGTATTTTCTGATGTAGTGGATGCTTTCTTTGCTTATGATTATGTGGTAGAACTTAAAATTAACAGAAAAATAATTTTTAAATGGGTGAAACATTTTTTGATCTTTCTTTACGTTTCTTTTAGGAAAAGTCATTGTGATTTCGAATCATTCTGTATTTGTTCTTCCATGACTATGTTAATGAGATCAAGTAATAAATATTCTTTATTATCACAAAGAAGAGTTGTAGAAAAATGTGGCCTATTCAATTGAGTATCTACAAAGTACTACCAAGATTACTGTATATTCTTAAAATACATTATGAAAACTTAACATTCTTTTGGATGTGGAAGTATAGTTGTCAAATTAAATTTTACAAGACAGAATTAAGATTACTTAATGATTAAAAATAAATTTCTGTAATACAGAAAGCCATAATATGAGAAAGGGCTGGTCACAGGTGTAAAATTTGGTAGATATAATAATGAATTTAAATTCCTAAGTAAATCATGATTACACTATTTTATTAGACAGTGTTCCATAAACCAGAAGACCAATAAGTTGATAATCTGCCTTTTAATACTGATTAATTTTTTAAATAAATATTCCTGTGTCTTTTACTGCAGCAGTTAGCCAAGTCTGTTTCAAGATTTAGAGAAATCTGCTACCAGTTCCCAAAGTAATTATACAAATAAAGTTTAAAAAAAAAGAACCTGGGCTTAAAATTTAAACACTGTTATTGTAACCATATTTTTCATATATTTTCAAAGGAGAATATTGAATTTGCAAGTTAAGATGTTAAGATAATAGTTATTTAAGAGATAGATCTTTCTTAACTGCCTTATTTATCTTACTACTTAGAGTTAAGAACATATTATGGTTGATGAAGGAAAGTTCTTGTGACAAGTTGCTAGTTACAATGTTAAAATTAATAGCGCCATGTTTAAAAGGATAATAACAGTTTGAATGCTATAATGTACCAAAATTTAATCACTGACTTGTTATTGAGAGACATGATCTATTAGCATCCTATGCTCCAGAATGCTGAGATTGCAAATATATGCCACCATGCCAGCCAATGGTTACTGTAAGCAATAAGTCTCTTCTCCCCAATATGATACACCTTGAATCTCTGTATAAGGGTCACCATGCTATCAAAACAAGTCCCTTTACTAATTTTGGTGAAGTTCATATTCCTCATGGTCATGTCATATGCAGGGTTAAAACTAGTTGTTTTTTTGCTCTCTGTTAAGTGGCATACTGTTAAACGTGGCTGTCTTTTAGTTGACAGTCAAGATTAAAAGAAATAATGATTGTTTTGTATGAAGCAAGTAGTAAAAAAACCAAAGTTCCATTTCTTTATTGCTGTTAAACTCTGGGATCTTCAGGGCTTTTCTCTACATAATATGCATCTCTCATTCCTGTAATTGGACCTTGTAACAGTACATACTTGTTAAATGTATCAAAGTGGAAGTGATTCTCATAGATGGTATTTTCAGAGACCTTGATCCTCCTTATTAATAGGTTAGCCATGGAGAACTTAAATGTGCCTCAGTTCTTTCATTGATTCTACAGATATTTATTGAATATAAACATGGAACTAGAATCTTGCCCTAAGTTGTTAACTGGCCATTGATATATTCAGTTATTTGGAATGTTCATTAAATTTACAAATATATATTAAGTGCTTACCATGAGTTAGGTGACCCAGACAGAATCTCAGATTAGAAACAAAGAAAAAAATTAAGCATGATGCTAGTGTCACTAAGAGAAAATAATTGGGACTCTTATTATTAATGGGGCATGAACTTTTATATGTAATCTTTTCAGTTAATTCAGCCGTAATTGTCCATTTTGTACTTTGAATTCTGTACAGAAGAGTAATTATGAAATAAAAAGTATAATCTTCATGAAATGGTGTGCTTCTACTAAAATACTGATGGAATATTTTTTCTGTTAGGTAAATCTCAACTTTCATAATAATTGTCTTGGCAGAAGTCTAACATTAAGCTCAGTGAGGCCGTGCTTTCTGGTATTGCTAATTACTACCCTAATACATACAGACATCTAATGATTTAAGTGAAAAGTTATGAATTGAAATATTTATAGCCTCTTAGTACCCAGACTTACAGCTCAACATAGCTAAACAGGAACTTAATCTTTCCATCTGT
>NW_008338715.1:4567328-4588264 GCF_000622305.1 Nannospalax galili | reverse complement strand
ATACAGTTGGCCCAGATAAACCAATTTATTTTCACTCTTAAGGTCATTTGAGGATCTGTTCCTCAGGGGTCACGTGGGCTTGAGAGGAGCCCCTGGCACCTTTCTTTTACCAGTTCCACTTATGTGAAGATAAGTCAAAGGTCCTGCATGACCATGACTGGCTTCACTTGGAAGCATGGACGAAATGATTCCTCTGTGTTGACCCTCCTCTTTGTAGACTGGACACTGGTTCAAGTCCATCTCATGGGGTCTCCTCGGCCTACTTGATCAAGAGGACAGGTGACCCACCACAATCACAGGACATTTTGAGAGGTGCTCATAGTCCCCTGGAGCTAGTCGACCTAGGAGGGCAAGGAGCAAAAAGTGTCCTTTATGTCCCTCTGACCAAATTATTATAGGCCTCAAAGTATGTCTGTTAAACATCCAAGAAGGTTAGTTCCACCATTCTGGCATTTTTAATTACTGTGTGTCTTGCAGATAAATCTTGGGTAATGACCAGTTGGTCTCAAATAAACCTTATCTAGAGATATATTTCTTGATCTGTTATGTATAATTTGTCAGTAGATTGTAGGAATAATATGGGAACTGACTTATACTTTTTCCCACACAACTGTTATCTTAATGTCTAAATTTCCCACACAACTGTTATCTTAATGTCTAAATTAAAATTTTTGTTTCTAGTTTTTTTGAGACCCTAACAAATGAGGGAATTTAGTATGCTAGATTATTGATTATAATTAGTAAGAGGGTGTAGAATTTTAATTTTTAGATAGAAGTATCAGTTTTTGTGATATTAAAGGAGACACTGTTTTGTTGGTTTGTTTTGATTTGTTTTGTTTTATTTTATAGAAAGGACACCTGTTGGAAATTTCTGAAAATTATTAAAAGCAGATTTAAAAAATTTGGTGCAGTTCAGAAATGCTAATAGGTGGCTATGATATATTAACATAACTTTGCTATTAACAGACTAAAAATACAAGAATATATGAGAGGAAATATTTTCATATTTAAATATGCAAAAACTATATTTAAATATTGTATGTGAAATTTGTTTTTGTCTTCCTTGAAAAAATAAGCTATGGCACATGTTTTGAAGACAGTTTGCTAAGTACAAATATAAATTCAGTAATGATATTAAATAATATTTGCTCAATCATGTATGAAAATAGATTAATGACCAAGTACAAAATAATCACTTTTAAGCAAAACCTTTCAAAAAGAATTGTTAATTCTAGTGTAATTTACTATAATGTCTTTCAGCTTTCAGTCCTGTCCCCAAAGAGATAAAGTACAGAAGCATTGTAGCAATTTTCATGTGTAGGCAGTGGGCATACATCTGTGACTCACATTTTACTGTCCTCTTTTGGCATTTAAGTTTAATTTTACAAAAAATAAAGTTTACCAGTACAGGTTCCCACTTTCCTGTAATAAGACCACAGATTTGTGTGTGTCTTACTTGCTCTCCTACTGTTGTGATAAATTACTCTCGTAAAAGCAACTTAAGAGAGAAAGAGTTTGTTTTAGCTCACAGTTCAAGTCACAATCCATCATGGCAGAGAAGTCAGCATCTTGAGAAAGCAGTTCATATTTTATCCGCAGTCAGAATCAGAGAGTGATGATGTATGCTTCTGCTCCATTCCAACCCCTTTCTCCAGCTACACTGTCCAGGATCTAAGTCAGGGCCTGGCACCATGCATTGTCAATGAGTCCTCCCACATCAATAAAGCAGTTAAGGTAATCCCAGAGAGGTATACCCACCTCCTACATGATTCTAGACTCTGTCAAATTTGCAATTACCACTACCCAACCCAGAATGGGATACTAATTTTCATTTTTCTAAGACCTTACACATAGCAAAGTTTTGTACTTCCCATCTTTTCTCTCAGTCTGATATGATATATAAGAATAATAACCTTAATACCAAATATTTACTCGGTTTTATGTGCCATATGCATTCTAAGTAAGTGATTTCTATTAATTCTTTTAGTCTTTATAACTCAATTATGAGACTATTGAAATAATCGCATCTCATAAGGAACAAAATGTCACTTAGACATTATCACAGAGTAATTGAGAAATCAAGAATGGGACTCTTTGTAGTCTATCTACATTTTTCATGCTATTAACCAGTAAACTTCACTAAACATCTATTAAATGGACTTCTACTCACATAATTGTTTCAGAAATGATGTTAAGGACTACATATGCTTTCAGGGATTGAGGAAGAGTAAAACTGAGGACAAATACTTGTAAATGACATTGTATAATTTGTAAAAAGTGTGGTAGCAAAAGCAGCATCTATTTTATATTTTATATAAACTACTTTTACTTCACAAGCATTGTGTGTGTGTGTGTGTGTGTGTGTGTGTGTGTGTGTATGAGCCTGTGCTTGAGTGACCTAAGTAGAATATAACCTTTGAACTCTTACTCAATAGGCTGTTATAAAAGATGTAAACTTTTCTGAATTATTAATGTGGTATGTGACTAATATGCCCATTACTTCTGGGTTCAGAGAGGCCGGGACAGTTGGATCTGAAGAAATTAGCATGATTTATTAGTAGTTCCAAGTCCTATCCATTTCAATTTATCAGCCCGACCTTGCTGAGACTCTTTAAAGAACTTCTGAAGTTCACCTTGAGCCTCTGCCCTGCATTGGTTTGAAAAGTTGAATAGTTCTACAGCCTCTTTTCTCTTTTCAGTGTATGTTTGGAAGAGCAGGTGACTCTCTGGTTTCAACGTTTCTATCACTGACAGTCTGAATTGTACAAATATTTAAAATCAGTGAATCAGAATAATTTATCCTTAGTTCCTTATTCAGGCCCTTCAGAGTCACAAATGTAAGGATTAGATTTCTTTTGTGAAAATGGGAGTGTGGACACCTCTTCTAATGTGAATCCTTTATCTTCTAGGTGATGTTACATAAGACATTTAACTATTGTTCAAGGTTCTGATGTTAAAATTTGGCACTATGAAAACGTCTATGAGTGCTGTGTATAAGTCTCATAAGCCTCAAGTAATATTAACTGTGTTTAATCAGCTGGGCGTGCTGGTGCTTGCTTTAAATCCCAGCACTCAAGAGGCAGTTGCAGGCAGAGCTCTATAAGATCAAGTTCAGTCTCCTCTACATAGTGAGTTCCAGGCTAGCTGGGGCTACGAGGAAACACTGTCTCTAACAAAACAGAAAAACAAACAAACAAACAAAACAAAACAAAAACAATGCAAGAAGAACAAAAAATTAAACACATCCCATCACTTTGTGTATAGAATTATTATTGTTGAATTTGGATATTATTCTTGTTTCAGTTTTGAAACTAAGCCTCTTCTCAACCACCTTGCTCTCAGCAACATGGATTCTGTGAATTTATGTGTATCTTGTCGACCTTTATTTGATAATTTCTCAGTCCTTGATGACAATGCATTATTCACTCCACAACATTTTGGCGCTCACTGTGTATAAACGTAAGTATACTTGGTATAAAAGCATTCTCCAACTTCTAAAGTAATGGTAAATATCAAAATATGATACGTGCACTTTATCTTTCTAGCAGTGGCAATTAACCTGAATATTGTTCATCTGTGGAGGACATGCCTTTGACTTCTTAGTGCCCATTTCTATTCGCACATTCCTTGCGCATTATAGGACAAGTTAACTGCTCTCCTCTTAAAATCTGTGGATCTGTTTATTGAACATTTCACCTCTCAGCACGCCTGTGCCAGTCTTCATAAGGGAGATATGCATCTAGCAAAGAATAATACAGATCAGTTTTTCAATAAATACTGTTAAGTATATGAAGGCTGTGTTTCAATGGTAGTCTTTTGGCTTCAGAGATAACATTCATGGTAAAGGCACTTAAGTTTTGAAGTGTAATCCTAAAGTTAATTATTGTGTTAATTTGATTCCATTGATTAACTCAACTTTTAGTTAAAACAATTTATTAGTTTAAGAGTAACATTTGATCCCATTGATTAAATTTCAATTAAAATATTAATTTAGGAGTTTAACATTATTTTACCTATGGGGATTTACATGAGTGTGCTACTTCTTTGTGGGGGGTGTTGGGTATAATATTTATGTGTTCCCTTGGGTGTGCGCATCTGTTTTCACGTGGATATGTGCACATCTTGGAGGTCAGAGGTCCATGTTGGGTGTTTTCCTCACTGTTCTTCCCCTAGTTATTTGAGACAAAGCCTCTCAGTGGACCAGGAACTCATTGATTTGCCTTGCTGCCTGACCTCCAGGCAGTGAGTTCAGGGAATCCATATGTCTCTGTCCCACTACCTCCTAACATTGTGCTTAGATGTATACCTCCATACTCCTCTTTTACATGGGTGCTGGGGATCAAAACACAGATCCTCATACTTCTGTGGCAAGGATTTTAATCACTGGGCCATCTTTCCAGCTTTCAAAGATACCACTTTTATAGGAAAACTTTGACATTAGATGCTCAAGAAGAGGCTGTAGGACTCATGATGTGACGTTTGATACACATTAAGCCACAGTTTTTTAGTTTTATTAAGTTTATTTACACTTAAAAATTGTGAACCACAGATTTGTTTCTTTGACCTGTGATAAATGCATTTTTAGTCTGTCTTTTTCATTGAAAAATGAAGTAACATAAATAGGCTTGTCATTATATGCTCGGATTACCACTGGCCTAACAGTCTCACTAGGACCTAGGTAAGGTTCGAGATACCAGCATTCAAAAACAGAGATTTTGAGAAAAGAATGCTTTTAAACCTCAAGAAAGAATTTGATTTGTTATTTTCTACAAGACACTTAAAGCTATGGCAAACACACAGGATCCTGGTTTATTATTAGCAAAATGGAACACTATTTTTCTTAATGCAATAAAAATGACTTCACATCAAATATTAATAAGAAAAAAACCAGTATTATTTTTCCTTAGAGGAAAAAAATTCATTTATGTAACTAATGATCATATACATAGCTTTTCCCTTTCACTTCCGAAGTGAACACTGGAGTGTTTATTTCATTTTGCAAGCATTCTGTATAACTATAGAAGTAAAAACAGTTCATTGTATGTGATATTTGACAAAGTGATTAAATTAAACAGCTTATTCAGTTTTTGTTTCTTCATTTTTTTATGCTTGGTTTCATTTCAAATTAAGAACAAAAATTTTTGAAAATACACAGGAAAAAGTTTAAGTGTAAAAATATAATAACCCGGACTCTAGATAGGCTGACTAGACTCAGGAGATGTACTTGCCCTGGAGAATGGCTGGGGGCACTGACAACACAGTGGGCACTAACAGGGATGACAGAGTATATGGGCTCCAGTGGGATTGGGGGAGGCTATGGTAGGGTGCTATTTAGGATGGGAATATAAAGATGATTAAGCTTGTTTGGGATGTTCTGTATGAAATACACACACACAATAAAACAATGAAAAAGAAATAAAATACAAATAAATATATAATAACCATGACAGGAAGTTCTGCCCTGACAGGTTTTGTTGTTTTGCTCACTATTTGACACACTGATTCAAACAGCAAGTCTTTTTCCACTCTAAATAATCTCACGTTTAACAACTTACTCATTGCCATTAGGCAATTTAATGATGCAATTTAATGACCAAATACAATGCTTTATATATTTTTTCATTAAAATGTTGGTCAGATTTAATGTGCAAAACTCACCACCTATCTGATCTGTCACAGTAGCGTTAATTTAAAATCTTATTTTCCATTCATTTCAGCATCTTCTGACATCAAATTATATTAAAGTTTGTTTTTCATGTTGATCCTTATCTAATTTTATCATATAAACTGCATTTTGATCTTACAATATGATCCAATTAAATTAATTGCTTGTTATCATTAATACATTTTTACTTTATATATGATGTAAATTAATATAAGAAATCATTGTTTTCTTAAGAGCTTGGATTCCAAAATAATAAATAAATATTCAATAATATAGTAGACGTTCAGTTATGTAAAATGATAATAGTTGAACATCCTTTTAGTTTTCCATTGGTGACTCCTGTGTATTAACATATCCATTAAGAAACAAATACAGATACTAGAAGATAAAAAATACTAATAGGTTCACATGTTTAAAATATATTGTTTTACCTATTGTACAGGTGTTTAGCTATATTATTGTATACATCTATCTTTGCTTCCTACTTTGTTTTTTAAATATTTTATTACTTTTAAGTGTATGAATGTGCTGCCTGCATGTTTCTAATGCTTACAGAGGTTAGAAGAGGGTGCTGGAATCCCTAGAACTTGAGTTAAGGACGATTGTTAGCCACTGTGTGGGTGCTGGGAACCGAACCTGGGTCTTCTGCAAGAGCAGCCAATGCTCTTAACCACTGAGCCATCTCTCTCCAGCCCTCTTCTTACTTTTTTTTAGTTCTCATATTCTCGTTGCATTAGGTATGTTTAAGATTATTCCAAATTTCTCATATCGAAGATTTTTTTTCTAAGCATAGAGACCCATAGTGTTTGGTAGCAATATGTCACTAAGAAGTGGAAAAAAATAGCTTCTTGATCAAAATTCACTACTATAACATATTCTTAAACACATTAAGGTTATCTAACATTAATAAACATTTCCATCTGTTTGAAAATAAAAAAAGATGAAAAGTCTATGAAATAATATTGCCTATGAAGAAAATGAGCATGTCTGTAAAAAATTACTCTAAACCAAATCAGAGATAGTCACTTATGTACAGGGTTAGGTACAGACCTTAGAACATTTCCTTACCTTTCCAATTTTTATAAGGCATTATGACTCTTATGAGGGTGAAAGTTTTTATATTAGTCAGTTTTTCATCTCTGTGATAAGTACCTGAGAGAACACTTCAAAGGAGGATTTGTTTGGCTTAGTTTCAGAGATTTCAGTGTGTGGCTAGCTGCTTCTATACCTTGTGACTGAAGTGAGGCTCAATATCATGGTGTTGAGAGGATGGTGGAGGGGAGATGTCCACCTCAAGGTTGTCAGGAAACAGAAACACAGGTTGGGGATATAGACCAAGTAGGTCTTGCACTGCCTCATGAACTGGGACCAAGCCTCCAGCATATGGCTGTGTGGTAGACTAGCAAGTGCTTTCCTCCACCTATCTTCTATCTATCCCATGTGTTCTATCAAGGCATTAGTTCTTACAATCTTAGCCAAACTCTTTCTTTCAATGTTCATGATATGAAATACAAAGTTCAGGTGTCAGTACCCACTTCATTGGAAACTCAGTCATGTGTGTTGGCATTGTTCCCATTTTTGAAAAATATTTCAACTGTCTTATTGAGTTGTCACGTATTCTTTATTTTGCTGGAATTTTCCTTAATTTTCAATAGTTTTCAGTCATCCCAAAATTTGAAGATTCTCAAAGATTAGTTTTTGATTTTTCTTCTCCTTTCTATGTTTCTTGCATTAAGAAATCCAAATCCTCACCGCTCAAGGTGCTAGCTCCTTGCAGCCCACTCTCCATTACCACTGACCTGGATTCATGCAATTTCCATCTAATTTTTCCATCAGGATCTCAATGTTCTGTTCTTAACAATGCAGTCAGAATAATTACTGAAAGTAAAACAGATACAAAATCCTATATGTACAAATGGAATGAAACTGTCAAGGGAACAAAAGGGACTAATGGGAAGGGGAGGGTGATGTGGCATGGGGGAAATACCCCCATGATAATGGCCTTATATAACTGCAGAGAGATAATAGGACATACTTGTATCTCTATATGACTCCTCTGGTCAGAATCAGTCAGTGGTTTTCTATTCATGTAACAAAAGCTAGAAGTTGGATTTTAGCCTATATACTTCTACTAAATTTAGTATCTGGCTGTTTGTTGCCTGCATGCTTCTTCATATGATTCTTCCACTCCTAAGTCTGTTGCAGCCAACTAATCTTTTGTGGTTATTTAAATATTCTTTTCAGATCTTTCCTTAGGAAAGTTGTACTCATCCATCTGCCTGGTGTCCTCTGCCTGGAGATAGTCACAGAGCTTGCTTACACTATTTTTTCAAAATTTTTACTCTCACGTTACTTGTTCCATGAGATTCTTTAGACTTACTATTCAAAACTGTATGGCTTCCTCTGTCCTTCATCACCAAACACTCTGAAACATACTATAGGCATTATATTTCTCATTCACCATTTTTCTGTCAAAAATTTGTGACAAAGTTATGGGTGTTTGTTTTGGTTATCACTTTATTTCAGCAACTAGAAAAACATGTCTAATTGTTGGGTGTGGAGGCATGTGTCTCTAATTCTAATGCTTGGAAACTGGAGGCAGCAGCAATTCAAGTTGCAGGTAAGCCTGGGCTAAGTGAGATCCTGTCTCAAAAAATTAAGAAAAGCAAAACAATTGTCCAACCATATAAAAGAAGCTCAGTGTACTGATCAGTGAAATATTCATGGATGAATGGATTTTTGAGTCACTTGGTGTGTATTCAGTTCATTGTAAATACTATTATTGTTATTATTATTATGTCTCTTTCAGTATTACATCTAATGCTAGCAATCTTTATGAGCAGTATGGTTTTTCTGAAAGAAGCAGATAAAATATCTCAGTTGCATTACTATGGGGGAAATTGTTTCCTAAATTCCAACTTCTGTCAGGCTGTCATTGGAGAGAGAAATCATAGTGAGGGTATTGCCTTTCCTCAGTCTACAAAATATGTGCCCAGTAGAACACTCCAGAGAATCCTGAGAGTGATCTGTATCATTAAAAAATGTCTATTCTTTATGTAGATCTGGGAACAAGATTTTATGTTGTGATATTGAGAATTTACATATTTCTAACAACTTTGATTACAATTTAAAGCACCCAAAGCAATGTGAAGATGAGCAGTTTACTAGGGGTAGAGCTAAAAGTGACCCAAATCACAATTGATTGCAATATATGTAAAAGATCTATAGCAAATAGATGACTCGGTATGAAGAAGGGAAATGACTTCAAGCCTATGTCTAATGCATTACCTGTACTTTGTGTAGTTACTAAAACCATTATAGAAAAATTAAGAAATAACCTTTACTCCAATCTGTAAAAAATCAAAAATGAAAAAATCTTTTTGTGACGTTTCATGAGATTCTGTTTAGGTTTTTAATGTGTAAACACAACTCATGGTTGTAAGACATTTCAGACACCTTTTTCCATTAACAAACAGTGAGAGTTGAAACGCTTCACATACTTACTGAATATTTATTTGCCATGCCCTAAATTTGTGAAATACGACATTAAAAACAAAAGTATGGTATACTTTCTGATAACTCTCCTAATGCATGTCATTGTGATATAAATATCATATGAAATGGAGCAAGTAATGTCCTGAGCCTAAAAATAGTAGTATTACCTTGGTTCTTGTCATATACACAGATGACCTTGACCCTCAGAAATACTCATCGTCTTGGTTCTGGTGGATATAGTTAAAGGAATCCTCACTAGTTCTTACAGTACAGACAGAAACCCTAGTACAAAAGTCTGAAATGTTGCAGATGTGGAGCAGGGATAAGACTCCACCAATGGAAAATTCCATACCTCACCTCGTATGGCAGAGTCATGGGCAAAATGTAGTCTCTACACTTATTCTTACACTAAAAATACAATGTAAAATTATCTTCAGGCTCTATGTTTAAGTTCTACCTGGAACAACAGTGAAGATCATGTTCAGCCTTGACTCTCATGCCAAGAATGTGTCATAATAAAATGTAAACATCCCAGTATCCCAGAAGATGCCAAATCCAAGATATTTTTCTTCTCAAGAATTTCCAATGATGAATACTAACCCTATATTTCAAAATTAGGTCACTTTATTAGCAGCCAGCAAATTAAGTGCTTTGTTAATGGATTATTAAACGTATTGCTCTACTTATATGTATAGGAAAGAGAAAGCTGATTCTTAAATTTAGATCTTTAAAGAATTCACCAGATTATATGCACATATCCATTTACTATAGAGCATATCATCAGTTGGTGGAAGCATGTGAACAACTACAGGTCAGAACTTTTCTTTGAGAGAGCAAATTAATTTTGGAGAAGTAAATCCATTGTGAAGTGTCAGGTAAGATTTTTTTTTCCTTTTAGTCATATCTAAAGTCGCTGTGTTTAAATGTAAGCAATGGACTGGAGAAGATGTTTCCTTAAAAGATGATGTTTTCTTAAAAGATGATGTTTTATTTGTCATCTAGACAAAATGGAATGAGCCTGGGTGGAGGGATTCCTACTAGTATATTACTGGTAAATATAATTTGTACTTCCTCTTGGTTGACTGTGGTTCTACTGATTTGTAAAATAATGTACTTTTTTCCTTAAAGGAGCTTGGTTATTCTTAAACTTTTAGATAAAACCCCTGTTCCTAACTGTTTGAATTCAGTGTTCATACTTCACATGTTCAAAGTGAAGCATACTACCTCCTCCCTCAACAAAGTGAATCTGCTGCCAAAAAAATAAATATCAATAATGAAAGTAGCAACTGGAATTTATATGTCAAGTTAAGTAGGTTCTAATATTACTTCATTTCATGTTCAAAACCATACTTTTTATATATCTATTATCACTAGGTGCATTGAGGTCAGAAAGTAATGAAGCCACTGAGGATTGTGAATCTAATAGGCAAGGAGCCTAAGACAGAAGTGTTGTAGGCACTCAACATGTGTGTTTGTAAACCTCGTCTGTGTGCTGTTCTTTGTGATAGCTAATGGAATTTTACATGATGTGATAAAGAGCACATGTGTGAATTTGAACCTTTTACAATCCCTGTAATTATATTTTTGTTTTCTACATTTACTTATTTGTGTGTGTGTGTGTGTGTTCATGTGTGTGTGTGTGTCTGTGTGTGTGTGTGTGTGTGTCTGTGTGTCTGTGTAAATATGTGGGTCTGGGGGATCGAACTCAAGATAACCGCTTGGTGGTAAGTGCCTTTACAAACCGAGCCATCTTTTAGCTTTGTAATTGTTTTTCACGGTCTTCATTTCTTAAGTTGGGGCAAGCATAACAGTAGTGTCATATGTGAGGTGATTCATGTCTAGCAACACTGTCTTGCACGTAGGTAGGTAGTTGTCAATAAATGGAAGGTATCTGAAAGAAAAGCCATATGCTAGATAAGAAGAAAATTTTGTAGTGGAAACTGGGTGATTGTAAAATACTTCTGTGTTAAACCTTAAAGTGTAAATAATAAATCAGTAAAAGAAAGAAGGTATGGAAATGAAGCATAGTATGAGCACTGAATCGGGATTTATGTGGTCTTGATTACTAGTCTAGAATGTGCCAATTGTTAATTACTTTTTATAATCCTATTGATTCATCTTAAAATTAAGGCAGTCATGATGTTCTCCTCATGATATGGTGAAAATCTGATGGACCACTCTATGATAAGAGTTTAGAACAGTGTCTACAAGTTTGCTACTTTTATTATGAGTTAGTTGACTTGTAGTTTAGAACCAATAATGGAAGCAATAGCTCGAATTGGCAGTAAGCAAATAAGACACACCAAAGGCAGTGATGGTTTTGTCATTTAAAATTTGGATAAAATATTTAAGATGTTAAAATATGACAAAATTTAGTGTTCCTTAGAAATAACCATTAATTGTGAGACATTTTCAATCATAAAACTGAAGGAAAATCTCTGGAATGAATCTATGGTATAAATGAATCTATGGTATAGCCTGAGGAAGGGTCTAGTATTCTGATATAAGCATGTATCTGAAGTTATATATAAGTTTATAAGAAAAAAATTTGCCTTGATCACTTCTGCTTTATCTCCATGTCTGTTGTTAAAGTACACGTTCCCAAACTTTATTTACCAGTGAAAAACTCAATTTGCGTTATTTTGATTCAAAACATAGCATGTGATACCAATGTGCCATTAATAGCTCTAAGTGCACTTTCCCTGTGTTTAAATGCCATATTATTGATACAGTTATGTAGCTTGGATAATCTGAAATAATTCACTTAGAACTGTGTGGGGTAGCTAGTTCCTCTAAGCAATCTGTAAATATGTGCAGCCTGCGTCCTAACGTTTGTCTCAGGGACATGATTGTGGTAGTGTTCTACCCAGAGTCCTGCCTTTCTACTTCTCCTCTGAGTGAAGTCTTTTGTTCAGGTCTAAATTTGTTTTGTTCTTTCAGTTCTAAACAGTTGAATAAAAAGAAAGCATTATTTAGCCATTTAATGTTTAAATTTTGTCCTTTACTATATTTCGATTGCTGGTGATGCTCATTTGTCTGTTTTGAAATACCTAGCGCTGTAAACATATTCTGAAGCCTAACATAATGTGAACATGGTTTATTTCTATTCCTTCTGAATAGTCTAGATATACGTTGATTTGTGACTCCTGTTGAGAAAGCTTTAAATTCCGTGTACTTCAGACTTATCATGTTTTAAATGTGGATAATGTTATCCGTTTCATAAGTTATAATTAAAATCATATGCATTTAAAAATAAATTGTACTGTTTAAGGTCTTAATGGCTAAAAATGTTTTGGTCCTGTTATGTGACAGAGATAATTCTGGGTATTTTACATGGGAATCTTCTTTTAGTCTTCTCAATAATACTTTGAGATAGCTTCTTATTTTAATTTTATAGATGAACAAATTGAGGCTCAATGACCATTTAACTTAATATCATGTTTCTAATATGGGTTGATTTGTAAATTAGTAACCTGGCTCCACAGTACAATTTATTTTTAAATTTTTTTTTTTAGATGATATATATATATACTTTAGATGATATATACACATATATAATCTGTGACAAAATATATTTTACTGGGTGTGAATGTACACACCTGCAATTCAACCACTGAGAAGATCAAGAGAGCAGAAAGATCTCTAATTCAGGTACATAGCAAGACTCTGTCTCTTCCCACACCCAATAAAATAGTAATACTAATGATAACAACAGTAATTAGAGAGTGTGACAGTCACTCAATAAATGATGCATCTCCACATCTTTGGGTTTCTTACATGGTTGGTAGTGTACGAAACATAACATATTAGCATGCATACTATGTTATGATCTGTTTATGCTACTTTAGGATTCAGATGGACTTTCTTAAAAACATTCTGTCTTCCATTGCTGCTTTCAGGTCTTTAAGTTTTCAAAAAAAACATATTAGTATGCATTTTGAAGATTTTTTATATGTCCAATTCTATTCATGACATTAAGCTTCTTACAAAGCAGATTTCTTATTTACTTTTGTATTACACAAAGCAATACCGTGTCTAGCGCATAATGCATTTAGAATAAAGGATGAATGAGTTGAGCAAATGAATCCATTACCATAGTGGGAAATCAGAGAAGGTCGTTCTCTGTGTAGGTTACCAAACAGGTGGGAGTTAGAAAGCAGGACCAAGCATGCAAAGGACAATAGCAACCACCAAACTTTAGTAATTACAAAAATTGCTATTGCCATGTAGCTTGTAGTATTGACATGTTCTACCTTCACTTTAATGTCAGCATCCTGTTTTGAATGTCCGTGTAGTATATGATATTGTGATTGATGTAATGAAGACTCATTCTGCACTCATGTTCTTATGAAAAAATGGTCATGTTTCACCTTTGGTTGAACATATGGAGGGAATATTAAGCATTTTGCTATTCTCTAATGATGTTCACTCAGTTCCAGAATATTAATTTGGTAAAAATGAGTAGAAGATAAGAAGGGAAGGCTAATATCATTATTCTAAGCAATTGGTGTAATATTTATAACACTATGTCTATTGAGGACATTGACTAGGAATTCTTTCAACCTGTGTTGTGTGTCTGAACAGTAAGGATCATTAAAGGCTACTGGCTCTTGAGCTGGCTTGACTTGGTGATCACATTACTAAGAAGTAAAAGATTCTAGTTAATTCACCACTTGAAAGTTTAACTGTTTGTTCTACATAAAATCTAGTTTCCTTTCACTCTTCTGAGATTGCTGAGTGAAATAGTAAAGAAATAGTAATAGAAAATTGAATAGAAATTTAAATAGAGATAAAAAAGTATCAAAGTATGCCCTCAGCAAACAGAGGCTATGTGATGGTTCAGAGCAGTTAGGCTAAAGTATCTCACCAAGATGACATCACCTGTGTACAGGAGGAAATCTGCCTTCTTGGGTACCATACTTTACCTTCCCAGGTGATTCTGGCTTATCTCAATAGTGCTATAGCACATCAGGAAGACTCAGCTTTAAGATCAGCCAAGCCTGAGGGGAGGCTCCATAGCAGTTAATCAAAGAGTTCTCTTGCTTCAAAAATAAAGCAACCCCCCTGGTCTCCTGGAGCTCTGAACAGAACATCACTCTGCCTAAAGCATACAGACCTATAGAATACCGGGCTCAATAGATCCTGTCCATATGATCTGGAATCCTTAACCCCAAGCTAATTTTTCTTATATTTACTTTTATTAACTTCTCAAATAAAAATAAAAATTGATATGTCTGTGTGTGTCACTAAACTTCTGTATAATACCTGCAACATTTTTCAGCATATGGTGGGTATAAATTAATGGAATGATGATGATGACAGCAAGACGATGTTTGTGGAGTTGCCAGAGCTCTATCTTAATTCTGTTGAGAAACTCATTCAGGTTTTCAGCAAATTAATCAATTACTCAGTAAGTGGGCTGAACTAGAGTTTTAATTTTACCTGAAATTCACTTTGGCAAAGATACTAAGATAACTGAAGCTATGCTGTCTGCGTTCCCTGAAAAAGGGTATTCAGGTTTTCACAAAAGATTAAAACAGCTCAAGTTTTCTTTTGTAAAAAAAGAATGATGGTAACTGGTCACTTTGTATTTTAAAAAGTATTCTTTTTGCTATTCATATAGTCACTAGAGATGCTGAAAACCTTCTAGATTTTTGTCAAGGCAGGGTTTTATGGAACATTTAAGTAGCATTCTTTTGACAGTTGTACCCCCAGCCACATAAGCATCAATGGCCATTGACATACTATATGGCACAACTCTATCATGCAGACACCTGTGTTGAGGTTTAATAACACCCTGTATCATTTTTTTCCAGATGGAAATAGCAAGATGTTGCCTTGTAATTTTTTACTACTATATAATAAAATGCAGTCATGATAAATATCATCTAAGCAAAGATTTGGATAGAAAACATTTTTTCCTTTATCATTTACAATAGAGCTCAGGCTTTTAAATAGCTCTGTGTCCTAAATGTGCTTAATTATATCAACTTGAATTTGACTTTCTTTGCACTGCAGCAGAAACCAACATCTTATTTTTATTTGTTATTTAGTATTAGGTAATGTTTTCAGTAAATTTGCCTTGGTATTCCACTGGGCTTGTTAACATAGTCTAAACTGTGATCTAAATCATTTTTTGATTAGATTAGTTGACCTCTTCAGCTTACTGTTTGCTGTTGCTTGGTAATGTTGACAATTAAATAGTTGCACATCAGTACTTGCACATTATTGAGAATCTGCACAATTGAATGTGAGTGTCCTGGTAGCAGAAGCAATGTTTAGCTCACTTTTGTAGCTCAGTTAACCATCGTGGCATCAGGGTTACTGGTGGTCTTTGTTTATTGAATTGATTTTTGAATGAAAATTACTATAAACAGTTTTCTTATGTAAATGCTAACTATGCAAATAAGCTTCTTTTTATGCTTTTAAAATTACTACCTCTTTTTTTCAATGCCTATTTTTATTGAATTTTTGTGCATTTTATACAAAGCATTTTAATCATCATTATACCTCTGCCCCATCTGTACCCCTCATAGCTCTTCTACCAGATTTTATGCCTTCTGTCATATATGTTAAGGCCTATCGAGTCAAGTTTGCATACCCAGATGTCCCTTGGGTGCAAGTTCATCCACTGGAGTCTAGTCAGCCTGTCTAGAGTTATTCCCTTAAATATCAACTCTCCCTAACCCAGAAGTAATCAGCTGCCAATAGTTCCTTTGCTATGGTTGGGGCCTACTGCCCATTTCCCCAGTTCTATGCTGAGTTTTTGTCTGATTGAGTTTGTATAGGTCTTGTGTATCCTGACACTGTTGCTTTAGCTCAGTCCCAGAATCCTGTAAGCAAGGTCCCAGAATCCTGTAAGACTCTGTTTCCTTATGATCATCCACCAACCTTGGCTCTTACAATCTTCCCCCACCCCTCTTCCTCAATGGTACCTGAGCCACGGGTAGGTGAGTTTTAATATAGGAGACATATCCAGGAACACGCGTTCTCCAGTCTCTTATTCTCTACAGGTTGGCCAGTTGTGGCCTTCTGTGTGCATCACATACTGTTGCATGAGGAAACTTCACTGGGGAGAGTTGAGAAGTGCATTAGTATTCTCTCAGCCGTCTGTTCTGCTATGTTCCATGAACCTGAATTGTAGAGCTTCCATTATAGATGTGTCACTTCGGGTTGAGCATCTCACAGATACTCTCTGTGTGTGACCAATTGTGGAACTCTGTAATAGTCTCCATCTGTTGCAAAAAGAAACTTCTTTGATAAGTGGCGACTGGTATACTTTGTAAATATAAGGGTCCATATTTTGCATACAATAAGAAAACTATATTTGTCCAGAGGTATAGAATAAATATTGAAGTGAAAACTTGTAGTACTATAGAACTCTAGCTGGGCATACATGTGCACCTCTACAGTGTCAGCTCACAAGGTCTGGTTAGGGAGTTCAGCTTCAGCTAAGTAGCAAGGCTCTGTCTGAAAAAACTCCAAAATAAAACAAGACAAAAGAAATAAGAAACAGAAAAGAAACACTGTAGAAATTCAAAGCTTTTACTAATCATTTTGCTAAACATTGGAGGAAAAAGAAGAAATTTTTAATGATAAACAATGCTAGAAGCCAAGACTTTCAAACTTCTCTGATTCTTTAGACATCCCTACTTTATCTTTGAGCTTGGTTTTAGCTACAATAACCATAGCATGCCATTTTTACAGTTTGAATCAGCATACAATAGTCATATAAAATACATGCCTATTGTATAAACATAGCAATTGAATTTCAAACACTATCTTTCTTAAGTGACATAACAATTTTCATGTATAGATATGAGTAAAGTTCTTGTTTGGATACTTAAGTCCATATGAATTTAAGGCTGTAATTCCTAAGGGGAGAAAGAGAAAAAAACATTATTTTTGCTATTAGAACTTCCTTTGTATCTGTCAGGTATATTCTTTCTTTCTTTGTTTTGTTTAGTTTTTTAAGGTAGGTGTAATTCTGTAGCCAAGGCTAGCTCAGAACCCATTCGACAGCCCACATTGTCCTAAACAAACAGCAATTCTTCTGTTCAGCCTCATGAGTACTGAGATTACAAGCCTCTGCTACCATGCCTGTCTTGAAATATATTCTCCAAAGCAAAATACTTATATTTAGTAAGCATCTAAACCAGATTACTACAGAATAAGTTTAAAAATAATTAATTTTGATATGTCATTTTTTGGTTTGCTATTCTTTGACTTTTAGTATTCTAAAGTATAATTTCCATATCATAGGGATTTTTTTTGCTTTTATGAGCTATGTAGATATCTTATAGGTAACATTAATTACTCTTAAAAATGCTTATGATAAGCTTTCCCTCCAAGAATCTAGTTGATTTTAAAGGTTCTAATTGACAATTTTGGGGAATAATGATATGAAATTTCCTTCTCTCGCTTATGAAGAAGTTAAGTATAGATTTATATGCTCTTCTTTTTATATTTTATTTATTATTTTTTATTTTATGTGAATGCGTGTATTGTCTGCATGTAGTTAAGTGCACCTGTGTCATGCAATGCCCATGGAGGACAGAAGAGGCTGTCAGATCCTCTGGAACTGGAGTTACGGACAGTTGTTAGCTGCCATTGGGTTCTGGGATTCAAACCTGGGTCTTCTGCAAGAACAACCACTGATCTTAACTGTTGAGCCATCTCTCCAGCCCATGCTCTTCTTTTCATATACATAATATATGGAAGTAAAATAGAAATATTTAAAAAACACAGTTATACGATTTTATAACTCTGTTATCTATGGCCAACTATGACACAAAAGTATTACTATAAAATTCCTGATAAAGCAATTGCTGTGTTTAAGATTCTATGCTGTTTTAAGTAGTGAACTTAACTTGTTTTGCACTGTTGCATGTGAGATGTACATCATATCCCAACATATTCATACTGAATGGTACCTGCTCAGAAGTCACTTAATAGCCATGGTAGCTGTCAGATCTGTTGTCATGATATTGCTCTGTGTGTGTGTGTGTGTGTGTGTGTGTGTGTGTGTGTATTCAGGGGGGCAAACTGTATTTAATAATGTCCCCAAGCCACATTATTATTGGTGCTGAAAATTCAGAGATATCAAAGAGAAACCATAAAGTGTTTTCTTTAATTGAAAGGAGGAAAAACACACAAAGATATTTTTACTGATAGAACAAGACCACTTTATATTTTCTCACACTGTATCTTTATAGCTGTTTTATTTTACACTCAGCCAGTGTTATTAATCTTCACATTCATGATTTGTAGGTTAAAGTTTATCATATGAATGCACAGGGAAGATTAGTAGAGAGAGAGTTTAGAATCATCCATGAATTTGGGCATCCACTGGGCTTTTGGAAGGTATCTCCTACTCATAAGGGAAGATGTTGTAATTTCCTCAGATGGAAAGGCTAACACACATGCATGTGTGCATATACCTTAACCTTCAGTAATGTGATGAGTCTTACTCTCTTTAATACTGGTATACTATGACATTTTTTTCTATAACTAATAAAAATTTATTTGTGCACCACACACACACACACATACACACTCTGTGTGTGTGTGTGTGTGTGTGTGTGTGTGTGTGTTGGTGTGGATATCAGAGGACAACTTGTGGGAGTTGGTTCTCTTCTTCCATCTTGTCTGTCCCTGGAATCAAACTCCAGTCATAAGCCTTGGTGGAAAGTTCCTGTACATATTGAGCCATGTCACCAACCCCAATGTGGCATCTTGATTTAGAGCAAATTTGAAGCATACGTAATGAAAGTTTTAGTTGTCCAAGATCTTGTTGGGTGCATTGGTTAGGGAGTAAGGACCTTTTTTAGACAGAGAAATATTTATGAACAGTAGAGATAAGCATCTTCCTTAGAATATTCCCCAAAGTCCAAGATTTGCTCATTTGAGTAATGAAACCTTTCCCAAAGTTCCTTGTAGGTAGCTGTCCATTTTTCTCTGAGGCCCAGATGTTTGTGGTAGTTGTCTATAAGTGGGTTTTCCTTCTGATTTCTGCTGGATGGAACTCTGTATAAGAAATAAAACATAATCAAGTCTCCACGAAGGCCTCTCTGTGGATGAGCTCATCAAATTTTAGTGCAGTGTGACCTTTTTAAAAAACATAGTCCTTGAGTCATGATTGTAAACCACTTTGGTCTGATTTCCAGATGTTGGAGTCTCAGATAGGGAACTTATTACAGTGGAGCACAAAGCTCACCATTTTAGAGATATCAGTAAAAAAGATTTTCTGCTTGAAATCTTAGACAAAGAGGGAAGTAAAGCTTCATGCAATGAACTGCAGGCAATGTGGGAATGGGACAGACCAAAGGAAAAAAAAAAAAAAAGAAAAAAAGCCAAGGAAAGCTGAGGAGCCAGCTCTGGAAATCTGATATCTGATATGTAAGCTAATCGCTTTTAGACCTCTAGCCAGATTTTTTTTTTCACTTGTGCAAAAGCGTTTCTTTATTTTGGTCTTTCTGCTTTTTGATCCCACAGCCCCCTACACAGTTGGCACCTTCCCAAAAGACTTTGGCAGAGGTCGCTTCTCAGAAGCCTTTTAAACTTCAGTTAGAATACATTTATTGATTTTATTGAATGTCCAGAGAAATGGAGAGTTTAGGGAAAAAGTGCATTTGAGATTCAGTGTCTAGCCTGGCAATCCAAGCTATTTTCAATGTCTGAGAACACTTCATTAATGCAGGTTCTCATCGTTTGCAAAATAGTAAAGGTTCCACTGCATTTTCTTGGATGGATATTGCCTGACTTACATAACCTTATAGAGCTAGGAGATGAAAATCCTTTTTTTCTAGATCTGACATTTAGATACTGTGTAAGTATATAAAATTTCACTGAATATTTTTCAAAAAATCAAATCATAAATCTATAGTCCATATTTGGTAGCACCTATTGCCATCCATGATAACTTTCTTATTCTATTTTCTTCTATATAAAATGTTGTAGATATAGATTAAACTGATGTGTTTGTCTAAATTTAATATAAAGGAGAATACATTGTGCAGGATAATAAAATTTAAATAAACATTATTTTCATATTATTGTCTTCTCTGCTTGCATGTATTAAAAAAATTCTAGCTTAACCTCTGAACACAAAGCTAGAATGAATTTTCTATATCCATAACTCTGAGATAACCCTCACACAAATCAACAAGTGTACTTACTTAGATGTTCTGAGCTACAATGTTCTGATGTTAAAGAAAAGAAGATGGAGTGATTGTTGAAGAGTTTCAATAATATATACTAAAAACAAATTATTATGCCTTGCATTTCAAACTGAAGTAGAGTGGGTAAATAGTTAACATCTTCAATGCATCGAAAATGAATTAATTAATATGTAACATGTGAAAAGTACATCTGAAATATTGAAGAGGATGACTGATTTCTACAGTGTATGAATTTTGAAATAATTACTCAATAAAGAATTGTCAATCAGCATCAATAGGTATTGGGTATATTTTAAAAATTAATTCTATATACTTTATAGGTTGTAGTTTCATTTTAACAGGAATTCTGATGTCAATTTTTCCTTCTCTTTAATTTTCATATTTTGAAATTCTACTTATTGAAGAGGATGACTGATTTCTACAGTGTATGAATTTTGAAATAATTACTCAATAAAGAATTGTCAATCAGCATCAATAGGTATTGGGTATATTTTAAAAATTAATTCTATATACTTTATAGGTTGTAGTTTCATTTTAACAGGAATTCTGATGTCAATTTTTCCTTCTCTTTAATTTTCATATTTTGAAATTCTACT
>NW_008338715.1:4532147-4567235 GCF_000622305.1 Nannospalax galili | reverse complement strand
TCATACCCTTCATTTTTCCTGATCTTTTCTTTGAATTTATTTATTTTTAAAATATATTTTATTATTTTTATTTTACATGTATGCATGTATTGCCTGCATGTACGTAAGTGCACCAGTGTCGTGCAGTGCCTGTGGAGGACAGAAGAGGCTGTTAGATCCCCTGGAACTGGAGTTATGGACAGTTGTTAGCTGCCGTGTGGGTGGTGGGATTCAAACCCGGGTCTTCTGTAAGAATATCCAGTGTTTTTAACCACTGAGCCATCTCTCCAGTCCCTGCATTTATTTATTTTTTAATTCATGCTTTTCAAATGCTGTTGGATGTGTGACAAAACTTTTTCAATGAAAAATTATTATAGTGATTTAATTGCTTAGAAAAAAGTGTTCAAAATTATTGGAACTGTTTTGATAAAGTATTTTAAGTATATACATATAGTTGCATAATTATTATTTCATGATATAAATGACAGGCTAGAATGCAGTGCGTTCTATCAGAAAATGATCATTTAGAAGTATAGCGGGTAGGACCATTTTATTATAATTAAGCTTCATAATTCCCATTATTAGAGAAGTTGGAAACCATGGTTAGAAGGCAAATATGTCATGTGTAATTATAGACATAGCTTAGCCATTTTGAGAAATAAAAGCACAGGGTAAATTAAATGATTGTTTTTATATTGATAATCTGAGAACTATTTTTCAAGCAGAGAATTGACACTAACATTGCTGAGGAAATAATCTTCCTGGATCCTCATCAAATGTTAAATTACACACATGGTGTGCTGACTCCTTGGAATGGGACTGTGTTACGGAGCTAGTAATCCATTTTGCTGGTGGAAAACTTCCACTGCAAACTGAATTCTTTCTTTGGTGCTTGTTCCAGCTTTCAGCAGTCATGCCTGCTGTACGTCCTACTTTTCTCTCATTGTTAGAATCATCTCATTTTACTAGATGTGTTCGAAGGCTAGAATTCCTGAAGGTGGAACGTTCCCATAGCTTTTCTCCTTAAGGCCACAGGACAGTAGTGCCTAGTTCATCTCGCACCAGGGATATGCTAAAGCGCTGTGAGTCATATGTCCTCCAGACTCAAAGAAAGAGGCGGGTGTGACTGGTGTTTGGTAATTTTGCTTTTTTTTTTTTTTTGAGAAGGAATAACTATCTGTCTTTTGATATCTTCTTCAAAGCTGAAAAAGTAAAACAAGAACAGATTATTGAAGAAATTACCTCTGAAGTAGAATGGCCTACCCACATAGCCTCTAGAATGAAAGTGTTGGTCTTATGGAGACAGTCCTTGATTTGACTTGAAATATTTATGATTTTGTTTTGCTACAATAGTACAAAATTGGTAATCTTTAGTAGAACCCATATTTGGAATTTTTAAAATTTTATCTTGGTCAAAACTGTTATCTTTTACAATATTTTCTTGAGATGCTATGACTACTAAAGTCTCTGATCCCAATCAGTCATTGGACCATAATAGCAAAAATTAACTCACAATGGACTTTGTTGCTAAGCTATGATTTTAGGAAGGTTAGGTGCATTACATGTATTTTTTTACTTGCATTTTCAACTTACAGTGGATTATTGAAACATATCCTCATTTTAAGTTGGGGAGCACCTACCTGGATATGGTTTTCTGATTAATTGAGACATTATTCTTACACCAATAAAACATTCTTTGTGCTATGATTAAAACCTGAAGGAAATAAAAGGTATAATAATCCATTTTATTTGTCTCTGAGACACAAGAACTTTCTGTGTTTGTACTGTCTTAACTGAGCTATTACTACAGTGACTAGAAATAGAACAGACACAAGTTGGTTTTTTCCTGCATTTCTCCTTGCCTTGCATACCATACATATTCAACAATATGATATGGTAGGATATGGTATAATGCATGATAAGCTGTGATATAGTATATGATCTGGTCTAGTGAATGGCATGGTGTATGGTATGGTTTAGTATATGGTGTAGTGTGGTACGGAATAGTGTAAGGTATGGTGTAGTGTATATGGTAGCCTATAATATGTTATGATATATCAGTTGAGTGATGTGGTAACCTATCATATTTTATGAATGCAGTCAGACAAAATCACTCTTACCACAATAAATTTCAGAGGTCTATAATAAAAATGTTGGGTAGGGGCTGGAGAGATGACTCAGCAGTTAAGAGCCCTGGCTGCTCTGGCAGAGGACCTGGGTTTAGTTCCCAATACCCACATGGCAGCTAACAACCATCTGTAACTCCAGTTCCAAGGGATCTGATGTTCTTCTCTGACCTACAGAGACATTGCATGATACGGGTGCACTTACACAGATGCAGGCAGTATACTACAAATACAAATAAAAATAAATAAAATATTTTTTTAAATGTTGCCTAATATGTTGATTAAGCTTTGAAGATCAATTTGGATTTTCTGCTGTCCTTTTCCCTCTCAATAAACTATGAGTTGTCTCTACATTGTAAATATGTTATATCATTCAAAGGCCTAACGGCTGCTTGATTCTATTTTATCAGTGGAGGGAAAATTTATGAGCAGTTGCATCTACTTTTCATTGTTAATAATGAACATAATGGATAAATTGAGCAATTTTATAGCATTAAATAATTAATAGGATTTTATAACCTGATAGGATTTTAAATAATTAGTAGTTATTTAATCTTGGACTTTTGATAAAGTTTAAATTTTCTTTTATTTAATGTTGCTTCCTTTTAGTTAGCTTTTCTATTTGTTTGATGTGGAAGCTCTTGTAATTAATCTTACATATTTCTTCATTTTTTAAAAATTTTATTTATTATTTTTATTTTATGTGTATGTGTGTATTGTCTGCATGTAGGTTAGTGCACCCATGTCATGCAATGCCAGGAGAAGCCAGAAGAGGCTGTCAGATCCACTGGGACTAGAGTTGCAGACAATTGTTAGCTGCCATGTGGGTGCTAGGATTCGAACCTGGGTCTTCTGCAAGAACAACCAGTGTTCTTAACCACTGAGCCATCTCTCCAGCCCCTCTTCATTTCTTAATATTTTTTATTATTTTTAATTTATGTTTATGCATGTGTTGCCTGCGTGTAGGTAAGTCCACCTGTCTCATGCAATGCCCCAGAAGACAGACAAGGCTGTCAGATCCCCTGGAACTGGAGTTACAGTTGTTAGTTGTCATGTGAGTGCTGGGATTCAAACCCAGGTCTTCTGCAAGAACAACCAGTATTCTTAATTGCTGAGTCATCTCTCCAGCCCTGCCCCTCTTCATTTCTAATGTAGATATTTAAATCTATAAGGTTGCCTTTAAACAACGCTTTTTCTGTCTCCTCTAAATTCTGATGTGTTGTGATTGGTGTTCATTCAACTCAAAATATTCCAGTTTTGTCTATGATTGGCAGTTATTTAGGGATTCTCATTTCTCATTTAATTTTTTTGGTTAGATAGTGCACTTTTCATGACAGTGGTTCTTTTACATTTACTAAGATTTGTTTTAGGTCTAATGTGAAGTTGGGGATGAAGCATATTGGATGATTTGCAGGCATCATACTACAGAGCCCCAGTTCACGTTCTCACAAGTTCAGTACTTTTTTCTTACTTTGAAATGCATAATCTATTAGATGGCAGGTTGAATTCTCTAGACCTGAAATACTTGTTATGGCAACTCTGTCCATTATCATCATTGATACTGGGGAGAATATTTGTCAGGCGACTCAGCCATTCATGAAGTACTGCCTCTGGTCACTTCCATGGCATGTGTTATGATGTCCCACACCCTTGTAGCATAGCACATATGATCTTGCATTAACTGATTAATCTCTCTAGAAAAGTCTCACATAAAAATGGGCCAGCCACCTAAGATATGGATGATGTAGACAATTATTTGGTAGGGTTTTGCTTAACAGATGTTCTTAAAAGAAAAAAAGTGAATTCGTCCTTTTGGGGGTCTTGAAACCTATATTCCTTACTGAGAAGAAATCTTCTTGAGAAAAATGAGGGTTTAAATTATTTTAGTAACTATTTTCAAGAAAGATTTTAGATGGGCTAAAAGGAAGCTCTAGAAATCTTGAGGAATAGCTGGGGTGTGGAGGCCAGTGGTGACATGATGTAGTGGCAGGTGTTTGAATTGGGGATAAGTCATCTCGGAGTCGTGTTTTAACACTATCATTGGGTGAATTTGTTCATCTTAGTGAGTTGCTGATCTCTCATGCTATTAAGAATTGAAGAGAAAAAACAAATCTGAACATTGTGGTGAAAATAATATGCTAGTGTACGCTGGTGTTTATCAGAAGACATTCAAGTAGCAGATATTTGAAGATAACTACAGATTAGTAGATTGACAACTAAAGAAAGAAGTTTTGGGAAATGACATGAACATTATGATTATAAACAGATAGAACATTTGAGTTATAAGTTAAAGAAAATGGAATACAACAGATATAGTCGCTATTTTTATTTGTCCATCATTGTCTCACGTTTCCTTATTTATCTTCCAAGCCGTATGAAAGCTGTGTACTCCTTTTTAAAACACTTAATAAAATTACACGTAATTCTAACCCTGTAATTCCAAAATTGATGAAGGACTAACTCATAGAGAATGAAAAAGAATCACCTTATTCGATTTTTTTCTACCATGTCCTGTTTTTACTTCAGTTATCAGCAACCATTTTAAATATGAGTGTCTGGCTTGACAGTGTGTAGCACAGCACATCCTTGGCTCCTGGAGTTCCTAGGTTTTAATCTGCAGCATCTTGGGCTGTAAAACTGTCTCTTAACTGTTTGCAGAATGATCTGGTTCCCTTGGTTTTGCCACTTCATAGCCTCATGGACCTTTATGGAGTAACTCAATAAATGATGTTGTATTGAGGTAGTGTCGCTTTGAAAACTGTGACGTTTGGAATAGTTTAAGAGTGCACAGTCTGAACTGTTTTCTTTGAACTGTCCTCTTGAACAAAGGGAGAGTACTGTACTACTTATTGAATAGCTTATGAAACATGGTATGAAAAAGGAATGAGAAACTTGGTCTTAAAGAATCTAAAACCAAGGTGTGGAGAGATGGCTCAGCGGTTAAGAGCACTGACTGCTTTTGCAGAAGTCCTGGGTTCAGTTCCCAGCACTGACATGGTGGCTAACAACAGTCTGTAACTCCAGTTTGAGGGGATCCAATGCCATCTTTTGAGCTCTGTGGGCATTGCATGACACAGGTGCACTTATATACGTGCAGGCAATACACTCATACACATAAAATAGTAAAAAAATAATAAGTTTGTAAAAAACAATCTTTAACCAGGAATTTTAAGGCAGAATTTATTTTTTCTTACCCTACTGCCCCAGAACGGCATACAAAACCACAAAAGATGTCATCAACCTATGATCACATGTCACTTCCAAGTTTTTGTGGGGATCATGTTGTCTTAAACAATATCACTCTTTTCATCAGATGGTCATAAGTTTAATGACTACATCTTATGCACATTATTCTGAGTCGGGGATTAGAAGGGTTGTGAGGGAGCAATAGGGAAGGTAGTATAAGACTAAACCTATGGGTTCAGAGCCTGTAAGAGTTAATTACACTAGGAGTCCAAAGCACAGTAAGATTGATTACATTGTTTTTCTTAAAGGCTAGTTAAATTTAACAAGCTGAGTACACAGTAGGAAAACAGAGTCAATGAGTAGTTCTAAATGATCTCAAAGCATATGATTAATTTGCAAAACTTCAATTTGCGTTTCCCAGAAAAGTCATTGCCACATTGTATAATTTTGGAATTAGGCTACTTGGATCAAGAAAATCAGACATTATTCATCTTAATTCTAAGCTAATTTGTATTGAGTTATCTTAGAATATCATCTATCAAAATGTGAAGCTATCTTCTAGCAGTCAGTGTCACAAAATTATGAAATTATTTTCTGAACAAATGATTGAAAGAAGCCTATTTTCAGTTATAAATACAGTCTGTAATAATACACTGCTATTTGAGAGGCTTGAAGCTGTAGAATCTGAATTTGTATTTCCTGCAGTTAAATTCTGAGTTTTCCATTTAGCAGTGCATTTGTATGTAAATATAAAAATATCTGGAAAAACTTCAGAGGATTATTTTACAGTTAAATGACAGTATGAAGTAATTACAACAGTGACATTTGGCAAGAATTTAATATAGAGTTTTAAAATATGCATATATATATGACGTGTACATGTGATATGGGTGTGTCTTCTCCTTGAGTATCTCTGTGATTTTCTGTCTGCTTCTCAACTGGAATGTGTACAGGATCTGTGAGTATTCTTTATGCCTCTTAAGTTTATTCTGAAACCATTTTTCCTAGAGTAATTCCTGGAAGAGTGAATATATGATGAATGTATTGTTTCCCTTCTTTTTAAACTTGCTATTTCAGAACTAGAAAACTGATCTTGAACATTCTTACTTATCATTTATTCCAGTTTTATGAATTGGCTGTCTGCTATTTTTACATTACTGTTAGTTTTTTTGGTTTATATTGACTTACAAGGTTTAATCAAAAGCATAGTTTAATTTTCACTTTTAATTAAAGTAAATATAGTTCTGAGAACTAAAGTATTTCCATCTAATCCACAAGTCCTCTGGTGAAATGCGATGTTTTCTAGGGTACTGCTTTTATGTTATTTTTGAACCATGTATAGCTAAGATAATGAAAATAGGTCATGTGCCCAAAATATTTATAATAGCTGCTTATGAAATTCGGTTTTAGATTAATCTTAATAAATAGACAATAGGTTTTTTTCACAGTACTTCATATTCATAGAACAGTGCACTTGAGTTTGCTCTTCTCTGTATTTTCTTCTCCTCCCTTCTGTTCCCCTTTTTCCATTCCTGAGCTTTGGCTCCTATCTCCCCTTGTCAGTAAGATGCTAACTGGCTATAATAAACTTGTCTTTGGCCTCTGCTGCCTGTCCACTCTTAAATGTAGTGAGCAGTTGTAAAGAGATAGTAAATAGATATTAAATGGTTAAATTGTAAACTGCAGGCTCTCTCTGCTTATGCAGAAAAAGGGAAAGAAAACAGCTTGTAAAGGTGGCTATGCAGTTAAACTCAAAGATATATGTAGTGGTTCACTTTTCTTTTTCATCTTAGTTTACGTGAAGCCAAAGCAGGCAGTTTGTGAGGCCTGTTTAGTTGCTTATCCCTTTGCAGAAGTGATTCAAGTCAGAGTTCCTATTCTAAAGTAATTCTTATTATATATACAGTTCAGCAAAACAGAAAAAATATACAGTGAGGTATGGGACCACCAAAGACAAGATGGGTTCTGTTTGTAGTGGGGTGGGTTTGTTGGTGTCAAAGAGAACTTTGCGATTAAACACCTTTAGATATCAGAATCTATTCCCTATGTCTAGCAAAAAAAAAAAAGATCCGAGGGGAGATAATTATCTCAGCAAGCCTGTGCTGTCTACCCATGATTGCCCAGATATATAAAACCTTTTCAAGATGACAAAGGCCCATTATTCAAAAACAAGGGGAAAAGTGACCTGTGTAAACAGTCAAGGCCTTAGTTACTGAAAGAACATGCTAGATTTGTTGAAAGATGATTGTTTAGGGGACTCGAAGCCACTGACTATAAAATGTTGTTTTAATTGTTGGTCTAAATTGTCAAGCATGTGATTCAAATAAACATCTGGCTTGCTCTTGTATAAACTTTTCTAAGGGGAAAAATACAAGTGAACACTTATTGGAAAAAACTACAGTAAATCCTGTTATTTTAATAATTTAAAATATCTAATTAAGTCTAATATTTTCATTGGTGAATAGTTTCAACTAATTTGTTTTCATATTGTGGTATACTGCATCTGATTTTAATCAATATCATTTTTTATGAAGGAGAATTAAATTTTAATATTGTGCTATTGATTTCCTGCTTCATATAATTTCTTACCTTTTGGGGAAAAATGATAGAATAGAAAATGGGTTTTGTTACTATTTTGGAATTTGTATAGTTGCTTAACCTTTTAATAATAGAAAATCTTCTAAAGTAATTGTTTAATAAAGACTAAGTACCTAATAATTACTAGAAATATTGACTGTGTGAAATTTTTAAATAGACTCAATCAAAAGTTTAAAAATTGATGTAGTTACAGAACTGAAAGAAAACATTAAATTCACAATAAAGTACTTTGAAGAACCATATTTTGAGGGATGTTTTAGACAAATTTAGCATATTGCTTCCTAGTTTAATACTTAAAAAATGGAATCGTAACAATGTAAAGAAAATGAAAACAAAATGCTACAAATCAATGATTTAAATACACTCACTTTGAGTACGCCCTTCTCATTTTCTTCCTTACACTATATTTAGATTTTTCGAACCATGGTATCACTCTCTCTCTCTCTCAGGACATATATGCATAAGGACATAGGAAGTGAGCATTCTGTGTGTTTTGTGTGTATGCTTACATAACAAGATGCACTAAGGAGTTTGTCCATGGCTTTTCCGTAGCATTTTTCATATGGTGAAAGTTTTTGTCCATGCCCCAAGACCACAAGTGCTTGTTGTTAGAAACCAGATCTTTCTTGGAGATATTAGAATTTATTTAAAAATCTTATGTCATATTTTAAGCAGGAAAATATTTACATTCTGTACCTAAAAATTTCACTGACATTCCCAATGAACACCAAATTATAAAAATGCCCATATAAAAGGCAAAAGATTTATATGCTTTATAGAGAAATCATAGTATAATTAAGATGTATTGTATAGAATGCACAAAAATTGAATTAAAAATATACATTGAAAAAAAGTTTCGCCTCTCTTCGATATTTTTCTGTTTTCTTTGCAATCTGCTGTGGCACCATAAGCACTGTGTGGAGTTGTCAAGCAGTAACAAAAACTTTAATAGCGTTATAATTATAATAACAATCTAATTAAATCTTTTATTTTATTTTTTGCAGAAATGTTGAATTCAGTATGTCAGAGAAGAAAAACATGGATTTTTAGCAATCGAAGAGCAAATTAAGGTAATTGATAGGTTATTGTTGACAACCATGCTTGCTAATAATTTAAAACTGTATTTACTATATGTGAATTCAATGGTATATAATTTTATGAGATTGTATCATAAAGAAAATTCAGCATATTTAAAAGTAGACCTTATATATTATTTATACATTTTTATTTTTCTTATATTTTTGGAAAATGCATTCACATTTTCTGAACAATAAATAATGCAGTTGAATATGTTTGTTGTCGTGAAGAAATGTACCCTATATGAAAAAAATATTAAGTTAAAATAAGTAGTTGGAACTGTTGGGTGCTCTGGAAAGGCACTGATTCTGTATTATGTTAGTAACTGTACTGGAGAAGTGGCTCAGTGGTTAAGAGTACTGGCTACTCTTGCAGAAAACCGGGATTTGAGTCCCAGCACCTACGTGGTGGCTAACAACCCTCTGTAACTTCAATTCCAAGGAAATTTGATGCCCTATTCTGACCTCTATGGGCATTGCACAACATGGGTTCACTTACATGCAGGCAGTACAGTCATAAGATAAGAAGATAATAAAATAATAAATAAAATATTTTTTAAAAGTTAGTAGCTGCTATGAAACAACGTGGTGAGTTGTTTTTCCATTGGTACCAAGGCAATTCATTAATGTCATCCTTATCTAATTCATTTCATTTTCTCTCATTTATATCCATAACTGAATGTGAAAATAAGGAAATAAGTGCATTCATTTATACCTACAAAATGTTTAATATAATATGAAGCAGATTATGTTCTAAAATGACCTATTAATTACAAATATAATTATGCCATTCAATACGAAAAATTTCAGAGAATGTAAAATTAGGCTAGAACATTTTCTCCAGCAAATAATAGAATGTAAAAGAGGTCTTTCTATTAATCATCAAAAGTAAAAATTAGGATTTCCTTCCTTTTTGTTTCTTCCTTTTCCCTTTTCTTGCTTTTTTTTTAGACGGTCTGGTGATGTAGCCCAAACCAGCTTAGAACTCAAGGTCCTTCTCCCTTTGCCTCATGAGTTCTAGGATTATAGGTGTGCACCTCAGTGCCAGGCTTCTGCTGGATTCTTAAAGCTGTTTAAATTAATTTTGAAGTAACTTTAAACAGATTCAAATGTAAATTATTATTATAAAGATGCAGTCAAAAATAGGGCTATTTACTTTTTGGTTTTCGTCCCATAAAACTATTTTTCTGTATTTAATTTTGAGTTATTGAAATAACTGTTATGTATTGTAAATTAGCATTAATGAGTTTTCCAAGATTCTCCACATAACTTAAGATTAAGATTTCAGTTTTTACTGATAATTATTGTTTTAAATTTTTTGGCCTTAATTTCTTTGTCCCATTTTTTTTTCCTTTCTCCAAATCATTTACATGTGAAAACACTATTGTTCCCATATTGGAGAGTAGTTATGTTTGAATCTCTCAGTAGTATTGCTTACCTTATTATATTAACATGTAAACTTTGCAGCCATTTTTCTACTGGGTTGAAAATGAAATGGTTTTTTGGTAGTTTGAAATTCATTAAATTAGCAATAAATGGTCCCGTTTGCTGATTTCCTCTTAAAAGATTCAACCAAATGAGATTTAGATGCACTTACTTTGGGGAATTTAGAGGCCAGTCTTGATGCACAGTTTAAATGAGTCATTGACAAATTGCTGAGCAAAAAATGAATAAGTAGTTTACTGACCTTGGAGATTCTTGAAACTATCATAGAGACTATGAGAGTGAGGCCCAGCATTCCTGACAGTTCAACTCTTTGGGAATGAGCAGAAGTTGACCATTGAAAGATTGCTATTTCCAATATGGTAAAGAGATCACAGATATAGTAAAAGAATACTAGACTTGTTAAGGTAAAGAAGGTTTGGAACAGCCCAAGAAATAAGATGTTTGCCATAACAAAGCTTAAGACTTTGTAGCCTAGATAATATCCAGAATGTCAAAGATATCTGTGGGCTTGTGGAAATAACATTTCATAGTCTTTCCTCTTATTAAGAAATGTAAAGGGGCTACAGAGACTGCTGAGCAGATAAAAATACTCTCTAGTAGACTCCTGATTTTCAGTTTCCATTGGTCATATTAGGCAGCTCACAGCCACCTGTAGCTCCAGCTCCAGGGGATCTGATGCCCTCTTCTGGACTCTGTGAGCACTGCACTCACATGCACAAACGTTCACTAACATACAAATATACACAAATAATTTTGAAAAGAAATATAAGACAGAAACTTAAAAAGCAATATAAATTGTAATGAATGACTGTCACCAACTGAATATAAGAAGTTTCTGGAAGCATCAGAGGAAATTTACCATCGTGAATGGTTGATGATCTTTGTTTTTATTGAGATATAATTCTTATCCAGCAAATTAGCCCATTTAAAGTTATTTTTAGTGTATTGATAGGTTGTCAAACTATTGCTATTATAAAATCATAGAACATTTTTATCACACTAAAGAAAACTTGTTTCCAGCAATTACTTCCCATTCCTTCCTCCCTTCCTTGACAAACATCAGCATATTCTGTTGCTATGCATTTGACGTAGCATGGAATTATAAAATGGATCACCTCTAGAATCTGCTTGATAACTTAGCAGAATATGTTCAAGTTTTCTTTTTATTAAAGACACGACTTCATCATTTTCTGACTAATATTCTACCATATGGATCTTTAGATATACCACACATTACTTTTCTCTTTTTCAGTCAATGTACATTTGAAGGGTTTTAAATACTTTTTAAGGCTATCATACTAAAAGAAGTTTTGGACATTTGAGTGCAAGCATTCATGAAAACATAGATATTCATTTTTTTCTTGGATATATACCCAAGAGTAGAATTGCTGGCTCATATGAAAGGTTTGCACTTAGCCTTTTGAGAAACATTGAAAGTGTTTTCCAATAGCTACAACATTTTATATTCTCAGCAGAAAAAAACAAGGGTACCAGTATGTCCATGTCATTACCAAAACCAGTTTGATTACAGTAGTCCTAGTGAGTGTCCATGGCATCTCACTGGAATTTTGATGGTGGTCGTTGATTCTAAGAAGTCATTATGGTTAGACAATTGATTCTATGTATTCTTAAACACAAACTGTAAAATGAAAATTATTTTATTAATACATACCTTGATCAGTAATAAAAAAAACTGACAGCTAACATTTTTCCCACTTGTATTATAGGGGATTCTTCAGGCTTGTTATATAAAATTTGACACTTTACTCAGATTTATGTATTTATTAAAAGTAAAGCTTTAAAATATGGTTTTATCTACTATATCGCATGTGATTCAAATTGTCCTTAGAATTATTTTCTTTTGAGGTACAATTAAATGATAGAGCACAGCAATGTGAAGAGTAAGACTTGTAATAATATTACATTGGGAACAGAAATGTAAAAACACTCTGATACCTTCAGCGGTGTTATAATCATACTTTATGTAAAAACGTACAAAGCTTCATTAAATTTTATGGTAAGTCATTAGGAGTATTATTTGAGGTTTCCCAAAGGGAATCAATGAAGTCATTCAAAAAATCCTGTGTGTTCTCAGTGAGGTAAAAACGACTGAAATCCGTCTTAAAAATCATGAGATTTTGTGACAACAAACCACAACATGTTATTTCATCTGTAAATAATATAGGATCATGACGTCAAAAGGCATGCTTTAGTCAGAAATAAACATACCAAGGAAAGGACAGTTTATATATTATGAGAAAGTCAATCTTCCTGCAGACAAATTGTATATGTTTAGTTCCAGCCTGTCAATTTCTATTTCCTATATAGACTGTCATTTCAAATTGGCTTATTGAATTTATCTATTGCATAAGATAAATATAGATATGATATATGAGATGTGTAGTGAACTTACTCCTTTAAATATATAGTTCTGACTTAAGCCTTTAAAGTCACACAAATGCCACCCAAATCAAGCAATAGACTATGCTCATTACTCCTGGAAATTCCTTCCTGTTCATTTTGAACCCAGTCCTCAGTCCGTTCTTGGGACTGGAACTAGCTCATGGTTTAGAAACAGACTTGATGTAGAACCTCTCACGTGCTATTTACTGTCTGTGCTTTTGTTCCCTGTTGTGTAATGAAAGGTTAATGATATTTCTACCACATAACATTTAGGACAGAGCTTAGCCTATCATAAGTACAAAAATGTTTGTCAAATAAACTACGGGTTTCTGAACCCCAAGGGGAAAGATGCTGGAGAATGCATCCTTTCCGTCTTACACGAATGACTTCATTAAATGTGCTTAACTACAAAACATCAAACTAAATTTTCAAAATAAAGAGACTGTTTAGTAACATCAGTCTAAAATAAGTTTGGTTGTCGGCTCCACTCTTTCAGTTCCTAGTCGATAGTACTTGAAATAATGAATCCTTACTTTTCCACATGCTGCATATCTATCAGTAAGCTCTGCCTGACTTCTCACCTCCTTGCCTTCAACCTTCATTCGATCGCGAACTCCTCCTGCCTGGACCGGAAGCTGTCTCTGAACCCTTTTTATTTTGACCTACCTTTACCACCTTTGCCAGCTTGCTGGTTGTGACAACTCAGTCTCAGCCTCCTCAGTCCCCCAGCTGGCCAGCTTTAACTCTGCACTGAACCCCCACCCCCAAGAGCCTTGAACTTTGCTCCTTTTCTATTGTGTTTTCTCAGCTACACGCTTCCTTGCCCAGCTTCCTCTTTTCATGGTTGACTTCTCCCTAAGGTGTTATTTAAAACTGAAAGTACCTGAGTGTCCTCTGTGGCACTGCCTCTGCTCTACCTTACTTTGGAACACAGCATTCAGTTTTGTTTATTGCTTCTTTAAAAAAAAAAATTACTTTCTTATTTATTTCTTTGTTCATTTATTTATTTTTGAGCTAGGTTCACCCTATAGTCCCAGCTGGCCTGGAACTCACTATGTAGACCAGGTTGACCTTGATCTCACAGAGATCTGCTTTCCTCTGTGTCTCTAGTGCTGGAATCAAAACTGTGTGCCACTATGGCCTGTTTGTTTATTGCTTCTTTAAATTAGTTTGTATAGGGGCTCTGGAGATGGTCCAGTCAGTATAGTGCCTGCTGGGTGAGCATAAGGACCTGGGTGGTGCATTCCTGTAACCCCAGCACTGTGAAGATCAGTGACCAGACAGCTTAGAGAGCTAGATGATCTTCAGCTTCAGCAAGAGACACTGTTTCAAAAAATAAGGTAGAGAACAATTGAGGATCATAAACAGTGTCAGCCAGGCTTCCACAATCATGTGCACATGCACTCACACACCCATGTGAACACACCAAGACCAACAGGTACATATACAATGTACACATACCATTAAATAAATGAGTTTATTTATTGACATATTTTCTATTTATATAGCTTCCTTTCTATTTTTATGTATCTTTTATACTGTACCACTGGCCTTTCTCATGAATTCATATAATAGGTAACGAAATATACAGGTAACTATATGTGTACACGCAAATTTAGTCTGTGGAAATTCTTGCAATAGCTCAATTGATGTCAAATGAAAATCTAGTTTTGGACAACTGTGGGTACTGAGTAGTTGTTATATCTTTGAGAATATTTATAAAGGAAAAATGACAGATCTTGATGACTGCATTTGAATGATGAGGGGACAGCTGATGTCGGAGATGGGCTTTGGGTTTGAATTTGACAGTGCTGTTGGTGGCTCAAATTAGTGAGCCTTGTAGGTGGCAGAATTTAAGCTTTCTTTAAATAGATATGTGTTTATATAAGTTATATCCTCATAAAAGTATGTAAAATTTACTTTATGTATAACAGTTTTAAGTAAATATGTAATTTATGTATTTATATTGCATTCTCTTTTTTATGTATTATGTTTACAAATGAATAGAAGTAATGACATACAATTTTATGTAAATAAAACCCCAAACTGATGCTAATTTTTAATTTCTAGGTGGAAATGATATCTAAAAAAATATAGCATATTAAACTTATTATAATTTGGCTGCCTTTCTTTCACTTTTTTATAGAAATATAATAATTCAGAATTTCTAGGAAATTACATTTTTAATTCATTTCAAAACCGCACAGAAACTGCGGGATATTGAAGCCAGCCACTGGCAGAGGGAAAGCTCATTGATTATTCAGAACGCCGTTCCTGTTTATTCCGTTCTTAGCGATATAGTGGCTGTTGCAGTCTATCAGCCCCATAGTTAGTGCCCTTCAGAATCCGTGTGCATAAATGGCAGCCTTTGGAAATCTGTGTAAAGATAAGTTTGACATTGGATAGATAGCTGCCAGTCAACTGAATACAGCTGAAATTGGCAGCCGTTACTTAAACTGCAGACAGGTGATGAAACCGGAGCAAATGCAGTGTCTGCAGACAGCAACATGACCTACCACCCCCTCACCTCCCACAAATAAGTCCATCTTCAACAGAATGTTTTTAACAAAACTTAATGAAGAGACTGCAGAGTGTGTATCCCTCGATGGAACTCCTGTATTAAACCTCTGCCACCAAAGGCTCGGGGACCATTGCAGGAGATGGAGTGGAAAGACAATAGAGGCAAGGGTGGTAGATGACCACAAGGAAACTTGCTCATATGCGCTTGCAGCCATGGTGACAGCATGCACAAGACTGATGCAAACTCAAACCAGACAAAAACCCAGCACAGAAGCAGGGAAAAGGGTAAGAAGCCCCAACCGTAGCTGAGGAACTATTAGCACCAATGCTTGTGAGGGAGACTTGGTCTTAAGGGAGTGACACCAGATAAGTTGACCAGGTGTGAGTTCGGACTCACCCCAAAAAAACACTTTTGTGGACACAAACTTGACTTTATAGGTCTTAACATATATGGCAGAATGCATGAAATCTGGCATGGGGGCTACAAGTGGGGATGGAAAAGAGGGGATTCTAAATATGATCAAGATCTATGAAAGTCACCAAAATTCAATAAACATTTTTTAAATCTTAATGAAGGCATAACAGTTACTGATATCCCTCCATCTGTTTTTTTATGTATATAGCTTTTTTTTCAGTACTATATTATTTTTAAAAATTGCTCTAAAATGACTAAATTTGTCTTGTTTGCTATTGACTGATGATTGCAGTGCTCTGGGTTGGGCCTAGTGCCTTGTAGATGCTAGGTAAACACCCCTCCACCCAGTTATATCCACAGCCCATTTTAATTTAAAAAAGAAATAAGAAGAAACGGCCTAGGTGGCCTCAAACACTCTGTAGCAGAGAGGCCTTGAATGTGTAATTCTCCTGCCTCAGTACTATGTTTTGCATTTCTATATCCTGAGAAGTGGGAATTAAAAATCTCTGCCACAAGGCCCAGACTAAACTGAAGTCATTCTTAAATACCTACTATTGAATTTTATATTGCAAAATCTGCTTATATACAGTACTTATACTGATGCTAATTTTCTCTCTTTTTTTCTTATATTTATTGGAAAACCCTGAACTAGCAGCCTTCTGGTCAAATCCTGTCTCATGGTTCTTGACCTCTAACAGATTTATCTTAAATTGTCCCTGTTGTCTGTAAGAATCAGCGTTCAAAGAAATAATGATTCCAAAAGAACTGCTCATTTTTGCCCAAGTCAGCAGTGCTGTACTGAATACAATGTGGTTCGTTCTGACCTACAGATATTTATATACTGATGTTTTCTGTCGTGGCTAAAAAGAATGCCTTTGCCTACTGATTTTGCTGTTTTCTCACAGGAGGACAGTTCCTTCCTGATTTGTAGTACATCTATTGAAACTTCTTTTCAAGCACATACATTAAAAATTATGCATTAGAAACACTTGAGGAATTTTAGCAAATGTGTATGTCCACGGAATCACAACTACTGTCTGTTTCTGTATAACACTTGTTAATGTGTTTTCTTTTCTTTATAAAATGTGATGTCTTGTATGGCCTACCAAGAATTATTTCCGATCTAATATATCAACCAGTTTATTACCTAAAACTTTCCTTCCAAGTTTCCCATATAAACCCACCTGTGTGTGCCTGTCACTCCTAAAAATTACAAGTTTTTAACTATTCCTATATTTTTAAACTTTTTCAGAATAACATGTAAACAAATCATACAGTATACACCCACCAGTGTTCATTCAGTATATGATGGCTTAAAGATTTGTACTTGTTGACTGAATCATTAATTCATTCTATTTTTTTTATTGAGTTCTTTGTTACAGCATGGGTATATCACAGTTCAATTATCCATCTATTGCAAACATTTGGGTTTTCTACTTTGAAAATTATAATAAATGAAGTTCTTGTAAAACTTCATGAGTTTTGTTTGTGAGTGTGCATCTGTGCATATGATTGTGTGCAGAAGTTTACAACTCTCTGAGGTAAATACATATGAGGGATTGTTGGGTCATTAGTGAATGCATTGAATTTTTTAATTTATGCTTTATTTTTTAGGCCAGATTTTAATTATTTATATTTTATTTCTATTTCTATTGCAAGTGTTATAAAAAGATTGGTGTTGTAAAGAAAAGTTATACTCTTAAAATGCTAGATTTCAATAATTCTTTATAAAACTAGCCTAACTGTAGCAAGATACCTAAATTTATATCTTGAAAATTACATCATCAAAGTGAAAAATGCAGCTTTTATTCTTTTTCTGTGCCTTATTCACTTTCTTTATGAGTATATTTTGTTCCTATAGTAAATAGTGGCAACACAGCTGCCCTCAAGAGCAGTGCCTTAGCTGTTTGCTGCAATTTATGCCATATTCATTTGTCTTATTTGTATGACTGCTTATGTCAAGTACTTTTTACAGAGGAAAGACCTTAGAGAAAATATTTTGCAATGTTTTATAATAGATTGGCTCTTATAAGACCCTATAGATTAAAATCAATGAACTTCAGAAGAATAAATGTACACTCTAAGCATGAAATTTGCATTGACTATTTATGTAGGACCTAAGTAAACACAGAGCCATTATAAAACTTTAGTTTGTTTGCAGGTTTTATTCTTTACCTGTCATTTCAAAGTTTGTATATCCTGGAGACTGAATTATATACACTTACATATGTGGTTCCTGTTGGGGAGAACCCTAGAGTCATCTTCACTCTAGGTCTGGTCTTGCCATTACCTTGCTGTGAGATACAGGGCACATTACAGAATCTCTCTAGATGGTAGTATTCTCATTTGCCCAGTTAGTGAGGATAGTGTTAGACTATCCATAAAGGACCTTCTTGATCCAAAAAAAAATATGATGTTGCAATTCCATGACCATCTGATGTCATTGACAAGAAAAAGTTTGTGTGCGTGTTTAATACATTCTATCATTAGTCAACCATTTGCACACTTAAAAGTTTTGAAAAGCACAGTTAGTAAAAAAGTTATAGTATTTAAGAAGAATCTATTACAGATTCCAGAACACTTGAGTCTAATTTATTTAGTGATTTTCAAAATTTAATATTATTAAAAATAGATATAAATTATATTTTGTTAGATACATGGAATAATATAAACTTGTACACTCAGTTTTTGTTATAATGGGATTTTACTGAGAATAACAATTTAAACTTTTTATAGATTTTTAAATGTCAGTAATTTAATTAGTACCTCACCTTAATTGTGAAGCACAGATTTCATTATAATTTAATTTTTAGACTGAGTATGCCATTTTAAAAGCAATCTCAAACTTATGCCCTTTCAAAGATACTGATGAAATATCACTTTGGGTTATACTTAATGTAAAATAATCGCTGTTTCATTAAGTGCCATCTCCTAAATACTGAGGAATGTTACCACAAATTATAAATCTTGAAAAACAGAAGAATAAAGTATTAATATTAATTTAGGGAAATTATTTAGTGCTTGTTACATTAGTGTTTTGTATATGTAAGATAGCTACAGTTTTGTGGAGCACCAAGACTATATTGATTTGATGGAATCACATGTGTTGCTGGGTAGAAACATGTGCAGCTAACTGTGTTAGACTGTGCCAAGCACTATAGTAGAAACTTGAAAAGAGAGTAATTTTCAATTCAAGGCCTCAACAAATTGTAGCACGTGCAACAAATTTTACTGCTGCACAACAGAATACACATCCTAAGAAAATGCTCATGGCAAGACCAGATTATTATTTTTTAGTGACTTTTAATGTATTTTGGAGGGACAATCGATTTCATGAATGATGGTAGAATATTCCCTATCATACTCTTAAAAGTATAATTTAAAGACTATTAAGGTAGCTCTTTACAGTTTATACTTACTTAGGCCTTAAGAAATAATTACTGTGATACTATTTTAAAAAGAAAGATGCCTTGGAAGTATGAGTGATGCCTTAAACACAGGATAAAATGATCAGATAAAAAATCAGCCCTGAAGTCGCTGTCCAGACTTGTAACTTTCCTCCTCTCTGAGCTGTTCACAAATTCAGGTGCTCTCAGCTCTGAGGAAGGTCTGTGTGATGAATGAACTTCACTGCACCATTACAGAAATCTGATACATCTGCCATTTGGCTGACACACAAGAGCTAAACTTTTTTCTTGTATAAAACATTATGAGTTTGACCTGAATGATTTTTTTATATCTTTCTTATCTAACCAGTATGCAGTAAACACATTTTTACTTGATTCCTAACATGTGTTAGTGGAAGAGAATATAATGCTTGAAAAGAAAAAAAATAAAGAAATTAGATTGCTTGATTTGGCCTACTGCTGTCTTCAATGTGCTGAGAACAATAATGTAATTAGCTAAAATGTTTATCTACAAAATTTAATTCCTGGGAGTATCTTCTCAAATTGCCTCTTACAAGTATAATGGAAGCAAGCCGTCGTGTGTTGGCTTTGTTGCCAAAAATTGTGAATGTCTAGATTTTTGTAAAACTTGGGGTAATACATATATAATCATTTAAATTTACCATTGCAAGAATGAATGAAGCAACTCCAACTCCATTTTCTAAATCCATACATTTGGTTAATTTGTGTATTTCAATGTTCTTAGCCACAAGAGAAAAGTCTTCTGTTACTAATTATTCCACAAATGAAGTTTTTATTCAACAGTATTTCCTTTGAATTTAATCTCATTAAGAATCAATACATTGAAATAGCAATATTTTCAGATTATCAGCATCTGGATAGTTTAGTGATAAGCATTTAAAAATGAAAGTTTTGTTTTGATTGTGGATGTATTCAAGGAAATGAATGCTTCTTATTGCGTCAGAGTCATCACTGTATCGAGGCTGTAGCTGTAGTTTCTTATACTGTCACCTGCGAGAAGAATAGGTTACACAACTAAAGCAGATAGATGCACTGCAAAATCTTTGTGGTATATTATAGCTACTGAAATTTTATGTGCAGATGAAGGTTTTTCAAATAATTAATAGCAACTTTTTTTTCCTGACCTGTGTTATTTTGGTTTCCTATCTCTGCTAGATTATTTTTATCTGTATTTAAAATATACAATTTTTTTATTGATCCTACACAGTAAATTACATGAAGCCATAAGTATTCTAAAAGGTTATGTAAGCCACTTGGAAAATATCTCAATGAATGAAAGCTTTCATCTAAAAACTAGTCAATTGTAACACACATGAACTAAATCAGAAAATGATAATATATCTGCAGTCATTTCAAGTGGAATTAGATTCAGCAGAATGCCAGGGAACAAATTTAATATAAAACAATTTGGAAAACATTGCTATGGAAGGAAAGAGCTCTACTGTGGGTGTAGATAGGGTAACACTAATAGCTTTGTCATCTGTCTTCTGAGAAAGCACATCTTGCTTACATTGGGCTAATGGTAATAGAGAAAAAAAGGAATAATAAAATAATGGTGTCTCCACCAAGCTCCCAGTGCCTCTTTATATAGTTACAACAATGCAAGGTGCTAACACCCACGTCTAAAATGCTATTTTTTCCCCTTTTTTAACTGAATTTTTGCAAATTTCAAATTTTATTTTATTTATTTAGATCCCCTCTCCTATCTCCATCTCTCCTTAAACACCCCCTCAGCAAATTCATGGATTCTATTGTATATAATATTAAGGCCTATAGATACAGAGTCAAATTTGTGTCTCCATATGTCCTCCGCTGTGACTCCAGCGGCTGGAGCTGGTTAACCCTCAAAGAGTCACACCCTGAAAAGAGACTGACACTCCCCTTCTCAGCAGCCATCCAGTTTCCAATAGTTTCTCAAGAGATTCTTTACAAATTGCACTTATCACCTACCTTAACAAAGAAATTTGTATGTGAAATGGATATTCACAACATATGCGCTTCACTCAAATGCTTGGCATTTTCCTACCTATACAGATCATCCACCCACAAAATTATACTCAGTTCATCAGGCTTGCTGACAAGCACCTTTCCCATTAAGCCATCTCCCAAGCCCAGAAATTCTTATTTTGATTTCCATTGGATGCACACTTGCCCCTTTGACTTACCTGAATCAAGGACACAGCCATTTTGCCTCACAAATAATTTTGATCTACAGCATTTTGAGTAATACAGGCAAAAATCAAAAGTAAATTGAACTTTTAGTTCCCAGCAACTATTGCTCTCTTGTAGCTATCACTAACGTAGAATGGAGTTGCTACAATTGATGATGTATTTATATATATTTATTTATTTTTAAATTTTATTTATTATTTTTATTTTATGTATATGTGTGTATTCCCTGCTTGTAGGTAAGTGCACCCATGTCTTGCAATGCCCTCAGAGGTCAGAAGAGGCTGTCAGATCACTTGGGACTGGGGTTACAGATAGTTGTTAGCTGCCATGTGGCTGCTGGGATTCAAATCTGGGTCTTTTGCAAGAATAACAGTGTTTTTAACCACTGAGCCATCTGTCCAGCCCCAATGATTTATTTATTTTTTTAAAGTTTTCCAGTAGAGTCAAATATTTAGAAATTTACACCAGTAAAGTGCAATTGTATTGTACTTTTACTAGGCATTTTGATATTTTCATATTCAAGTTTCAATATTTTATATACTATATATTTATATTCATTTCACATTCAGATTCATATTTAAATAACATTTACAGAACAGCTACTGTTTTCCAGTCACCATGAAGCTTCACGTAAGCTTTAAATAATCTTAGTAAGGAAGATGTAGTCACTAGGAGGAATGAAAATTTGATTTTCTGGAATACATTTTATATTCTGGTACTAATGCTCAGGACCCACCTTCTACCCCAGTGTGTTGTTAATGGCAGATCTCATTCTGGATCTCTTTTCTAGTTACCTTTGTTGCCTGTTTTTTTTCCCTAAAACCCTGTGTAGCATGCCTCAAGACGAGGTGATGGAGATCACTCCACTGATCTTGCATTTTCTAAGTTCTTCATACGAATAACACCCTTGGGAAAATGTGAGTGAACTGCTGGAATTATTTTCAGTGAGGGGCTCGGGATTGAGATTATTAGCTGACCTTGTCACTTTTATCACTAAAAAGCTGCTAACGTTTAAATAAAGCTTTGTACTCTTCATTTTGTTCTCAAGATGGGTGGGGTGTGTAGCTGTGGAAAGCACAATGAACTAGGAAGCGCTTGGCAGAGAGCCATGCTGGATTTTGAACTGCTGGGTAAATCTGAACTTTGTAAACAAATGCTCTGTTGAAATTTCTGGAGGAAACCATTCTTCATATTATTTTAAAATTCTTCATTGCACCCATCAACCTAGACCCTGGATGTTGAATAAGAAAGAGATGTTGATTCTGACACATGTCACTTTACCTTGAGAACAACAGCAAAGGAAAGTGTTATGATGAGACTTCAATGCTAAAGAATTGTTTTCAATGTCTTTTCTGATAGATCCAAGAATTAAGAATAAGTAGTTGAAATGAATATGATAACAATTTGTAAATAAAGAACCTTTGGGACGCCGTTAAGAAAGAAAAGATGGTTTAGCTTTAAATTTTGATGGGCTAAGAAATTCATTTCAGTCAACACTGGTTAAAGTTTCGTGGACTGAGGATGAGGAGAGTTTGAAAGCATGTTGACAACTCAGGGCGGCACAGAGCTACCTGAGCAGTAGATTGTTCTTTTTTCACTGACATAAGCTACTTCATCTCTTTTGTTATGGCTGGTAGCACAGAGCACATAGCAAAAGGCTTCCATATTTATACTCTAGCCAGACATTTTAGCAAGCTTAACGTGAGAAGGGCCTACCTAAAAAACAATCACGTTCAGTGTTAATGAAGTAATGTTTTACTTCTGGGTTTTGTCAGCTTCTTGGGTTTTGCCGATCTGATCATTCTACCTTTTAGACTTCCTAATTTTTTAAAAAAATTATTCTGTTTTATGGAATATCTAGTATATAACACTGTTTTATGACATATTTGAAATCTTTGGTATAGTTATTAACTGACATTCAAAAGTTCTTTAAAAGCTAGCATTTGTTTATGCAACCTCAGCAGTTCTGATATCAAAAAAGTGTAAAAGACGTGACCTTTGTTCCCCTTCCCTCTCATCTCCCATGATTGTGCTTCTCCTCTTTCTGTGCCTGGTCTTGCCTCCCTGTCTGTGCCCCATCCGCTTTCCAAAGTGCTTTTTCCTCCTTCATCCTTTCTGACTTCAGAGGAAACAATAACTTACTCTAGAGTTACCAGAATTCATTCACATATTCTAATTAGAAATAAAAGTCCTGAATGGACCATTTATAGTACAGGACAGTCCCAGGCTTGTAAATAGAATGTATATGGAAATAGAGGTTGTCTATGGACTCAGAGATCATTAAAATTATTATGTATTCATTGTCTAAATGGTGTGTAAAATAAACTTTCATTCTTCAATAAATACCTCTTTCATAAAAGATGTGTAACATTTAAATGAACTGAATGAAACTTTTAGGATTAGATGTTTTATTTTTTTATTTTTTACATTAGATATTGAACTAAATTAATAAAGGGCACTATAGATTACATTGACCTGACTCTGAAATTCTAAACAAAACATTTGAAATGTAAAATTTAAAAGCTTAAATTTTTGAAATAATAAATAAAATAAAATTAAAATAATAAAATTAAAAAAAATCATATAATGCAATTATTTAAATTATTTACCCTTGATTCATTTTAAGGTAAATGCCATTAATTTCCTAGATTTGTTTTACAAATACTACACTCATTGCAAATTTAAAGTTATTTAGATTTGCAAATGAAGTACAGAAAGATATTAATAAATAGTAGGAGAATACTATGCCTCTGCCATAAATGATGAAAAATGGCAAATGAGATGAAAAATCTGAAATGACAAGAACTCGTTCTGAGGCCAGTTGTAATGAGATGTCATTTCAGTATCGTTGGTCTCAATTTCTACAGTAAAAATTGAGTGGACTTAATTAGCTAACTCTCAATGTTTACTATTTAAGATCTTTTATTCTTTTATTCTATGAACTTGAACTATTTCCTCTGGGATTTCCGGAAAGAGGGAGGCCATTCATATGTGCTCTTATAGATGATAAATCGAGCAGGAAGCTACTGGATTAACAAGATATAATTTCATTGTTTAAAATGTTGAGTTGCCTAATGCAATGTTTGTCCTTACTAGTATGTAAAGGCAATAAGTACCAAAGTACATGACCTGTGCCAGTATTCTCTTGAGCTAATATGATTTTAAGAAAATTCAAACAGCTAGCAAGAAAGTGTACTCCTTGAAGGAGTGCTAAGAGTTGATCAGTTCCTGCTAGAACGTGTGCAAAAACCAGGAAGAGGGAAAAGATGCTGTTGAATTTGTGAACTCTGGTTAAAAATGTTGAACATAGTTGTAACTTCATGATGAAAATATAGAAGGGCTAATTGCAGCTAAAAAGGACAGTGTAATAATATGAATATAATCATTAGAAGTGGATTTTTGGAAATATATGTATTTTCATTTATTACCTGAGTATGCCAGACCTTTGCAGAAGAATTTTGCTCTAGTTGAACAGGCATGGGAAATAGACATAAATTAAAAATGGGAAAAAAAAACCTTCCTCTTATAAATGAAAAGAAGAAAACACTATGGTTTATTTTTGTCCAGGTGACAAGAAAGTCAACTAGAAATAATTCCTCTGTTTAGTGGGGCGTTTTGAAAGAGAACCATCACTATCGATTGTCCTAGAGATTCCCTGTGAATAAGTGCAATGTGAGGCTGTGGCAGACACAGCTCTTTATTCCTTCCAAACCAGTTATTGTGCTGCTAATTAGAATTGGATATTGGTGGTCCTGGAAATGGGGGAGACTATCAATGTTACTTTGTGTTAAATTTTAATCACACAAGTTAGGACATTCAGAATTATGGTTTCCATGGTAACCACAACACTGAGCCTTGTGTGAAGGCATTACACTGGGGGTCTTTGATTAAAAGAAAGTAAACCAGAAGTGAAACAAAATGCTCCATATGTGTAGCTAAAGTTACCAAAGGGGACAGGCGGGGGAGGAAAGAAAAAGAAAAAGTACAGTGCCTTGTCCTTAATTATATTTGCTTAGTGGTATGTCACGTGTTTGGGCAATACACAGAGTGGTCTGTTAGAATTCTCATGTGGATACTCTGTTTCCATTAGATTTTAAGTGATTATTTTTCTAGTACCTTTTGATTTAAAAAAAATTATTCCATTTAGTTATTTTTTATTTTTAAAGTAACTAATGACTATGACTTTTGGGACTTTCTGAACATTCATATGGAAAGAAGAATTTTTATTTTTCGTTGGAAAGTTTTCATTTGAAAATGTGTTAAGGTGGAATTTTAGTGCTGGGAACTTTGCTTAGGAACTTTCATTTTAAATATTGCAGTTATGATTGCTATTTAGTGTTTGATACTTATTTACTGAATTTTGTCATCAACACCTTAAGTAATTAAAAGTGTATTGCATGTTAAATATGGATAAACTTCTTTCAGTAAGATAGAGTTCACTAGTCACTGTACATAAAATATATATGCAGAATATTGAACTTTGTAAAATACATTTTTTTCAAGAACGGAAATAAATATTAAAGGGTTATATTTTGTCTCATTTTAGTTAAAATGAAAACTTGCACTATATAAAGTTAAATACACATGCCAATGAATAAGAAACATTTGTGCTACAGAAACAGAAGTGGCCTGCTTAGGTAATTTTTTTATGCACTGCAGCAATACCTCATTAAATGACTATTATGATTTTATTTTGTCAAGATTGCCTTTATCCCTGCTCATCTTTCAAGAAATATATGGTCGGGGCTGGAGAGATGGCTCAGCGGTTAAAAACACTGACTGTTCTTGCAGAAGGACCCAGGTTCGAATCCCAGCACCCACATGGCAGCTAACAACTGTCCGTAACTCCAGTTCCAGAGGATCCAACAGCTTCTTCTGTCCTCCATGGGCATTGCACAATACGGGTGCAACTTACCTACATGCAGGCATAACACTCATACACATACAATAAAAATAGTAAATTGTTAAAAAAAAAGAAATATATGGTCTAGTAACAGTTTGTTCAAGATAAGTAAAAAGACATACTTTTTCTACATTTTTAATCTTTAAATATAGAAAATGCTAACAAAACTAATATTTCTTCATAATATAATCCAAATTCCATAAAATTTGTACTAGGTAAGGTAGATTCATTGCTCAGTATTACAAGCACAGACATAGCCAACATGAATACAAATGAACATAGTCATAGTTCAATAAACCTTCAGATTTTAGGTTCATACAAACTTAGAATCAAGTCTCAAACAATGCTTTTCAAATTGCATCCTCTAGTATTACAGACGTAGGACAGGAACATATCAGACCGCTATGAATGAAAATATTCTGTACTTTCTTTATAATACATAGTGGTGGTCATGCCATATATTGCATTATTGTTATGATGTTACTAGATAATGTTTTCTTTCAGTATGATGATTTGGATCAGCACAGAGAAAGGATAGGGGATGGATTTCCCTTTGAAGAAAGGAAACTTTTGTACCTATCATGATTCCATAGTTTACTATGTTTGTAGATGGTTTGAAAATTTCATAGAAGAAAACAGATTTTCATTAACATTGATTCATTCAACAAAATTTATTGAAAATCACAAAATGTGAAAACACATTCTTAGCTCCAGGCACAAAAACAAGCAGAGTTGAGAGGTTAATCTCTTAGACATTAGTTTGCCAAACCTTGGCCTTTTGGATAATTTTTTCCATTTTTATTTGCAGAGGTATTTTGTTTCCATTTATGTGCCATTCATGACAAAAACAAACTAATCTTATATAGATTATAAATTATAATATAAATATAAATTAATTTTTCAAATATTTTTACTTGTTTTCTGAAGATCTGCATATTTGATGGTCCCTTTTCTGTAAAAATAATTATAATATCATCTACATGGATTCAATGTAAACCTCCTTCTCACGTGAGTTTTAATCTGAGTGTTCACTAGAGAAGGCTTTGGGCAAATTGAGCTTAGAACATTGATGTAGTAAGTACAGAGTGTGGTTTATACAGGTGGCTACAATAGGCTTCTTTGTTTCTTTAGATACTAAGTTCCTGAAATAAATATCTTAAAGGGAGGAATTCATTCATGGTTTCAGTTGATAGCTGTTGGCACTGTTTGGTGAGGCAGAGCACCATGATGCTACCACATGTGGTAGAGTTTACAGGCAAACAAAAAGGAAGGACCAGGGGTTTGGTATAACCTTCAAATTCATCCCTGATTAACATACTTCCTCCAGCTCGTCCCATCCTAAAGTTTGCAGGGCCGCCCAACATCTGGGGACCAGGTGTACAACAAATACCCTTTAGGGGATATTTTATAGTTAAGCTCTAACAGCCACCTACTGTCCCTTCCTGAACATAAGCAGTTTCAATTACACTGAGATATTGACCTTCCTCTCTAGACAGGTTGACACTACTATAGAACAGTAAAGAAAAATACACCTGAATTTGAGTGTCTTTTGTGTATCTGGCTTTGCAGAGATGGAAAGATAGATGATTTGGGGAAAAAAAAAAAAACTGATGACTAATGGAATCTGTCATTTGGTAGAAGAGACCTCTTTCTTCCCTGTAGCAGAGTAAATAAAAGTTCGAAAGGTAGTGGCATTAAATGCTGTTCTATCCAATTAACACGAGTTCAGAGAGAAGCGTGAAGTTCCTGTTCATCATTTTCCTCGTTCAATTATACCTCCACATCACTCATTTCTAGTTATCCACTGGATTAATCCACTTTGGCCACCATAACAAAATATCACTGTCTCTGTGGCTGAATAACCCAAAATTGTTTTCTCACAGTTCTGGAGGTTGATATCCCAAAGTATGGGCTACTTTAGTTCCTGGCCAGGATTCTTCCTGACTTGAATGCAGGTGTCTTCTTAATCTGTCCTCACATAGCCTTTCCTTCAGGTACGCACATTTGTTGAAAGAGCTGTCTTGTGTTTTTTCATATAAAAACATTAATACTATGAGCTTTTACCCTTATGACAAGATAAGAAATATATATTTGAACGGTCCTCCAATTTCATGTCTCATAATGTTGGTGATCTCTGAAGTCATGTGTCCAACTTACCTTTTGTTCTGTTACTGTGATGACTAGTGGCTGGGAGCTTCTGATACCCTCAGCATCTGGCCTGGCATTCGGGATAATCAAATGTGTGAGTGGGGTTGGGGAGGCATTCAGTTCAGTTTCATCTCTCAGTTTCTAAAGAGGGAAAGCATGAAGATTGATCTCTAATTACCAGTAGTTTAAGCGGCAACATCCACATAGTAAAGGTTCCATAAAAATCAGGGTGGCAGGGGGCAGAGAACTTCTGATTGGGTTAACATGTGCTGCTGTGTGACACCTGAAGAGAACAGTGGATGCCAGCATCCCTATTCCCCTGCCTTATGCATTGTTCATCTATGTGTGAGTGTCTTTGAGTATTTGAGTTGTATTATTTTATAATATCAATGTTCTAAATGGCAAGTGTTTTTCCTCTGAATTTTGTGTGCTTTTGAGATGGGGTCTTTTTGAGACAGGGTCTTTCCAGGTGACGTGGAACTTGCTATGTACACCAGGCTAGCCTTGATCTCACAGAGGTCTGCTTGCCTCTGCTTCCCTAATGCTGGGATTAAAGGCGTGTACCACCATGCCTGACTTATGTGCAATTTTAAGAAGTTGTTGAACTTAAGGAGGGTGATCACGGAGTCTTCTAAGTCATAGCTGATGTGTCAGAGGCTCGGGTACAGCCTGGACCTATGACTGGCATCTGAAGTTAGGATGGGGGAGAATCAGCTTTGTAGGTTGGAGTCCTGAACTTGAGGGTTTGTCCTAACCTCAGGAAGTTGGCGTCATAATTTAACTGAACTATAGCATACTAGGTTGGCGTCTGGGAGATTTGGAGAATTTCTTGGTGTGAGTAAAAATCTTTTACCTTTTGTAATTAGAAGTATCAAGAAGAGAAGTAATGTGGAGAGGAAAGACAATTTTTTTTGATGGCATCATTGAACCTTAATTTCTTCCATAGAAGCTCTGTCCACAAGTTCAATTATAGTGGGGATTAGAGCTTCAACATCAAATTATGAAGAGACTCAATTCATTTTGTAAATGTTACTCTGTATCAGACTCTGCATTCATACTGGACATAAAATAACAATTTCTGGTATTAGTCTATTTATAATCTATTTGCAAGACATTATCCAAATTGTGGCATTAATTAATGTGTAATTACAAGCCAAACTAAATTTTCCAAGGAAAAATAATATCTTTGAGATCCCTGTAGTATTAAGGTATTATATACATACAAATGCATATGTTTTTGTGTATGAGAAATTTAATATCTGAAAAGATTCAGTAAGGGCCTCTCTGGAGACTAGTAACGCATGTTCTCTAGAAAGAAAACAGCTTGTGAAAAAAAACTTTTTTCCCTGTAGGGAGCATGTCTCTGTAATTTTTCCCAACTGGTTACCTGAGGATGAATAATACTTTGCTTCTCTCCTAATACAACTCTCATCTGGTCTGTATAAATACAGGAATAAATCCATGTTGTGTGAAAAACTTGCTGTTGGCCTTAAATACTTTACCTAGAAAAGTATAGAATCATGTCATTTCGCATTTCTTTATTCTTTAATATTTACTCTTGTGGAAGAAGCCTCAGCTAAATATTACTGCTCAGAACTGGTAAACGTCTTTCAGTATATCCATTTTTATCAGTACTCTGAATAAAAACCAAATACAATAAGTAGTCTAAATTATTACTATGTTCACTTTTGTCCTTTGTAAAACATGCTTGGTAATCTCAGTCAAAAAGGAAAAAATCCATTCATGTCTCCAAAGATCAAGTCAAAAAGTATCAGAGAGTAATAGTTCAGATAATTTTTTTCTTTTGCAATTCTGGTAGGCAGAAAGTGTCCCCATATTACCAATCTAATTGAAATACACCTTAAGACTATCATAGAAAATAACAGAATAGATGTAGAATTGAGCTACAAAATAAAGTAGGGATGAGACTGCTTTTATTGGCCACCACTTAAGCAGAAGTTCATCACTAAACTATTTCCTAGACATGATCTAGAAAAATCTTCATGGTATCTCTATACATCTATGAAAAGGCATGGGAATATTAATAGTTTAGTAAAATATATGTGAAATCTGCATGTCCAGATTCTTCGAACTATTGCTTCTTGCTCAGTGTGGGAAATTTTAAGAAAAAAAACTAATTTCAAATTGGAAATGATTGTGATTATTTATAGCAAATACGTGATTCTGGTAGGTAAGAAACATGCTATTTCATAGGTTTTTGGCATAGTTTTCTATGTGTGTCAGGAGCCCAACCTTAATTGCAAGTGTTAAATAAATGATGGACATATCTTGTTGGTATCTATAGAGTATTACATAAAATATTTGTAAATACTGAATACAGTACTTGAACTATGATGTGTAAGTTACCTTGGTCAGACACATATTCATAGTAATATCCTAATGGAGTCTTCAGTCTGAGATATATGATGACAATAAAACATTTTGCAAAGTGATTGAAAGTTTCCTGTAATGTGGAAGGTCTCTATTAAGTCACAGGTAATACCAAACTATATTTATGAACACATAATTTATTTTAGTTTTATTGAATCCCTTATAATCCTGAGATAGAAATACAGATTGCAAAATTACATGCTGATATAGAGGTATGATGTGCAGGTTTTTAAAAATATGGTGTAAAATATTATTTGGAAACTCAGATTTTAACCTTAACTTTGTCAAAGTCTTGTGTTAGAAGAATCTTTTTATTAATTGCAAAACATGTTTTTCTCATTGCCAAATGCTAGCTTTTTAAATAATTAACTACTCAGTGTGGTGGTCATCCACACCAGAAAAAGCATGCATGCATTTTGATGAGTTTGATTCAACATTTGGTTGTCACCAGAATGTTAAGCCAACCTGATACACATTTGCCAGATGTGGCTTATGGTTTCATTATATTTTTCTTAGTTCAGCCAAATGTATTTGAAAAAAATCAGAAATATTTCTAAGAATGAAAAAACTTTAAACTGTTTGTGGAGTCATTGACTGAGATGGTAAAAACATTCATAAAGAAATAGTTAGCACCTATGGAGAAGTCTCTGAACACCTGCTATTTGCATATACATTACCGTTTAATTTTCACATGTACCAACTCTGGGAACAGATTTTGTTTGCTTCTCCTGCAATAGGTGAGAAAAATGAAAATGTAAAATCTGTGGAAAGTGGCACAGATAAAGTGGGAAGCTAAGTACTAACTCTAAGCTGATACCAAGATGCTACGCAGTGTGCCATCCAGCATGATGTTGTAATTCCTACTGTAACTTGTGATCCTGCCTCTGAGAAAAACTTTTGTAACTACCTTCATTGGGTCAAACAAACTGATGCTTACAGTATTTAATTAGGACATGCACATTATTCTTACATGCGTAGCAATATATTTAGAAGATGATATGTTTTATTAAGGGAGCTAGGTAAGATACTGTTTTACAAATACATATTTTACCTTGATGAATACACAGATTTTTATGATTCGTTTAAAATACTTTTTTTGAGATGGGGCCTCCTTGTAGCCCCAGCTGCCTGGAACTCGCTATGTAGACCAAGCTGGCAACAGGGTCTCCTTGTAAGCCCAGCTGGCCTGGAACTCACTATGTAGACCAGGCTGGCCTTGAACTCACAGAGATCCACCTGCCTCTGCCTCCCCAGTGCTGGGATTTAAAGTGTGCGCCACCATGCCTGACCTAAAATAGTTTTTATTCTCTCTCTGCTAACAGGTAGTGCACTTTTGAGATCATTTCCAAATTTGTATTATTTTAGAGCCAACATTTTCATTAAAACATAATGGGATAAATTATGTGGTTAAATGTTTAGAGTTATTAGACATTTGGAATATATTTATATAGAGAAATATAAGTGATTGGAATATTTAAACTAACAATATATTTGCATGAAAATATTCAGCAAAGTCATTCTGCATACCAGGTCAATAAAATTCTAAAACACTGTTGTATTGTTCCTTAATAGGTGAGCTTATCTTCTATAATGGCTCAGTGATGTCATTGGTATTTCCTTCTGCTATATATCAGTATGCTGCATGCCACAAATCATTCTATGAACCAACTGTCATAAAAGAGAGTGCGGTTTTATGTTTCAACTAAGGCTCAAAATAACAAAATACAATATTATGATTATAATTACCTTAGTCTGATTTGTGTAGACTTTATTACATTCCTGTGGCATTCTAAGTAAGGTAAATGGTAATTCAACGAGACTTCTGTACTTTTGTTTCAGTGACAGTATTTGGAATCTATACCTCATTCTGATACAATGAAACTTCATGAGATTATACTGTAATTTTGAAGAATTAGTAATATAGACAATTTTGGGTGTTTATTTTTTTCTTTTAAAAATATTTTTATTGAGATTTTGTGCATTTCATATAGTAGATCTTAATCAAATTTAGGCCCCTTCCCCCATCTGTGCCCCTCCCCAAGGGTTAAGTGTAGAGATTTCACTGGTGGATGTGTAACTTAGGGTTGGACATCTCTGAGACATATAGTCTCTGTGTATGACTAATTGTTGAACTCTGTATGTAAGAGCTTCAATCTGTTGCAAAAAGAAGCTTCTTTGATGAGCAGTATACAGTATACTTGTCAGGATGGTAGGCAGGTCTGAGGCAGGCAGATCAGAGGCCAGGGGCAAGGTGGGGATGGAGACAGCCTAGGGAGGGTCTGACAGACTATGCTAAATGATTAAGCTAGTCTGATTTAGGAAGCTAGTCCAGAGATCTGAAGCAGAAGAGCAGGAGTGGACCTGGGTCCAAGGCTAGAAGGAGGACAGAGTTCTGGGAGAGACGTGGGTACTTTTTTTAACTGGAAGCCAAAATTAGAGCCACATGGAAAATTTAGAATAAAAAATTATTCTCATGCAGTATTCTTTTTAAAAACAACTTGCTTTACTATTGCAGGGATATATAAGGCTTTATTTCATATACCATTTTTTTCTTCTGTCAAAATCTATGAGATCATCTCTGTCCTTTAAAATTTGAATAAAATATGAAATTGCAATACAAAAAATATGGGAATTAATGCCCAAATTTCCTTTCTTTAAATCCTATTAAGTCCAACTTCATGGCTCATGCATTCGTTTTAATTCCTAATGTTTTGAAGGTGTTTTAGAGATGTCCATAAGAAGTAGGAGAAAATATCCCTGTGTGAAACAACTGTAACTTACATTGACTCTTGTATTTCCTTCTAATGCTCTACAAAATAGTTTCTCTGTCATCATAGAAAAACCTGAAGAATTTGCAAAAGATAAGTATAGATTAAAATCTCAGGAGAGGAAAGAGGCTGGATTAGCTCATATGCAAGGCATATACTTAGCCATTAATTTTACAAATGCATGAATTTAAATCAATAAAAATGCATGTGGCTTGCACTCTCAGTATAAGCATGTGAATACTATAAATGAGTGACTGAATTTGCTGGAGAATGAATAAAGGACTGAAGAATTAATGACAGGATTCTTTGTAAATCACGAACTCAGAATTATAAATTCGTTTCTATAGTAAACATTCTAGGGAGTGTATGAGGAATGTGCAACTTAAAAATTAACCATCTAAATGCATATGGTAGTGATTCAATATTACATCATTTCTGGAAAAAAAGTTAGGGCTGGTGGGGAAAGGAGGTAATAAAAAAGAAAATAGAAAACCACATTAAAATGAAAGAACTATAATTTACAAGTTGGATCTCAGAAAATTCAACAAAATTCATTAACCTGTAAGTTCTACTATTTTTAAAGATCAAATTAAATTGAATGTTATACTTTTTTGTAGATATTATTGCCTGTTCTATCTCCACTACACTCCAAGTTTGATGAACTTTCTAACTTAGACCTTACTGGCCCAACTGGCCAAAGACAAGGTTGTTTTACATTACTGACCCTATGGCGAGGTGTCTGCAGCCCTTGGGGATATTGACTGCTATCCCTCTCCCTTTCTGATGGCTATAAAGACTTGATTCATTTCTGGTTGAACAAAGATTGATTTGATCAATTCCTGCTTGAGACTAGGTTACCAGACCCCACATCTATTTCCACACTCTTAAAGTAGGTAAAGAGGACTGACTTTGGATTCTAGCCATGTTTTCTGTCTTAGGGCCTATGGAAGCAGTTCCTGTTCAACCAATATCTAAGTTATAAATGATATTTTTACCCAATATTATTTGTTTACATAAGGTATAAATGATTCAGTAATGGTATACTTAAAATCTCTTAAAATTAACACATAGGTTCAGACAGACATTCAAACCTAAGTTGAATTTTTTTTTTAACCTCGAAAATTCAGTGAGAGTACATTGAATTACTTGATGGGGAAAATTTTTATTGCTTCCTGCTAAGTCCAACATGCTATTAAGCTTATTTAGGAACAAGTTTAAAATAAGCTTATTTATGAGCATCTTTAAAATATTTTATACATTTACTTCAAATAAACACCAGTATATAGATATGGGTTCTTCAATCTGAAAACACTTTTAAAGTCTAAATAAGAAAATCGCTTATGAAATTTTTTCAACTTTACTTTTTTTTTTTCTTTTTTTGAGACAGTGTCTCACAATATAAACCCAGCTACCCTGGAACATGCTAGGTAGACCATCTGGACTTGATCTCTTGAATGCTAAGATTAAAGGTGTGAACCACCATATCTAGCCTTCAATTGACTCTTTAAAAAATTCTTTTAGTGATTATT
>NW_008338715.1:4481410-4532137 GCF_000622305.1 Nannospalax galili | reverse complement strand
GTGTGTGTGTGTGTGTGTGTGTGTGTGTGTGTGTGTGTGTGTTGTCTTGACTCTTAACATGTCTTGGTAACAATCATTTTGGTTTTGGAATTATGTTATTGGAGTATTCTGTACTAAGACTAGTTTAGCCTTACTTGTTCGATTACTTTTCTTTTTTTATTATTAATATTATTTTTATTTTATGTGTCTGCATGTATTGCCTGCATGTAGGTAAGTGCACCCATGTCATGCAATGCCCATGGAAGACAGAAGAGGCTGTCAGATCCCCTGGAACTGGAGTTACAGACAGTTGTTAGCTGCTATGTGGGTGCTGAAATTCGAACCTTGGTCTTATGCAAGAATAGTCAGTGTTCTTAACCGTTGAGCCATCTTTAAATAAAGTTAAGATGTGTTCTGAGGATAAAAATAAAACACTTAAAATGTTATTTTATTTAAGCATTTGTAAGCTATATTTATGTCTATCTTCAGTTTTTCCTTCTGGGATGATTCATATCATTCACTTTTTGTTGTATGAAGATAAAGCATTATGATAGCTTTAATTAAGAAATTCTCAGTCTCAGAGCTGGAGAGATGGCTCCTCAGGTAAGAGCACTGGCTGTTCTTGCAGAGGACTAGGGTTTGATTCCCAGCACCCACATAGTGGCTAACAACGGTTCATAATTCCAGTTCCAGTTCCAGTTCCAAGGGACTCTGATGCCCTCTTCTTATCTCCAGGGGCATTGCACTACACAAGTGCATTTACATACATGCAGGCAATACATTCAAACACAAAAATAAAAATAATAACTAAAATATTTGAAAAAAGAAATCCTCAGGCTCACAGCAGTATTGCTTGTGAACGAAATAAAGGCCATGCCTTCAGAGACACTTAACACCATTCTTCACTCTGGCTTAGCAAAAAAAGTCATATGTCTTTTAAAATCACCCTTGAAGAAGAAAATAAAATGTGAGTTTTAGTAAAATAAAATGTAAAATTTTTTTAATAAGGTTAACCCCAAAGAACAATGGATCTTGCTATTGCTTTTCTTATGTTAAGAAAGGGTTGTCTATATATTTTACACACATACTTTCAAAATTCAGATCTTTGCAGAGGTAAAACTTAGTTTGGATCTTAAGGGATAGAGAGAATATGTTACATGGTTACATTTCTGCCTATGAAGATGAATGCACTAGATTTTTATAAGAATTAATCTGAGGCCTTGAATGTGTGTTTTTAATTTCCTTTAAATTAAAAAGGCTACAAAAACTGCTTAAATAAGCATCTTGTTAAGTATAAGCTCAAGGAAAATTAAGATCTTCATAGTTATTTGTATTTCCACATTATTTGCTACTTAAAAAAAATTAATGTAACATTTGAAAATAGTTGGGGTATTTAACTTGATAAATCTGAAAACATAAGTATGATGAAAATTAGGAAATGACTGTGATGGATAGCATTATTTAAAACTATCAAGAGCTCTAATTAATTAAAAGGACTCACTGCATACAATCAGTGCAAACCCTCGCAGGGGAAGTTGTTCTTGTGGAATCTCTAGGCCAGCCCACAGCTATGGATGTACCCTGACCTGTAGGTAACCGCAGCTTCTGATCTGGCTCTTACCCTCATTCCTGGTACTTGCGTCAGGGCTGACATAGGGATCCTTTCTGAGTGTCTGTAAATTATTGCTCAGCCATGGCATTATTATTAGTCTTGACCCACTTCTTTCCTACATCCAAGGGTCATAGTTGAAGAGGGCTACTGATGCAGCTGTGAGGCAGAGTACAATGCTAAGTGTAAGTATGGATTCCTGGGTGTCCTAGTTTGTTTCTTCATTGCTGTGACAAAATACTCTGACTAGTATCAACTTGGGGAGGAAAGGGTTTATTTTATATTACATCTTTCAGGTCACAGTTCATCACTGAGGGAGCCTAAGGTAGGAACTCAGGGCAGGAACCTGGATGCAGGAGCTGGAGCACAGGCCATGGAGGAATGCTGCTTACTGACTTTCTCTCCTGGCCTCTGCTCAGCATACTTTCTTATGCAACACAGTCCCACCTGCCTAGGGATGGCACCACCCACAGTGGGCTGGGCCCTCCCACATCACTCAACAATCAAGAAGATGCCCCACAGACATGACCACAGGCCAGTCCTATGGAGGCAATTCCCCAGTTGAGGCTCCCTCAACCCAGGTGTGTGTCAAGTAGACAGTAAAGCTATCTAGCACAATTGACCCTTTGTCAACTTGACACACAAACACATCACTATTAAACCATAACCTTTCCAATTCTTATCCCCAAGATATGATGTTAATATCACCACATAAGACAGTACAACCTTAAAAGCCCCACAGTTCTTAAAAAGTCCAAACACTTAAAAGTCCACAATCTCTTTGAAAAGTCTCTTAACTGTGAGTGGACTTCTGTAAAATCCAAAACAAGTACTGTCTTATTTCAAAGGGAAGATTCAGGCTGGACTTTGGTTTCACTTAGCTGTGCCCGATTCTAGAGTAGTATTAAATATCTTTCTTTTCATTTCCTGACTTTGGTATTTGTGGAATATATATGAAAATTTCATTATAGAATGTTTTTGATTTTTGCAGTCATGTTTTCTCATGACAAGATTTACGTTACACCTAAGTAGTGGTAGAGGAACCACAAACACAATATAAAATTCCCAGTGCATCATAGGTAGCCAGTGATGTCACTAACAGTAATTACCATTCATACTACTCCATAGAGATAACATAACGAGTAAGAAAATTCTTTCTTAATTGGCTTACCAAATTTTTGTTTGCCTAAAATGTAACGAGTTATTTTCAGTATGCTGAGATCTGTCCTTGTGCTTAAGAGCAGTATCAAACCTGAAGTTTGAATCTTTAGTGAAACTTAAGTAGCTTTACATACAATTTTGACTAATAGCTTTTTGTTTCTCTGTCCTTTGTCAGGAAAAAAGTGCCATTTCTTTCTACTTTATTAAGTTATATTTTCTCCACATTCATGGCACAGTAGAATTTTCTTGCACATCCTAAGCTGAGCTGCCAGAAGAACTGCTTATATTTTATTTATTGAACATCAGGGAATACTTTGGATATTTCAGAGATTTCCCAAACTCTTTCAGAAGTAATATTACTGCAAAAAAATCATGTTAAAATATCAGGCAATGAAGTGATAAGTTCATTTAAAGATGATGATTCGTTAAGCCTTTAAGACTTGTGTAGATTAAACTCTTGGGTATGTTAATCCTCACTCGGTTTTGTTAATATGATTCAATTCTGAGTACCATGCCACACCTCAAACCTCTGCTTTAGTGGGCCCTGGGCTTACTTGTCTCAAGTTCTTGCTGTTTGGCGAAGAATTCAGTGAACCAACAGTTCAGTCAGTCTCACAAAAGAGACTGAAACTCAGTCTCCATGGGTTATGCACATTTGGGCATTGTGTAGAACTGCAGATTTTTGCATCAGTTTCTCATTTTTCTTTCTTTCTCTCCCTCACCGTCTTTTTGGGTCATCTGTTTACAGTGGGCAATTCTGTTGTTTTGTTGTAAGGGTTAACTGATTCTCTTTCCTTTCTATTTGGCTACAAAGGAGATTCGTTAAGTTATAAATGTAAGTTACTATAAATTTTATGTTCTAAGTTTTCTGTTAGTTTCTCCTTCTCTTCCGTTGCTGAGACTTTTTGTTGTTGTTGTTAAGGCTTTGTTTCATGTTTTGTTTCATGGGATTTTGTAATTGAACATTAGAACATTAAGATGGTTGCCTTAGAAGTCTCTATGAGATAACTCTAACATCTTTGTTAATCTTGACAACAAAAGTTTAGGGCGTTCCTTGTTTTTTACATGATGGAAATGATTTTCAGTTAAAACATGAATACTTTCTGTGCTTATGTTATGAAGGTCTGTGTTTGATTTAAATCTTTTGGTTCGATTATTTTATTATCACCCAAACCAGAGAAATTGGGCACTGCCTTGTTACTAGCCTGGAGATAATTTTAAGATTCTTTCTCAGCCACTGTTGAGACTTGGAATTCATTATTCCTGGGTAGCCTTAGGGCAAGGAATAACTCACCAAAAGGCATCTACTGATACCTTCCTAACAGAGATGGGCCTGAGTGTTTTAGTGCTATTATCTTGTTACCTTCACTGACACCAGAGGGTGACTCTGCCTTATCCATTGGCAGTGGTAGAAATCTTCTTTTGGCTTCTGTTTACATGATCATCTTAGGGATGCGAGAGAAAGGATCCTTTCTTATTACTGGGTAGAAGTCTTAGGTAAGAATATAGAGTGTTAGTGCCCAGTAGGCATGAAAATCTAGACTTCCCCTAAACTTCTCTGACTCCTCCCTTTTGAAGGGGGGCATTGACATATCTTGTCACAATCTAGTGCATTTGGAAATGCAGGCTTTCCTTGGCCTTAGTTGGCAAGGAAAGGAATGGAATCATAGATAATTCTGTTTGTCTGTAGTAAGGAGGTGTGTATCTAAACATTTATGAATTATCATTCTGCTCCCATCTTGGTCCTTTGGTTCAAGATAGATATCTTTAGTGTAAGGAATTTTTGATACAGGTTTGCAGTTGGTTCTTCTCCATGTCTGGAAGTAAGAGTGAAAGCCAAGTCAAACCCATATTGTTCCTGGAATTAGAGAATTCCTGTGTCTACAACTTTGCAACTACATGTCTAACTGCAATATTTTATTTGGTCTTATCCATCTTTTCTTAAACTGGGAGTGTTTTATTCTTTTTAAATGTATTTTTTCCGAAATTTTACATTTCCCACAAAACACCTTGATAAATCATATGTGTACACCCTTCCCAATCTTCACTCCTATAACTTCTCCACTGTATTTTATGCATTTTGTCATGTTAAGGCCTATCAAGCCAAGATAGGGTACCCAGACATCCTTCAATGCAGGCTCATCCACTTGGATATAGTCAGTCTATCTAGTGTCTATCCCTTAAAAAAGATCAACTCTCCCCCATCCAGCAGTAATAATCTGCCAATAGTTTTTCAGCTAAAGTTGGGGCCTACTGTTCATTTTCCCAGCTCTATGCTGGGTTTTTTTTTCTGATTGAATTTGTATTTGTTTTGTGCATGCTGACACCGTTGCTGTAAGTTCATATGAGCAAAGACCCAGGAGCCTGGAAGACTTTGGTTTCCATATGACCATACACCTTCTCCCTGACTCTTACAATCTATCTGCTCCCTCTTCCACAATGGTCCCTGAGCCCTGAATGGGTGAAGTTCAATTTAGGAGTCCTCTCCAGGGGCCCTCACTCGGCAGTCTGCATTCTCTACACTTTGGTCCCTTGTGGCTGTTTGTGTTCATCACAAGGAAACTTTGCTGATGAGACTTGAGAGATTCATTAGTATCATCTCTACCCCCTGTTCCACTATGTTCCATGAGCCTTAGGTGTATAGGTTTCATTGTAGATGTGTCACTTGTGGTTAGAATCTCACAAACATTCTCTGTGTGTGACCAGTTGTGGAACTCTGTAATAGTCTCTGTGGCAAAAAGAAGCTTCTTTGATGGGTAGTGATTGACATAATTGTGAATATAAGGATCTATATTTAGCATATAGTAAGAAATTACATTTATCTAGGGATGTGACAGACATTGGGTTTTCTCTAGGATCTATGACCTCTTCAGCCATGTATATTTGGCTCTGTTTACAGTTCCACTGTTCAGTTCCCTCCCACTGAGTTGACTTTAAGTCCAAGTTACAAAGCTGTTGGTTACCCCCAAGATAAAAATGCCACTAGTGCACCAATAGAGTTTGCTGTGCCAGCCATTGTGGTTATTAGGCTTTAAGGATGGGATTGAACCATTGATTGATTTTTCTCTCTTAGCAGCTTGGTTAGTGTCCTCCAAAACTATGAGAGCTAGTCTTCAGGAAGGAGACTTCCAGGTGTATTTATTATTAATGATCCAGGCTATTTCATTTATTCATCTTCCATATTTGGCCAAGAAAACATTTATCATACAGTTTGGTGATGATAAACATATTGAGGAGTAAGAACGACTGTATTTTCTTCTGTGAATATGAACAGAGTGGAACCCTCGTTCCCTTTTCTTCTTCCTTAACGCTTCCTCACAAATCAAGTCTTAAATACATGCCGACCAAGATCCAAATATAGACTTTCCTCTCTTGAACTGATTGATAAGGGAGTTTAGCAAATTATGCATTTTTCAAATAATTTTAACATATTTAATAGATTGGGATAATCTATATTAATTGTAAATGTTAAAGAGTGGAACCCTCGTTCCCTTTTCTTCTTCCTTAACGCTTCCTCACAAATCAAGTCTTAAATACATGCCGACCAAGATCCAAATATAGACTTTCCTCTCTTGAACTGATTGATAAGGGAGTTTAGCAAATTATGCATTTTTCAAATAATTTTAACATATTTAATAGATTGGGATAATCTATATTAATTGTAAATGTTAATTGTAAATGTTAGTATTATAATTGTTAAGTTAAATCATGCAGTTGTGATCAGAAATTATCATATATGCATAAAAATGATGATGAGTCAGAAATGCCTTAGAAGTCCTAAATACTTGGCCAGAGAACATTCTACTAGGCAGAAATCATCACATGGATTTAGGAGCCTGGAATGTAATTCCCTTGAAGAAATGAAAATTCTTTTAAGTTACCACTGGCTGTGTCCACTTCATTTCTGTTAAAGTTTATAAGTTTATAAAGTTTGTTTTTTTTAATAACAAATGTTTCAGAGATATGATATATGGTATCTTATATGTGATCTAAATTCAGAAATATGTTATTAATTTGAAATTTGGTAAATTTGTTCTGTTTTCAAGGATGTCTGGCTGTTATTCCTAGAGAAAATTTTTATTCGATCGCATCTTTTATTAAATTTTGTTAATGAGATAAAAACGTACTTCAGGTAACATTATCCAAATTAATATTTCCAACAATTAGATAAATACACGTGTTGGTTTTCTTTACTCTGTTTAGATGATTGATCAAAGAATGGTTTTGAAGTTTTATTAAGAAAAAAGGGAAGACAAGAGATAGAGACAATGAAAATAAGATAAAGGGTTTATTTTTGTGATAATATGTTTCTAATGATTTTTCTTTTTCAGTATCTATAGTTGGTAGAAGAGTTGATAGTATTCATGTGTTACAAAAGTTTTCTCATCTAAAATGATGTTTCAGTGAGTATAACAGTGAAAATGTAGGTCAGGTTTCTAATATTAGCCACTGAAATAATGATAGTAGTACATTTAATTTCTCTAAAGAGGAGTGTTAAGATTTGAGTTTAGAAATTTTGATATTAGTATTGTTACCTCACCTAATTTCCTAAATACTCATGGTGATCCCAAGTAAATTACACCATTTCACAGGACCCACATAATAGCCGTGTGTTCCTCCATTGTGTCTGAATGACAAGAATGTTTTTTTAAAGAAAGTTATATTCTTATTTATAGCTGTTCTTTTTGGCATTAAAATTAGAAAATAGATTCAGGTATCCTTTAGTGTAGAAACTCTTGAATAAAGAGACAGAAACTTCAGGAAAATAATATTTAAATATATTAATTCAGGAATACATATCTTGACATTATTTTACTATAAAATACACAAGACAGCATTTTTAAAATTTTATTTATTATATTATTTTATGTGTATGAGTGTATTGCTTTCAAGTGTGTAAGTGCACCCGAATCATGCAGTGTCCAAACAGGTGAGAAGATGGCCTAGGCTACCCTCGAACTGGAGTTAGGAACAATTCAGGGAATTGAACCTAGGTCCTCTACAGGAATTGTCAGTGCTCTTAATTTCTGAGTCATCTCTCCAGCTCTACGAGACAGCATTTTAGAAAATATTTTATTATTGTTATTCTATGTGTATGAGTGTATTACCTGCATGTGTGTTAAGTGCACCTGTGTTGTGCAATGCCCGTGGAGGTTAGAAGAGAGCATTGGATCCTCTGGACAGTTACAGATGGTTGTGAGCTTCCATATGGGTGCTGGGAATCAAACCCAGGTCCTCTGCAAGATCAACCAGTGCTCTTAACAGCTGAGCCATCTCTCTTACCCTGAGACAGCATTTAAAGCCACATACCAATAAATTAATATAGATATTTTCTTGCCATTCGTGTGTTGGTAATCACTGAAAAACATTTATAATTAATTGCCGTATACATTTGCACCCTCAATTTAGGAAAATTTTCTTCATGAAGAAATAAAGTGTAACTGTGGAAAGACGAACTTTCCCAACATAATGTAATTATAATTAATTTTGCAGAATATTAACATTGAATATAAAGCAAATTTATAAGTTATCTGAAAGTACTGACAGTGTTCAAATTATTATATCATGTCATTGTTTGCTTAAAGTTTAAATATCATCTTGAAAATATAATAATTAATTATAGCCTGTCATAGTAGTTCATTCCATCACAGGGCAGGTAGCGGCCATCCTCAGCTACATCATAAGTCCCAGGCCAGCCCAGGCCAACACCCTTCTTCCTTTTGAGATGTTCTTCATTAAAGCCTTGTAGAATTCGGTCATCTGTGACTTTCTAAAGCTACCATTTTCCCTGTTCAGTTAATAAACCATCATGTGTCCTCAATCTTTATGGTTAAGAAATTGAGTTCATTATTATAGAACACTATTTTCAGAAAGTTAAAAAAAAATAATTTCTGGGACTGGAGAGATGGCACAGCAGTTAAGAGCACTGGATGTTTTTGCAGAGAACCCGGGTTCCATTCCCAGCACCCACATGGTAGCTAACAACTGTCTGTGATACCAGTTCCAAGGGAGTTTGATGCCATCTTCTGACCTCTGTGGGTGTACTTACATACATGCTGGTATAACACTCAAACACATAAAATAAAAATAATTGTCACTGGTCAGTGATCACAATTCAAACCTGATGGGCTTGGGGGCCCCGAGGTATAGGCGCAAAAGAAATCAGGACACGGGATGCAGAGGTGTGTGAACCAGTACATGCTTTATTCTAAGAATCAACCTTACTTATAGTACAACAAGAGGAAAAGAAAATGTTCTTCTCCTGCCAAATTACCTCATCATGATATTTACAGTACTTTTATGATATTTGCAGTTTCGTGTTCCCAGGGCTCAGCCCTTTTTGGAATCGTACCTGTCCTTCCATGCCTATTAAACATTCTGTTCTTTACTTATACCTTTATTAGTTACACAGCCTTATTATACAAGCTTACTTATGTACATTTAATGGGGTTCAAGGAACTGTCAGTGTCGTGATAGAAATCACTGCAGAAGAACATCCAAGTTCTCAGGGAACTGAGGCTTCCCGTCCAGGTCTGAGTTTGCTACAGGTCAGAGCTCAGGCCTTCACAAATAATAAAATATTTAAAAAATAATTTCTAGTCATTTACCCAGGTGCTTACTTCAAGGATAAAAGGCCATAAACTACTACAGTGCTGTCAGCTTGAAATTATGTTGCTTATGTTAATTTTAAAAAATAGGTTTTTAGTAAAAGTTAAAACTGTGTTTTTATATTTTATTCCCATTTTTTAAAATAACTTTTTTGTCTCTTAAGAAGCCAGTATAAACTGGCATTTAATTTTTTTCTTAACCAAGTACTTTTACAGTTTCAGATTATACATGGTGCGTTTAATTGCTCTCTGCCCCATCTTCTTTTTCTCCACCCCAACAGATGCCCTGTCCTCCTTACTTTTCCTTTCCCAGATTCCTGACGTTAGGTTTTATTTGTGACTCCTTTAGTTTAACCAGGGTAATCACTGAGTTTTAGATTAAAAGTATACATTGGAGCCTGTTAGGTTCACCCCTGGATACACAACTGAAGGCAATGATTCCCCTTTTCTATGAATCTAGCAACAGGAAATAGTTAAGCGATGAGAGGTAGGGCCTTTCTTCCATTCATGCCTGGCTGTTGAGAGGCCCACTCTTGGGAGGAAGTGCATACCTGGTACTGTAAACCTACTAAGAAACTCAAGTCAGGAGAGATCATAGGCCCTACCTGGGACCTTAATTCTCTTGTTTACTTTAGTTGACATAGTGCCGCATTCCATATATAGCTATAGACAGTTGTCACTCTCAGCCTTAATTAGAGAAGTCCATGTTTCCCTTGAACTGTGGCGAATGCAGAGACTCATGGCTGTAGAGGTGCTGAGGATGAGTGATGGCTGAGCTCATCTCCCTAGACAAGATATTTACTCCAGGGAACACTGTTGAAGAGGGGATGTAAAGAATGTGAACACTGGATAACAGGAAGACAGGCTCTGAAATGCCATCTTCTGGGCAATACACAGCCACTGTGACAACCACCTTTCAACAAATGCAGATGTCTGTAGTAGATCTGCCAAAACAAAAATGTTTTTTTCTTTTAATATCAAAAAATAATAACAGGTTCACTACTTCTCCAAAATGATTCATCATTTATTTCCATTTGTGTATGTGTTAAAGGAAGAAAAAGGATGACTTATTACTAAAGTGGGTTAGCATATGCAGAAGTAACATTTGGAAAAATAGTTTGACCTAAATAGTTGAATCCCAGGACAAGAACACGGATAATGACACAAGGGCATTGGATCAGCATCAATGCACCAGTTGTAAACATCTCATTGCTTTAGATTTCTGAACATTCATTTAGGAAAATAAATTCTCTTGTTGATGATATGATTGCTTCATGTAGTAGATTTAAATAAAGCTCTCTTAATTTTAAATAAAGTGATAACTGACATTTAAAGCTAGATTAAGCCAAATTCCCTGTTTTTCACTTTAGATGTCTCACACACAAGTATAATGGAAGGCCCCATCTGAATTCAAATGAGGTCTACCTTTGAATGAGGCACGTGGGTGTGAAGTTTGGTGAGAGAGATATTTTGAAAGGGACTTTTGCAGAAAGAATGGTTTGGGAAGGTGGATGTAGCTCATGGATGGGGCCCTTACCTAACGTATTTGAGAACCTGGATTCAAATGCCAGCCTCGCATGTCAAAAAAACCAATGAAATTTTTAGAAAAGGTAATAGGTTAAAAGGCATCAGGTTGATTACATACTAAAAGTGAAACTTTTTGATGAACAAGGGTGAATTTTAGACAAGATATTTCTGTTTAGGATTGATGTTCTACACTGCTTACACACAGGAATTTAAAAAAAGAAAAAAAATCTCCTCTGTTAGACAGCGAGTGACAGACAGCTCCCTAAAAACTGTGGAGGACAGATTTTCTGTCCTTATGTGAGACTTTTATTTTCATGCTTGCCAATAGTGGTTGGTGTGCCATTCACTGTACTTTGGGAAAAGAAAGCAAGAAGAATAAGGCATTTTGGTCTTAGCCTGCCATTTGTATTGTAGACTTTCCAAATGTTATGCTCATAAACTTACTTTGCTATTTCATATGACAAAATGCTACATGTTTTTCCACATCTGAAAAAATGGAGATGCTATTTCCCATTAGGATGAGAACTGAGTTGTTGCCAAAAGAATTTGAGGTCCATTCATAAGGGGAAGTCAAAAATGGGTATATGGATACCAAGGAATTGCCTGGCTGTCTGCTCTGTCAGTCACCTGTTATTCTGAAATTGAGCATGTTTTAAACTCTCGATATCTGACTTGTTTTTGTCTTCAAAATGTTAGCAAATACACATCACTTTTGGAAGTTACCTTGTGGGTTTGTCTTGTAAATTTGAACATAGTCTTTTAAAGTCTTCTTGCAATACACACACACACACACACACACACACACACACTAAGGGACTTACTTTTCGTTAAGATGATACAAAATCATCACTTACACAAAAGAAAATATTACTTTTTTATGAAGAGTACTTGGATTGAGAAAAAGCATTCTGTTTAAAAAATAATGGTCATCATTCTTTTGTTCATTTCATGGTGAAATGTTTTGTTCAGCTACATGTGAGTGGAATTAATATGACTCAGTTCTTGATGCTGTTATCTGTTGAATACTGATTCTTCTGAGAAGAATGTTAATGGAAGCTGATTTGGATATGCAAGTAGCACTCAGCAGAACCTGTGGAATATACAGGAAGAAAAGAGAAGCAATTTTATTCATACATTTATTTATGATTCAAAGTTATAAATAGAAAATCTATATCACACATTCCAGTAGTTTATTTGAAGTAGAATGCACTGTGGCTTTAATGACTTTATATTGTTATTGTCCTCAAAATTCATCGCTTAGCTGGCAATTAACTGTTCTCTTAATATAAGTTAACCTCACGCAGTGGATATTCAGAAAACTTTTAGCAACATTTTTTTTTCCTACCAATTTTTTTGTTATTCCCAGAGATTTCAAATGTAGTCAGATCTTTTAAACAATTTACTTTTGAAATAACTTTAAATGTGATTATAAATTGCTATATCACAAAATATTTTAGTATTTGTGTGCAGTGTATGTGTGTACCTGTTAGTGATGTGGGTATGTATGTGTATATATACAGCACATTCACTTGCAAGAAAGAATGTGCATGTAAAAGTGAGAGGTTGGTGCCAGGATTCTTTCACTATTGCTCCTCACCTTCTTTTGAAACTTGGTCTCTCATGTGAGCCAGAGCTCACCAACTGGCCAGGGAATGTCCCTACTGAGCTGGAGTTACAGATGCATACTAGTATGCCTTTTGTATACAAAGACGCTGAGGATGCAAATTCAAGTCCCCATGCTTGTGTAGCAGGCAATTTCCCAACTGAGCTACCTCTCTAGTCCTACTACAAAACATTTTATGGCACACACTTTTACATTATTTTCCTTTTTTTTCCTCTGCCATGATATCTTTTCCCTTAGAGAGAATTTTAACTGACTTGAATAGCATCACTGTGAGCAAGTGCATTTACAAGTCAACACTTTACATTTGGTTTCCATATAATACTTATTGGTTAGTGTTTCTTCACATGTTTTTATCATATTGAATCTTGGCATGAAGTGATTTTATAGTTAGAGTATAATTCAGTTTCATTTGCACAGATAAAATGTTAAAAATAAATTAAAACTGTGCCTATCTAATAAAATATCCATATTTGCAGAAGCAAATGAAAACGTTATAATCTAAATATTTTTTTATGTGTGCATGCATATATGTTGTGCATGTTAGTGGTGTGTATGTATAAGTGAGTGGGTGGTGTATGCAGGTGAGTGTGACGGGTGAGTGCCCTTGTATGCGCATGTGGAGGTCAGAGCCACAAGTCCAGTGCCTTCCTTTCTTGCTTTCTAGCTTCCTACCTTGAGACATGGTGTCTCACTGAACCAGAAGCTTGCTAGGCTGGCTGCCTGTGAGCTCTCAAGTCTGTTCTGTCTCACTTACCAGTACTGCTGGTATAAGCACCACAGTCACACCCAACATTTGTATGGGTTTGGGGGTCCTCATGCTTATATGACAAGCACCCTTACTGAATGAACCATCTATCTCCCCAGTTGTAAACCTTTATTTTCTGTTATCTATCAGGAATAAATTTACTTACAGATAAGTTATCCCATTACACTTATTTTATAGTGGTAGTGAAGGGTCTATATTTAAATTTTAGCTCTGGTTTTTAATGACTACATAACCTAAGGTAAAATACTTGTCTGTTATTAGTTTTATAAAACTGGCAAATGCCATCTTGCAAACAAATTCACACAATTCCTGCAAGGATCAAATGAGATACACGTGAAAAGCAAGAGGTCTAAGCACAGTACCAGAAACCTATGTATATTTTTTGTTGCTAGCACCTTCAGAAAGAACTCCTTCTTGCTCCACCAGAGCCTCACACATCTGAACTGCTTATTTTAATGTTATTTTGTAGAGGAAAATATTTCTTAATTCTGAGTTTCCAAATGAATCATGACGTAAATATGATTAAATGTATTACTATACTGATATTTAAAATGAAAATAATTGATTATTATAAATAGTTTGACCTATGGTATCAAATAACTGAAGTCATATGATGGTGGATGGTTGTATGAATGTGATTTGCCCTCATGTGTCAAAACAGCTTGAAAATTCAGATCTTTTGTATGTATCAAGAAAACAAGATATAGCATTCAGTAAACTGGCTGTAGAATTTATAATTGGGCACGGAGTTTCTTTTCTACCATTATTTTTTTCCTCACCCTTTTTAGATGTTGATAATATTCATTCAATCTTTGAGCTTCCAAGTAGAAGAGATATAAAATCTACATAGCACATTCTAGTAGTTAATTTGAATTATTACATTTCTAGCACATTCATAAATATTTTTCTAAATAATGTTTTCATTTATATAACACTTACATATAGGATTTACAAAAGCAAATTTATTCTGTTAAAAGCACCTATGAAGTGAGTTACTGTCTTATGTTTTTATGTGTCTCAAGTGTGAAAGAAACAATAGTTAGATTGCCTGGGTATGTGCTCTTCATGCAGAGTATTAAAAACTTAGGTAACATTAGAATATTTGAACTCATGTGGGTGTGTTTAGAGGAAGAATTATCTTTGGTATATCTAGAAAGACGATCAAAACTAGAATATCTCTGTTAAGCCATTTCTAAGTATTTTTCATTTTTATAAGTACATTTAACATTTTTCTCATTATATATGTTTACCCACAATTGTGCCAAACATGTTGTTTTTATGTTTGTTAATATTTGGCAGTATCTTTATAAACATACATTCACATTGATATGGTAAAAAGAAAGTAATATAGAACATCTTTTTCATAGTTTGTTGTTATTTACCAAGGTAGCCAAGATGTTTTTTGCCTGTATACTTGCTAAACCTAAAATTGTTCAGAACTATTTTTCTCTGAAAACAGTCATATAAATATATGACTCTTATAAAGATTTTCCAGAAATGTATAATTAAGAATAGAAACATTTTAGCCAGGTGTGGTTGTGCATTCCTTTAATCCCAACAATTGGAAGGCAAGAAGCAGGTAGATCTCTATGAGATTTAGGCCAACCTAGTTTACATAGAGAGTTCCAGGCCAGCTGAGGCTACAGGGAGACCCTGTTTCAACAAAACCAAACCAAAGCAAATATATACATTTTAAGAATATTCCTAGCTTATAAATTGCTGTCGTGCCTTGACAAAAATGAAGAATTTTAAGTTCATGACAGAAAAATAATTTTCACAGTGATATTTTGGTTACATGTGGAATGTTAAAAAATATTAATTACTAATCTTCAGATTATTCAGAGGTAAAGCTGAGATGCCTATTCCCTGTATTTTTTGAACTTTGACATCAATTTTTATAGACAAGTATTTCTAAGATTCTTAAATTAAGAACTATGTAGTGCTTTGATATTAAATTTCTATAGCTGCAAATTTACAATTTTACTTAGATAGCTTATATAATATTATGACCGTCAGGAACAGACAATTCCACCTTGAGAAATATGGACTGGAGTTTCAACTACTCAAATCAAATATCAGAAAGTATTAACCATTTGAGCAAATAAGCAGAAGGTTATTAAGATCCTAGTAAAGAGAAGGGACATTTGGAGACAGCACTCTGGGAGGAGACCACACAGAGTAAGAGGCAGTAAGCTTTCACATTCCATGGAACATTGCATTCATTGTAGATGGGACTCACAGCCAATGAACAGCGAAGTTGACTTGTAGTTGTATTTCAGAAATTACTGAATGCTGGGAAGGGAATTTAGACATCGCACTACCTCATTATTGACACCCTTGAGTTGCATAGGGAGAACAACCAAAGAGCAGTTTGACTGATGAGGAGTACTTAGAGACGAGGTAGAGCCCAGTGATGTTTAGACAACTGATATATTTGAATAGATTGAATTCACAGAGATTCCGAGTTGAAATCAGTAGGCAAGGGAAATTATTGTATAGTGTTCAGCCTTGTAAGTCCTCCAAATGTTCTTGTTATTTAAGATACATATAATTGAACAGGCATTGTTTTGAGATTTAAAATCTTGGTTAGTTTTAAAATGAGAAATAATAGTTTAGTGTCATGTTAATGGAGTAGCCATCATCTGCGAAAAGACTATAAGGTAAAGACACATGAAAGGTTGGACTTTGGTGAACACTACCTTTTGAAGAAGTAGGACATAAGGAGTTTCTGAAGGAGATTGGCATTGGTTATTATTAATGAGACTTAGAAAGAAACCAAGTTGAGGGTAATATCAAAAAAGAAAATATATAAGAAAATTTCAAAGAAAAATCTTCCACTGTGTCAGACATTATACATTCTATCTGAGAAAATTCTAGTGTATGAAAATGTGTGCTTCATGTTCAAATATTCATAGGCAAGATGTTTTCATGCAGTAGTAGTGGAGGGTGTGCTGTCTTGGCCAATGAACAGGCCTGCAGTTTGGTGCAGTTTGTCATGCCTCGTTGATCCAGGTTCGGTTCCTCACCTGTAAAATTGAAATGGTAATAGTGTCTGCTTGAGTACATTATTTGAATCAAGTGGATTCATATTTGTAAGATGCTTAGGCAGTAACTGTGACTCAGATCTCTCTATTATCTATCTATCTATCTATCTATCTATCTATCTATCATCTATCATCTATCTCTATTTTCTATCACCTATCATCTATCATTTATCTATCTATCTATCTATCATCCATCTATCATCTACCTATCAATCTATCTCTATCTTCTATCACCTATATCATCATTTATCTATCATCTATCTATCTATCTATCTATCTATCTATCTATCTATCTATCATCTATCTATCTATCTCCTATCTATCTATTTATGTGTCACCTACCTATCTCTCATCTATCTATCCTTATTTGTCTATTTATGTCTTATATATTATATTTTGTGCTCCAAATGTTTGCCTTATGTTTCAGATAATGTGTGTGTGTGTGTGTGTGTGTAGTTCACTTAACTATGGTGTAAAGAAAAGAAGCATTTTTCAGTGAAATAATCTATTTACACTGATTTTTCAGGTATTGGTAGTTCACCTAGTTTAAATTCTAGATTTAACTTGAACCTGAAACATTTTTTTCCTTCAGAAGACCGAATCAATGTTTGTTTACAGTTTCATTAAGAAAGTCGCAATCGCAGTATTGTCAGTTAACATAAACCAGTTCAGACTAAGACATTAAAGTCACTGACAAATCAAGCTTTAGAAGTTCAAAGACTTAGCAAAGGAAACTATTTTGCCCATTTCCCAATAAATTATGGAGTACACATTCACACCTGTATCTAAAAAAACATTGCCCTTGATTTCTTTCCATTACAGTGTGTTGTTTCATAACAGAAAAGAAAAGCGTGGACAAACAGAACTGAAAAGTTAAAGGTTAAGGAAAATCAACAGTATGTGAAGTGAAAGGAGGCACTTTGAATTCTAGTCTTCAGCAGCGCTGGGGCTTGTGTGCCATATATCTTTTTATATCCATAGGTACTATGCACGATAATTTTATAGTAGCTTTGAACTAGTGAAGAAGTGATTTATGAATTTTATCTGCTTATTCCTTTTTTATTTGGTCATGAGAAAATGCAGATTTTCATACAAATATTTGGAAAGGGCAAGTAAATGGTTAATTTTTTTCTATCTTATAGGCAGTATGATTTATGAATTTAGGACTTCATCTTGCCTAAGTATTGGATATTCAGAGACTGTCAAGTTATTATGAATTGCAGTTCAGAAATATGAATGGGAAATAGTCATTTTAATTAGGAGGATACGCTTGGAAATGAAGTAATTTTTTAAGGTAATTTTCTTGGTGAGTGTTTTACTGATAGCCTGAATTTATTTACTACATAGATGTCATAATAAAATGGGTATTTATGGGATAGTTTTTAATTAGAAATAATGGCTTATAAAGTTGAAGGGCTGAATCATTTTTTCTATATATTGGCCTAAGTGTCCCTAATGAAAGATGATATCATGGACAGTTTGCACTATCCTAACCAAATATTTTCTCTTCTAAAACATAGCCAGATTTGTCCAAGATTTCAGTTTGTATTCAAAAGTTCTATATCAATGCTGAGATACAAAGATAATCAAAATATTAACCTGTACTCTGGAAACAAAGCAGTAATTTTGCTTTTCATCATAACTGAAGTGCTTTATAAATTAATAGAAAAGTGTCTTCTATGGCTACATATTTTTAAATGTAAATGGGCTTGGAAGGGAATCAACTAGCCTTGTCAAATTTATGATCATGAGTGCAGCAGCCTAGCTGATGAGATGGCTTTGCAGGTATGACTGATCTGTCATTCAGAAGGACACATTGATTCCAGTTAGTTCTTTTCTGTTTGTTTGCATTTAATTATGTCCTAAAAGGATTGGTATAGAGAATAAAATATACATGAACAAGCAGATCTGATTTATAAAAGTGTATCAATGACATTTCAATTTAGGGTACAACCTCAATAGGGAAAGTAAGACTGTGTACATGCAACATGCATTAGCAATATTGAATTCAAATGAAAATTTATTTTTATTTCTCATTTTTCTTTTACCCAAGATATTCCCTTCCTACTCAAATGTACATTTTAATATTGTTTCTACTTAAAACACACAATCAATAAAACTGAGATACAAATATAAATAGAGTTGATAAAATATAATGTTCCTAATTTCTTTCTTTGCCCATTTGTTATAAATGGAATGTTTCCTTTTGCCCCTTAGATAATACTGAGTTAAGAAACTGGCTCCACTACTAACAGTCTACATGAAACCAATCTTTTTTGTTTCTTTGAATTTACCATATACTTGATCTCCTATTTTCTGAACATATTCTGCCTAAGTTTTTGTTGTGAAACAGCAGAATCAGGTGAAAACAGTACATCAGGAAAGCCTGACAGTGGCTATTAAAAGCATAATCGGTCCTAAGTAGTAGACTCATAGTCAGTGTCTTTGGGTTCCTGCAGGGACTGATTGCTACTGGTACACATTCCTCTTGCATATGTCTTAGTCTATTCCCAAAAGTGTGAGCTATGGTCTCTGTGAGACAAGTTGCTCCCCCCCACCACACACTTGATTTTAAGTTATTTGTCCTTGTAACTATTGCCATCATCACTTGTGACTGAAGAAATGAGTCAGGTTGTTGGTAACACTCTTTGCATATAGATTCTGACATTTTAGTTGAAACTGTCCTCTGCACTGACCATGAAACATGATCTTTAAGGTGCTTAAACAATCCCTCCATCAAAGAAGACCAGTGGATGTGAGGGCCATCTGGCAGAAACAGCTGTCATCCTGTGAGTACCCTCATTGGATGGCAGGTGCCTCCTTGTGTCAGGAGAAGCTATTGTCTCTCTGAGGCTGAACCTTACAGAAGATGACCTCTTAAGATAGAGGACAGCTCTACCTTTGAGATAGCTCTGTCTCAGGTAACAAGAACTGTTTGTTACCATCCCCAAAGGATGAACTGAGGCTGAATGGTTCTAATTGTATTTTTAATTTTGTTGCTGTTGTTGATAGCATTTAATCAATTTGTATAAAAGTGTTACCCAGAAAAGAAACTAACTGTCATTTGAATGAATTAAAAGATAATTTTTTTTTTTACAAAACTACTGTATCAAGAGATACTGGGATAGAATGAAATCAATGTTTGAAAAAGCGGTTAATATTGGATCTTCCTTAGAAAGAAAGATATTTTAAATCATATTATTGCTATTGATAATAGTTCACTAAGTGTCTAATGCAATCATACTACATTTCTGAAATAATTCAAGCTATTAGGTAACATGTAACAACAGTGGTAACCGTTCTTTCTATGTAAGTGATCTTGGGTGAATTAATAAATTTATCTCAGCTACAGTTTCCTCATGAGAAGAAGGGATAAAGACAGGGCATCTATAACTTTGTAAGGGTTGTTGGGTAGAGGTATGTTTTATTCACAAGCTTGTTAAAATAGAATAGTTGCTATAATTTTCATTACTAAATATAAAAATGTGGCCTATGAGGCTTTCCATGAGCTTTTAGAATCACTTGCTTTATTCAGTATATGTAAACCAACTGATATACTAATATTTTTCATAACTAATATGAAACCAATTACCTAAAACTGACTTATTTCATGATATTATTGTAATTATATTGTCACTTTTATGATTTTGTGAATGTCATAAATTTTTGTTGCTAATAATTATAAAATGTGGGATCTTTCAAGTCAAATTATTACATAGTATTAGTGTGATCATAATTATTCTACGGTGATATACTTCTTCCAACCTCATTAACTATTAGCCTATTCTACATCTACCCCATCATGTAGCAGGAATATAATAAAAGGCAAGCTTTTATTTTCCTTCCTCCTTCCCTCCTTCCCTCCTTTCCACCTGCCTGTCTTCCTGATTTCCTGCTTTCTTTCCCCTCTTCTTCCCCGCCTCCATTTTGCACAAAGGAATTAATTCAGGGTTTCATGAACACTAAGCATGTACTCTACAACCAACCTATATACCCCCAACCTAAGCTTTAACTTTTTAAATCAAAAGAATAGTAAATACAAATTAGGCTAATATCTTTCCTATTCCTAAATCAGTTTTGCAAGTTCCTTATTCATGGCAATTCTTTTCTAATTTAAATATTTTATTTTTATTTTGTGTGTAAAGTATTTTGCCTGTGTGTATGTAAGTGCACTTGTGTTGTGAAATGCCCATGGAGACCAGAGGGCATCGGATCTCCTGGAAGTGAAGTTACAGATAATTGTTTGCCGCAATGAGGGTGCTGAGAATCGAACCTAGGTCCTCTGCAAGGAAACCAGGCTCTTAACCAATGAACCACTTTTCCAGCCCAATGTTTTCCCAATTTTAGTTTCAGCTTCTCACCTCTCTCCCCACCAAACTTTAAATATTCATATTAATAAATCTGATAAGTAGCTTTGTTTTTTGTTAACTCACATATTAGTAGTATCCAAATCATGTAAAACTGTTACTTTTTCCCTGAAAGTTTTTCAGAAAATATATTGACTTTCTTATTACTTTTAGGGACTATATTTTCTTCTTTCACTTGTTCCCTTAACACTGAGACTTGTTTTCCTAGGTTTGGGCTTTTGTTTTAAATGACTTCTGTTGCTCTTGTTTTGTAAATGCTGACTCTATGCCACTGAGGCCAGATTTATTTGTATATAGTTATTTCTATGAGTGCCATAGTCATATAAAACCACTTACTTGATATTTCAATTTGGTCTTTCATAGGCATCTTATGTTCAATATTTTTAATACATATTTTCATCAAGATTTTTTCTGTCTCCCACAATATCCCATCTACCAATCTTCAAATAAAAAAATAGCACTTCCTTTATGACAAAGATATTAGAAACATTTTTCAGAGTTTTCTGTTGCTCACTCTTCAGCAATCCTTCAGAAGTTTTTAGCAATTATAACCTCTAAAATATTCAAAATGGTCCCAGTTTATCTTATGTCCCTGCTGTCTACTTAATGCAAATCACTTGATTTTGTGTTTCAGTATCCGTATCCTTGACTGGAATGTAAGTTTCTTATGGACACGAATTGGTTCAAATTTTTTTGTTATCTTTCAAGTTTATAGATCAATACCTGGATCACTTTAGGTAACAAAAGATGATAATTAAATGAATGGATTGATTGTGGTTCCCTGGAAGGTCTGCGTCCCTCATCATTGATTCATGGTACATTACAGGGATGCCTGTAATGGTCACAGAGGGAAAAAGGTTGGCAAGTCCTGTATTCACTGACCTTGATATTATTTAACATAAATTCAAATAACCTTTCCATTAAATCTTTTGGAAATTTTGACACTGTAACATGTTTTGACACTGGTTCCTGATACAGATTTAAGAAGTACTGTAAATGTCATATGCATTAATACCTTTAGCTCAAATGTATGGCACTTAGTGATGAAATTCTATGTCTTCAAGTAGTGATAAAAATGACATCACATTCTGTTTTTAACCTTTGTTTTGGTAGTCAGAATAGATAATGGGCACACAGTGAATAGTTTCCTCTTTTATTATCTATGCATGCCTAATAATTTCCATGAATCATGCTATTTATTTTAAAACTCCTCAATTTTGAGAGTTAATAATTTGGAATAAAGCAGAATTATTTCTGCAGCCGTATTTATTAGATTTTTATATTTTACTCATTGAATAATTTCAAAATTAACCAAGGTTCCTCAGCAATGTTGGGATGTTGGGTTTTTTTTTTGAATTTTTGATTAGAGCTGATTTTAAAACATACAGCTTGGTTTAACTGGTAAGACTTGTACAAATTATGATTTATGAAATCAAAGAAGTACATTGGTTATCACTTTCATTTTATAACAAAAATGGACTTTGCACATGTTTGAATTTACATTTATAAAACAAAACTGATTCATATGCGCATGGATAACTGAGATGTAGAAATATCACTCAACTCCTGTGAGCAGAAATTTTCAGAGGTTGATTTGAAGAATATAAAATTTATAAATTCATTTTTGTTAGATAATATTAAAGTAAAATCAAAGCATTATATGTTTTTTAAATCCCAGAATAACCTTGCCCTGCTGTATCTACAGCACACATATCATTAATGTCATTAATAAAATGTATTGTCAAATGTACTTGTGATAATTTGGTGACTTTTTAGGTGATACAGCCATTCACGTTTGATAGCTTTTATACAAATAAAACTGTTATTTTGCAGAAGAGGCAGTTTCTACAATTAATAATGATTCATTATCATTGCTGTTCATTTCAGTTTTCACATGACAGAATAATTTATCAGTTTTTCCCAAGGAGTTCATGATCATTACTCTAAATAAGAAGAAAAACTCAATAGCAAATTTAACTAGTAGAAAGTAAAGGTTTCTTTCTAATCCTCTTCTTCAATTTCAACACCTACCACCACTTATGGGTTCATTTTAAAGGTTTAAATTTCCACATCAGTACACTTGATGAATGTGTACATCCCTATTATCAGTGTGGTAATGGAAAAGTTTCTTTAGGTTCCTATGCATAGACTGAACAAGTCAGTTAGTCTTCATTATATATTCCATATTTTATATTACATTTTAAAAACAAGCTTGAAGGAGCTGGTGAGATGGCTCAGTGTTTAAGAGCACTGACTGTTCAGGACAGAAGACTCAAGTTCAATTCCCAGCACCCTCATGGTGGATAAACCACCATCTGTAACTCAGTTCCAGGGGAACCTGATGCCCTCTTCTGACCTCCACTGGCAATATACTGATACACATAAAATAAAAAATAATAAATAAAATAAAATGCCTTTAATGTGATAACTTTACCTCATGTCCTAAATCCATGCTCACCTGTTAACCCTAGCCTGGACCATTGCATCAGCTGTCTGTCTTACCTGTTGCTACCCCATTCCCCTGACAGTACTTTCTATTCTGCATAAAACAGCCAGTGAAATCATTCCAAAGGTGAATCAGATTTCATTACCTTCCTGCTTAAACTTCCCAGTTAGACAGAGTTCTTTAGTTAGTCTGTCAAGTTCAAATTCATTACCAATGGGAACTTTATCTTCACTAGGTCTATTTTGTTTTCAGTAAAAAAACATATATGTATATATATTTAGTAGTAGATATACATAGATTTAGCATTATGCTACTACTAATACAAATACTAGCACTTGTTAGTGATTAGTGATCTCTTTTGTAATACTCAATACAGATGTTAAATCTTAATGTAATTATTTTAATATAGACTTAAGTATTACTAAGTACATTTCAGGATTCAAATTAAAACCCCTTTAAACACCAGGCAACTTAATATTCATTTGCATATTTGTACAACCACTTAAATATAATCACTTGTCATATGTAATAAGAACTTCTTATGGCTAACCTGCAGTGTTATACACATTTGTTAGAGGTTTGTGTGATATAAAATGTTAAGGTTTATTAGTCCATTTTTCAAGGGGTCATAAAATGATACTGTCTCCACAGAAATATCGAGGCTTGTATTTTGGAAATCATAATCTAAGTTTCAAAAGGAAGACTGAACATATCATCATTTCAGGTGAAATATAAAATCACTGTAAAAGCCTTTGAGAATATGACTCTCAAACCTTTAATACTTGTTTGAAAAGGCAGGTCTAGTTAAAAGTAAGCATTTGCATAAACAATACATACTGGTAATAGAGATAGCAGAATTGCAGGAAACCTCAGAACCATAAACATTATAAACTTTTAGCACTTATGGACTTTGTTTTTGAATGTATAGATAGCTAAAGTTCTCAATAAATACTGGAACCAGTAACATTTATAGGAAAGTATATAATAAGAGATTAATTTTTAAAATTAATTTTTATTTTTATTTATGTGCTTATGTGTGTCTGTGTGAGTGTAAGCCATGTGTGTGGAGGCACGCCTGGAGGCCAGAGGGAGGTGCTGGATCCTGTGAAACTGAAATGCCTGAGGTAGTGAGCCACCAGACTTTTATCCTCTGGAAGAGTTGCAAGTGATCTTAACCACTGAGTCATTTCTCCAACTCCTAGAAAATTACTTTGTAAGAACGCTATCACCTATGAATTTAGAAGAATAATGTTTCAAGTAAAAAGAGGAACGACCAGCACCTATTTAATGAAAACTAAAAGTACACGCTTAGTATTAATTGGGAGATTTGAGAAGGCAAAGACTAGTGGTGTGGCACACACATACATTCCCAGCATTTGGGAAGTGATGATGGTGGATCTTCAGAGGTGGTTGTTGGTGGTGGAGCAAGAGTCAAAGCCAGCCTCAGCTACCATACCTAGTTAATTCCAGGTTTAAGGTACATGAGGTCCTGACTCAAAAAACAATAAAATAAACAACAAAAAAAGCATTCTTAAAAAACAAAGAGAACAGAATGAATGTTTAAAAAATCAGCTGTAGAATATCTGCTAACATTTGAAAATATGATTTGCATTTTTGTGGCATCTTCCTTTATTCAGTATCAACTATCAGAGCCCAGAACAGTGCCAGGAGTATGACAGACCGTCCTTGTATTCTTCGGAACGACAGCTAATTTGGCTTCCATTTCTCCCCCTTCTCCACTAGTCCCTCCTTGCCTTGCCTGTAATCTCAATAGTCTTATGTGTGGGCTTCGTCACTGCATTGCTATTTGGGTTTACATTGAAGGTGTGACATTTTAACTGATGTAAATTTTCTCCCATCTTCCATTTTCCTTGCATACTAGTCTCAGAATCCTCCTCATACATACATAACTTGCATCATGCTGTTTTTCTAAAAACCACTGAATCACTTCCATTTGCGTGATGTGTACAGATCAAAACCGAGGGGCTGACTCTGTTGAAGAAAACTCTTTGGCACAATCCCATTCTACCCTGCCTTGTGCAAACAAACATGCTCCATGCTTAACTCATGCTAGTTTCCCTCCCTAGAATTCCTGGCCTCTTCTCTCCTGCCCTTCACTTCGGGGTCCCAATCAAGGCCCACTCTCTGCTGTACATCAGTGACACTGTTCTTCAAAGTCTTATGACACACATCCACATTTTCAGTTAAATCTAAAGATAATTGTAGCATTAGTAACAGGATTTTATCACTGACTTCTGTAGGACTATCACCTTGCTTTTCTTAGCTGCTAAGAGATTTTATCAGGGTCAGCAGCTTCTTGGAGAACTTTATAACCGACAAAGTTTTACATGTGCTATGGGTTCTGTAGTTCATAGCTGACTTGCCTGTCTTTGACTATGTCCCCAGCTGCCACATTGTACACGGAAAAGTATTGCTTGAATGAATGAATGAATTAAATGAATGCATTTATTTGACAAAATCATACTATATACAATACATAAGATAAACCCTAAAGATGATATGTTACTCTTACTGAGTTCTTAGTTGAAAGAGGTAAAAACCTTGGAGAAGGGTGCTGAGCTAAATAATGTATGCTATAGAGTGAAGTCATGAAAATATTCTGTTGTGGCATTCTCTTAAATTAAAATTTCTCAATTTGGGGTGCATCTAATAAAGGAATCTTCTGTCAATCTACCTAAGATGTATTATATCTCAGATTATTGTGCTTAGAAATTATTAAAACAATAAAATAGACCTTAGGGGTTTGAAGGAGAGTTTTTGACAAGAGCAGCTAACTCCCAACTTAATTTTCGGTCAAGTCTGCTTTCAAGTAATGCTTGAGAGTGAATCTTTTATAAATCAGAGGCAACATTTTTCTTGCTAAGGAAACATATAAATATCAAGTTGGCTGAATTTTTAAACAGCTTTCTTGTTTATTTTAAGATGATGGCCCTTAGACATATAAATTTCAGAAAAATATTTTTCTCTTCCTCCTACACTCATCCTGTATCACCAGGCTTTTTTCTTTCCATTTCAATGTTTTTTGCACATGCAGACATATGGACACATTACATATAGGTTACATTTGTGTTCATAAGTCACATGTAAAAATGTTACAATTTCTGTTAATTTCATCAATGAGGCATCTGTTTTATACTTATATTTAATCTGTGGCTCTTGAATTAAGACTCTTTTTGCTATTCACTTTAGAAATTCTGGCAAAGTTTAGGAGGATAAAGTAATTGGACACTTCAAGCCATCTAGCAGGTGACTCAAGGCTGCTATTTTTAAAACACCATCTGTTGCCTACAGTGCCTTCTCCGACATTGGAGCCATACCATAGTGCCAGCTTTTGCTTAAGAGCATGAGTGGGATGATTTCATAAGTGAATATTACCTACAGTGGCAGAAGTTGAGCTGTTACTTGAACAAGCTGAGGTCAAAAAGCATATAGGCGATCACAGTTTGCTGCTGGCCCGTGATGCTCTCATTTGCTGTAGCATAGTTTTCCTTATATTGCATTTTCCTGTATTTGCACACTTCTATAATTTCTCCCTTTTCTCCCACTAATGTCGGAAAGAGTGATGTTTATAATCATGAAAGCAGCAGTAATGAAAGAATTACAGTTAAGTTGCTGAAATCCTAGCATGTCTTAAGTCATGTGTTCTTTCTTCAACTGTTCTGCTGTACTGCACAACGTTCAAGGATTTGGAGTAGTTAAATTATCTGTACAATGTTGGCCACTAGTATGTGGCAGAACCAGTAACTTAATTCACTTCTCTTTGAACAGTTATAGACTAATGATCTAAAACTCCTTTTTCTCTTCATTTTTTCTCTTGAAAAACTATCTGTTCTTGTCTCATCAATTTTTTTACTTGTTCTTTCTTATTTATCCTGACGATTTTATGTTAAAATCAGAATCTAAAATACAGTAAAATCTTAAAATCCCTATAGTCTTTTAAAGTTCCAGCCTCATCAATTTTAACCTCTCTGTTGGTAATTCTTAAGTTGGAGTCTATAGCCCTCTTCTCCCATCCTCCAATCTGTATCTCTAAATGCCCGGCTAATGACTTTGCTTAAGAATCTCAGAGAACATCAGTATCATCATAGCATTATTTACCTTGCATCTTTCTTATTTAGATTCACTTCGTACTTCATGGGCCACCAACACTTTCAATTGCTACCTATGAATAGTCATTATATTGTTGCTTTATTCATGTCTCTAGTCTTACCATTCTGTACGTATTTTATGCATCATACATACTGCTCTTTAAACATCATAGCTGTCGAACATGTCAGCATGTTCAATAGCTTAAAAAGAGCCCAACCAATTTCTCTTACTTGTTGCTATTGAATAAACTTCTAAAACATTTGTCAAGATTACCTTTGTAGTCTAACTGCCTTCATTACCTCCAGGCTTTACAAGAATCATTGAAGCCATCCCTGTCTTTTGTGGTGGTCACTGTTGCCATAGTGCATTCCAGCTGAGACTGAGTATTCCAGAAGATGCTCAGAAATGAATTGGGTTGAGACCAGCTTGTCAGGTTTACTAAGGTCTTTCACCTTTCTGGAGCTCATTCCCCCATCTCTCCTACCTGCTGCCTTCCTAAATTCTACCACTTCTTCATTCTGTTTAGATGATTCCTTAATGAGAAGCAATCTCTCCCAAGGCTGGATTTATATTCTTCAGTCAGTATTCTCTTTTCCAGTATAGATGTTTAATAAAAATCATTTTCATTCACATTCCAACCTGGATTTTCCGATGCAGGTAATTTTAAATGCCTCTGTGCACATAAGGTACTATTCTTGTTGGAGTCTCAGTTTCAGCATTGATTGTCGAGTATACTTGTTTTCTGGAATCACCCCCTTTAGACAGTATGATTCAAGATGATATTTTTAATATTCTTACCTAAAAATTAATATTTTGTACTACCCAATGAAAATTATGACTTTAAAATAAGGTAGCTGTTAGATCCCTAGTGTGTATATTTTTTCATCAAAATTGTCAAATATTTATAACATAAAATTTCATGGTGGCTCATGCCTTTAGCCCCAGCACTTGGGAGGCAGAGGCAGGTAGATCTTTGTGAGTTCAAGGCCAGCCTGGTCTACATAGTGAGTTCAGGTCAGCTGGGGCTACAGGGAGACCCTGTCTCAAAAAGACAAAAAAAATTTTTTTTTACTCAACTCGTTAAAATTTGTTATAAGTTTAGGTACTTTTAATTTGAACAAATATTTATTGCATCTAATCTCTTTGCATTGTGATTGATACCTACCAGGTGCCTAGAAAGTCACCTATGGGGCTGGAGAGATGGCTCAGCGGTTAAGTACACTGGTTGTTCTTGCAGAAGACCCAGATTTGAATCCCAGCACCCACATGGCAGCTAACAATTGTCTGTAACTCTAGTCCCAGGGGATCTGACAGCCTATTCTGACCACCTGGGCATTGCACTACATGGGTACATATACGTACTTGCAGGCAATACACACATACAATTAAAAATAAAAAATAATTTTTTAAAAGTTAGAAAAAAAAGAAAGTCACCTATAAGATAATCTTTCCACCCACCTTGTACTTAAAGTTGAAACAAAAGACAATTATAAGATTAGTTTAAATTAAAATATTTAGCAGATACACAGAGAAGTTAGTTACTTGGCATGAAAGTTACATCTGAATGAAAATGGCTTGAGTTTAACATTAAAAATAGACTGAGCATGTTAAAGCTGTAATGAAATGCTTCCTCTAAAATATATATATAAAAAATAGACTGAGATAGGTAAGAGATCATTTCAAGCAAGGAAGTGAAATCTTCAGTTGACGCTGGGTTCAAGAGGTCAGGAGCTGTTCATAGTTATCTTGAAAACTGGATGTGTGGGAGAACAGCAAACAGTTTGTCTGAGGCGGCTATATGGCTTTGCAGGGAAAGGTGCTGGCCACCCAGTCTGATCTCAGGCTTACTCCCTCCACTTACATGCCTTGACATGCTCAGGAGCACCTCAAATAAACAAAATTGATAATTTCTAAAGTATTTGTCTTATACCTATTAAATGGTTTAATATCTAGATTTTCTGAACTTTTTATACTTAAAAAAAAGATTTTATATGAATTCACAGAAACAAAGATTTTCTGAACTTTTTATACTTAAAAAAAAGATTTTATATTAATTCACAGAAACAAACACAGACACACACACAGACACACACAGACACACAGACACACACACACACACACACACACACACACACACACACCTCAGATTTCACAAACATGGAAAATTTTTGTTGTTATGGCCAGAAAGAGAGTAGGAATAGGAAATGTTCTTGTCAAGTCATTCACTGCTATGAAGCATTCCTGTGTTTCAATTCATTTTTGTTCCACATTGTGTTTAATTGAATGTATCTTGGGATCATAAAGTAGACTAAAGAGCATTTTAAACAGAAGTTAAAGGAGTTAGATACAAAACCATTTTGTTCTAAGTCTAGTGCACTGTACTGATCCCTTTCTTGCCAAGTTCAGTCAGCTTCAAATGAATGAAGTCATGTGGTTTTCTCAACTAAAGCCACTTAGCCTTTGCTTTTTGCAACATAGCCTGTTTACCAGCCACTGAAGTAATTTTTCCAAATCCTACTGCACATACACAGTTGCGTGCTTTGCAAACACAGTACTCTATTTGTTTTCAAATGTTAAATGTTATTTACAGAAACTCATGGACTAAGAATATTTCAGTACTTGGTATATTTAATTTTATTTTAAAAATTATCTTTTCAAGCAAATGAAGCCATAAACAATCGTGCTGTTTAGTTTCAAATACCATTATGTGCTAAAGCATTTAAAGTTACTATTTAATCTAAGGAACCCTTTTAAAATTTTCTAATACAGTTAGCACATTAAACAGCCCACATCTTATTCTGCTTTTTCTACATTGTCTAAACTGAACTTGGTAGTAGTGATTATGTGCTATATTTGTTTCCTGTGAGTGGGTTTTCCCTTTATTCCAAATTCTGTTTTGGGAGCAATGCACAGATCTGTAATATTTTATCTCCCTATAAATACTTCATTCCTCATTGAAAAATCACAGAGCAATTTTTCAAAGACAAAACAGAATGGAGATAAGCCATAACTAACTTCAATAATCCAAACCTTTCATTGTTATTCTGTGAGAGTTATGGAGGGTACAAGGACAAATTTCACTAAAGATTATGCTAGATTTATATCAAAAAGCCATTAATTCCCTAACACTGGATTTAGATGGTCTCATTTTTGAGTTGTTGTCAATTTAAATAGCTTGCAAATATGTTTGATTCTCATTTTGGAATCAGCGTGCTATTAGATGAAGAATAATGACAAGGACTTGTTTAACATTTTGCAGTACAGACAAAGGAGCTCTATTTGTTCAAAGGAAAAGTCTTCTTTGTTTATAACATCTGGATCCATCCTGTGACTCTATTCTCATAATATTTAGGAATGTAGTGTTGGTCCACTTATAAAGGTATTCTTGATTTAATATGACTAATACCTTCAGATGAGTAGCTTTCAGGAATAATGGAGTTTGTGTCTATCTATTCCTGATGCTGTTTTCATGGCCTTTGGTTCTTGAATCTTCAGTGTCACGTCCTTGGACAGTTCACCTAACGTCTCAAGGCTGGACGAACAGTGTCTGATCTGAGCTTGTTTTATCTCAACCTGCTTTTTGTTCTTTAGCTAGGCTTTTACTTTTTCAGAATGAAGCCCTGGCCTTCCTTCTTTAGCACTTTTTCAAAGCTTTTGTGAACCTAAACCAAGTTAGTGAGTAACTGAGGTAGTTTGTCAACCATTTTAAAAATATTCCCTTTCTCCTGTGTCCTTTCATGTTCACGCAGCCTCATTTGCATTTAAATTCCTTGAATATTTTTCTCTTTCTTAGAGATGATAGGTCTCACCATGGAACTCACTCTGATTCCAAACTCTGTGCAACCCACAGTGGCCTCAAACTCAAGATTCTTTTCTCTCAACCTTTCAAAGCCCTGGGATCCTAGGCATGTGCCACTGCCCTGGGTCGGGATTTGTTTCTGTTTTTGTTTTCAGTCATGTTGAAATCTTAGTAAATCATTCATTGCTGTGAAGTGTTTTATCATTTGCAAATTCTTCTTTTAGTTAAACATCATCTCTGCATGAAGTTTTACCCGTTAAGGATGATTATACTACAGAAAGCAGTTTCACCGTTTGGTGGCTCTCTACAGTACTCCAAAGGCTGCTGCAGACACTCCCCATAGATTACTTTATGTAATTCTAGGACAGGTTCCGGGAGGTTTGTCTTATCTTCATTTGCAGATGGTGTTCAGAGGTTGGGTGACAGAGGTGCAAAAAATTTGAACAACAGTAATGGAGCACAAGTTTGTTTCAGGCGTGCTTGACCCAAATGCTGTTCGTAGTCTTTCTGCTGTACTAATTTGAGGACTGGCTATTTGGGAGACATAAGTTAGCAAAATATTTCATTCATGAGCTGAAAACCTAGGTTAATTCATGGAGTGGTAAAAGTACATAATTAAAAAGAATTTATAGGGATACTTGCTGACTATATAGATTCTAAGGTAGAGATTTCATGGGTTTTAGGATAAATGGTGTTGAGTTAGAGACAAATGAGTTAGGTTAATGCGGTGGATGGGCCAGGCTGTATTAAAGAGGCAGGAGCATTGAGGTACAGTGAGTATGGTTTCCGTGTTGGCATATACCGCATCTCTCCATTTCACTATAGCTTCATTAGTTCTAAATTCTAACACTGTCAGAGAGACTTTCTTTGAGTCTTTGTTCTAGGTCAAACTTCTCTGCCACAAATGCTTTTGTTCTAAGTAAAAGTAAGAGTTCTGCTACAGACATGGAAGGGAGGACTCTCCCCTCCTTGTTCCCCTCTCTTCTTATTTATGTGGGTGAAAGGTAATTAAATTTATGTAGTGTTTTAACAACAGCAGTAATGCATTCCCCAATCATCATTCCCATTTCAGACCTGTCTGATCCAGTTTTAGTCTTCCCTGTTCTTCTTGTAAACTTATTTATTACTGGTTCCAGGCCAGTTAGTCGGATCTGCAAATTCATTCCTGTGTGATGGTATTATAGAATTATGTCTCACTTTAGTAGTATCTTATTTCTATACCATAATGGAAACTCTTAAAGAGTGGTATCTTTGAAAGGACAGTCTCAGTGCTCTTCATCCTTCTATCATATCTATACAGAAGCTGAGAGGGTCCAATAGTTAACACTTTTTCTTGTGGCTTGCTCAATGGATTATCTGGTGATAATCAAACAAAAGAAGATAGTATGTTGGTTGATTATCCTCTTCAGAGAAAAGAAGTCATGATTTGTGAATATGGAGTTCTAAGTTCAGCTTGGCAAAATCAGGACTGTTCTTGTGAAAAGGCACAGGCTTGTGTGCTAAGCAGAAATCAATCTACATGTCTGTTGCATACTTAGTAAGTATTCAGATATACTTGTTCTTGAGTCCATACACCCCTTTTTTATTTCTACAGAAGAGCAGCAGTGAGGTCACCATACACGGTAGTGTCAAATCTCTGATGTTGCCATCTTGGACAGCTTCCCAAAGATTCCTAACTCTTACTTGTGGGCTTATTATTTGCATAAATATTCTTATATATCATGTAGAACTTTGTTTTTAAGCAAATTCCAAATGAATTATCTTTCTAATAACCTTATTTCAGTTACTTGATGTTTGGGTCCTGTGATAGATCATTTTGGTTGTCCACTTGCTTGTATTAAAGGATGCCTAGTAGATTTGGAAGCAAACCTCTAGGTCTGTCTGGGATGGCATATCCAAAGAAAATGGATCATGAGAGTTCAGACTTGGTAAGTTGGTAAATTTCTTGATGTATTCATAATATGACAGCATTATTGAAAGGTGGTGAAAGGTGGCAGATGGGCCTATTTGGAGGAAGTAGGTCCCTGAGTGCATGAGAGCATGTCCCTGGAGATTGCTTACTGTGGCCTCTATGCTGCTAAGAAGGTAAGAGCAGGGTTCACCTCCTGCTTCTACCATTGTGACATCTTCTTCAGGTGCATGGAGCCAAGCAGTCACCTACTGAGCCCTCTGAGATCATCAGCTGAATAAACAATTCTCATTTCATTGTTTCTGTAAAGGATTTGTCAACAGTGACACAAAGAATCTGATAGAGATCCCTGACGCCACTCATCTTCCTGGACCCATGATAATTTCCTAGTTTCCTGAGTTTACAAATATCAGGGGCCTTGGTACTTGGTTCTTGCATTCTGCGTATCATTTACTTCTAGATTTGATCTTTTAAAGTAAATGTTCTTTTAAGTCACAGTTTTTCAGGTTATTATCCTGCAGTTTGCATTAATAATATGGTAATGATCCTAAATGTATTAATTTTGTCTTGTATTGAGGCCAACCTAACCTGATTATCTATTAATTGTCACCTAAATTTTGTAATATCTTCTGTTCCTAAGTAATCTTTGGATTCTGAGAACATAAATTTCATAGTAGGTTTCTTGAGCCTGTAACATCAGATTGACATCTGAAAAATTATTATTAGATTTTGATATTTAAGCAAAGCCTGGTGCAGAATGCCTGTACTGGCTACTCTGGTGTTTGAGGCAGGAGGATTGTAAATTCAAATTCTCCCTGAGCTGCAGAATGAGGATCCAACCAGCCTGAGCAACTTTATGAGATCTTCTCTCAACATAAAAAGTAAAAAGAGGGCTGGTAGTATATGGCTTTGTGGAAAAAACTGTTGCCACATAAGTATGAGGACCAGAATTTAAATTCCCAGATGTAATCCACCTGCAATCCAGATATATACTTCACCTCTAATCCCAGCATATAGGCAACAGAGACTGGGACTACCTGAAGTCAAGTGGTGGGCAGGACGAACTGAAATGGTGAGCACCAAGTTGAGCCAAAGGCCCTGCATCAATAGAGTGGAGATCCATTGAGGAAGACTCCCAGTGTCTATCCCAGGCCTCCACATACATATATACACGCATGTATGGGCAACGTGCTAATGCATGCGAACATAGATACAAACATGCGTGTACACCACATCATATAGGCAGGCAAAAAAAAAAAAAGAAAGAAAGAAAAGAAGACTGAAGAAATAGCTCAGTGATAAGAGTGTTTGCCTAGGGTGTATAGTGTCCTAAATTCAGTCCTCAGTACTTGGAGGGCTAGGCTCAAGTAGAGTGTATTTTTGGTAACAATTTTTTCAGCTGTTAGAAAGCTAAAACATTTCAAAGTTGGTAAAGTAACCTTAATGAGGGAAGAAGGACTTTGTTAAATAATTCTAAATAGTCCAGTGGTTAAGAATAAGCTTGTCTTGGCTTGAATCCTAGTCTGTTACTTAAAGTCAGATGACTTTGGGCCCAGTTCATTTGCCTTGCTGTCTTTGACCCAGTTTCTTTCTTTGTGCAGTGAGGATAATGAAAGTGCTTATTTCATGTGGTTCCTGTGACGTTTCAATGACAGAAGGAATAGGAATGTGCTTAGAACACTTCATAACACAGTCTTTATTTGATTAGCTTTAGTCCTTAAGCCTTATGGACTTCAGATGATTAAGTTCAAAGCATGTTCAAATGTATATCATTAGCATCTTTAAAGAGCAAAAACAGTGTGCAGGTTATGCATTATGAAGCAGAAGCGGACAATACATCTTTCTCCACACGACCATGCTGAGGGTAGTTGATGTTTATGAGTTTATTGATCACATAGTAAATCAAAGTGTACATCTGGTGTAGTTTGGGGACTATTACTAGACTTGGATTCTTAGCACATCTTTATAATTATACATTAAAAACACTTGATAAAATCACTTTTAGAAATTTAACTGATTTTTAAAAAAATGCTTTAGACCACAAAATACATGCAAGCAGAAAACAACTTACTATTTCTTCAGTCTTCTGTAATCTTTTTACTACAAGTAGTTTTTGTTCTGTACAGTGTATAGTTGTTATGGGTAATAAAAAAGGGATTGGGGGCTGGAGACATTGCTCAGTGGTTAGAGCACTGGCTGCTCTGGCAGAGGACCTGTGTTCAGTTTCCAGCACCCACATGGCAGCTAACAACCATCGAGTAACTCCAGTTCTAGGGGAATTTAATGCTCTCTTCTGACCTCCTCAGGCATTGCATGACAAGGGTGCACTTATACACTTGCAAGCAATACACTCATACACAAAACTAACAAAAAATAAACAACATATTTAAAAACAAATAGCAAGGCATGGTGGCACACACCTTTAATCCCAGCATGTGGGAGGCAGAGGCATGGGGATCTTTGTGATTTCCAGGCCAGCCTGGTCTACATAGTGAGTTCCAGGTCAGCTGAGGCTATAAGGAGACCCTGTCTCAAAAAGACCAAAGAAGGAAATGTTTCCTTTGTGTTGACCCTCCTCTCTGTAGACTGGGCACTGGTTCAAGTCCATCTGGTGGGGTCTCCATGTCCTCCCTGCACAAGAGGACAGGTGATTCACCACAGTTACAGGACATTTTGAGAGATGCTCTATAGTCCCCTGGAACTTAGTTGACCTAGGGGGGCAAGTAGCAACAACTGTTCTTTAAGTCTCTCTGACCAAATTAGTTTAGGCCCCAAGGTACGGCTGTTAAACACTCAAGAAGGTTAGTTCCACCAGTCTGGTGCTTTTAATTACCATGCTCTGTGTAGATAAAGCTGGAGCCCGGAGCTCCTCCCAAGCCCGTGTGACCCCTGAGGAACAGGTCCTCAAACCACCTTAGGAATAAAAATGATTTGGTTTATTCGAGCCAACTGTATGGTCTTAAATGCCCAAAAGGAAAGTATAACCAAAGATTAAAGTGATCAGCATATGTCTTTAAGAGTCCATGTGTGTAATGGCTTAAAGGCTACATAACAAGAAACAATGCCAGACAGGAGATACCTACCTTTGAGCTGTTGGCCAGGGTAGCCCAAGAGACTCCCAGACAGTAACCCAGCATAGAACCGGGAAAATGAACAGCAGACCCCAATCTTATCTAAAGGAATGTTAGCAACTGATTGCTGTTAGATGAGGAAGAGCTGATCTTCCTAAAACAAGGAACTCTAGATAGGCTGATTAGATTTAGTGGATGGACTTGCACTGGGGAATGATTTGGGACCACTGACAACACAGTGGACAGTAACAGGGATGACAGAATATATGGGCTCCAGTTGGGGGGTGTGGCATTGCTATGGGAAGGTGCCATTTGGAATGTGGGTGTGAAAGATGAATAAGATTGTTTGGGATGTTCTGTATGAAATACACAAAAAAAAGAAAAGAAAAGAAAAGAAAAGAAAAGAAAAAGGAAAAACACTGCCAGAAACCAGGAAAGAAAGGCGAGAGAGAGAGAGGAGAGAGAGAGAGAGGAGAGAGAGAGAGAGAGAGAGAGAGAGAGAGAGAGAGAGAGGAAGAAGGAGGAGGAGGAAGGAAGGAGTTTATAAATTGTCTCTATTCTTCTCAAACTGAAACCAGACAAACGTACTTGCAAGCTTATGAAAAGTAATGCTTTTTAGTCCTTTCCTTCTGCTGGTTCTTTTGCCTTTGATTTTTCTTATAGGAAAGCACTTTGAAAGTCTGTAAACAAAATAGAGAATCATGTGGCATTTCTCAGCCACGTTTCAATGTGCATTACTAGGCAGTCCTTTGTTTACCATACAAACCAAGGCAATGAAAGAGAGAAGTTTGCAGGCTGGACTTGCTGCACTTCTAAAGTCATATGCTGTACTATGGTGCTGGTTCTGCATGGAGGAGCATCTTTTGTGAATGAATTGACATGGGATAGGCAATATGGCTAAGAGTAGCTCTGAATGGAAGTCTGACCTTTATCTAATGCATAAGTGACAGAAAATATTAGATACAATAATTCAATTTTTTCTCATAGATATGCAGTTCCCTTGAGCTGCTTGGGATGATTTGGAATTTCTCTACAGAGCTACATACAATAGAATACACCGAAGCCTTACACTCATCATTAAATTCATCAGGAAAAATTCTTAAATATTTCACTATTATTCTCCTTTTATTAACTTATGCAAATGTCGGTGGACTGTGCTTCTTTTAACCATGAGTAAAATTCAGTAGTGTAATGTAGACATAGCATTAAAAGTTATAGCCAGCCAGCTTCTCTTTATTGCTTTAGATTGGTAAGAAATTCAGATAAGAGTCCTGGTAAAGTGTTAAGGGATGTCTGATTTTTAAGGAGTATGGACAGATGTTTAAGGAAGATTTGATGATACACACCTGCAATTCTAGCACTTAAGACGTGGAGTAGGGAGGATCAGGATTTTAAGGCCAGCCTAGGCCTTCCTGAAATTCTGTCTCAACAATATCTCCCTTCAAGAAAATTAGACATTTATGGAAGAAAAGAAATTTTTATGTGTCATTTCATAAAGGAAACAAAGGCAGTTTACTTAGATATAAAAATATGAAGTGGCAAATACCAGTTTAGAGTGTCTAGAAAAGCTGGAAATCTTACAGGTTTTTAAACTTTAATTATCATAAGATTTCTAGTCTTTTTATATGATAGTGTGGGATTTAAATTATGATCACTGATTGCTGCCTGTGTATTTGTTTTGTACTCTTCCCTTGGCTTCCTTATTATGAAAAGAAGGTGATAATTATCAATATCAAATATATTTTTGTGAGGTTCAACTAGCATAATATACATACAAATATGAAAATATTGGCTACAGTCTAAACAAGGTGAAATGATATTCACTTTTATAATTCTTTTAGACTAAATCTCGGAAGCTATTTAGGCTTTTATCTGTAAATTGAAATTAATTTTTATCATCTTTTAAAACTATTTTCCATAGTAGCATGATAAAACAATATATAATCTTTTCATGCATAGTCAATAATAATGAACTTTGTAGAATTATTCTTAATTTTAAATGTTAATGGATAAATATGTAGCAAGTGATTATGCCACAAATTCATTCCTTAAAACTATAATCATTATATTCTCATCAATTTCACTATGATCAGTTAGGATTTCATAATAGAACTTGGAATTTGTAATTTCACTAAACCGTGGAATTAAATTTGGACTTATAGTTTCTATTACTTTAAAATCTATGTTAGAATTAATATTTTCAAACCTAAGACTAATGAAACAATAATGACAAGCTAAAATTACCTAAATTTCTATGCTATACCTTATTGTTCATTCTACTACGGAAATTTTAGATGGAGCGATAATATACTTCACCATCCCTGGCAAAGTCTATTTACACATCTGTACAAACTTTAAGCCTTTAATATTCAAAATTGTCTCTAATAAACTAGCTATAGATGAATCCTAAAATAGAGATACTTACATCATCATCGTTTTAGAGTAATAGAATCTTAATGTGGTGTTTCTAGTAGACAGTATGTCTAGCAAAACAATGTAAAAATCTTCATTCTTGTACGACTTGTAGGCATTCTTGTTAGCATTAGAAAATGCTTACATTTTCTAATATACCTGTTCAGTGGGCTGGAAACAGTCAGGTGGCTAATGAACGCACAGTGTGTTAGATGAAGGCATACAGGATGTACCTCCTTACATTTCCTTGGATTCTAGAGCCCTTACTTAGCAAAAAATAAGTAATCAAAAATATCTTACCTAAGTATTTATATACTTTTGTTCTATAAATAATAACATCTATGAAAATATTTTAATTAAAATCAGGTAGCAAATTTTCTCTATTAGGGATTTCTCTGATGATAATCCAGACTGACGGTGCAGACTGGACATCTAGAAAAAGTTTTGGAATATAGAGCAAATCATATCACATTATTTAGTCTATTTGTCTTTAAATCAATACATGAGATCTAGTCGAGTTATCAGACTGTATAGTCCAATGACTCATTTACCCTTTTTTATCCAAACAATATAGGTCACATAAAAAAGTAAAAAAAAACATATAAAAGGAAAGAGTGAAAAAACACACTTGAACTCAAAGATCTCTGAAGGACCTTCTCTGCCTTGCGGTTCTTAAACTAAACCATATCATTCCTTAAAGCTACATTCAGTGTCTTATCGGAAACTGAAGAATGTGTCTAAAATTTATTTGAACATTTTCTCCAAAAACTACGTATTAACAGCTTTGTTGTTTTAATTTTTTTTTGGTATTGGAATTCCTTCTTCCTTCTTTCCTCCCTTCCTTTCCTTTCTTTCCTTCATCCTTTTTTTTAAAAGCTATGCGTAAATAGAAAGCACATTATTTTATATAGTATATCATTTTCCAGTCTTTAAAGTGTCATGTTTAAATTGTTTGATTTTTTTCTATGAATGTATTTCTTACTATACAACACAATTCTAACAGTCTATAGTTGAATCATACATCTTTTGCATCTGAAATTTCTACTTGTTAATTAACATATTACATAATTTAATGTTAATAATTATTATTTTTGGTTTAAAATAATAATGTATTGAATCAGTTCTACTTGCCCTGTCTGCTTTTGTCTCAGCTTGTTTTAAATGCAATGGGTTGTCATATGAATTGCCCTATATCACTTAACTGTTTTTTAAGGGAGAAAAGGTTTACTCTGGTTTACGGTTTAAGGGGCTCATTCCATCATGGTATCTGGAATGTGAGGCAGTGAGTCACATTGTATTTGTTGTCAGGAAGCAGAAAGAGATGAAGTCCAGTGATTAGCTGGCTTTCTCTTAAAAAAAAAAAAAGCAGACTTTATTCAATGAAGTTTCAGAAAAGCTCAGATCAAAAGTGCATATATGAAACATCAACAGAAAATGACCAAATCATATTTTATTGAGCATTTGAACATTAGAGACTAAAACAGGTGCTTTAGATACAAAGACAAGCTTCTGATTTTCTGCTTGGATGTTGGTGAAGGACGGTGCAGACTTACAAAAGACCCCATTCCTACCTTTGGAGCACTCTCGTGTCTTAGGAAGACACCACCCAGCAGAAACACCTCTTAACTTTTTAAGGAGGCCTAATCTGGACTATTAGCATGGTCCATAATCAAATTTGCTTTTATTATGGCACATTTTCTACTTTGCTGAATCATGTAGCATGATAGAAGCAAAAGTTCCAAGTACATACACCTTTTTTGCTTATATCATATAGATGTATCAGATATTTAGAAAATACCTTGACTTATTTAAGAGCTAGTCTTAAGATGATTTGTTGGACATTACTACAAAGATACACTGACCTTCATTCATACCACATACCTAATAAATTATGGATACTTTAAGGTGTAAAAGATGTAAGATTTTATTTTAAAGGTTTTTAAAAATGGGTCAGTTGTGAGTGGTGATGGATTTGATGAGCTTATGAGTGATGAAAAATATCATCTAACTATGCAGCCACTGTGCTGAATGTTAATACATTCAAGAATTTCCAAATTGATGAGAGGGCTGATCAGATATCATCAGCAAGGTAAACAAATAACTTATCTAATACGCAAAAAAAAAAAAAAGAATCTGAGCACAATCAAGAACCATGGTAGAACAGGTAGCAATATTTTCTAGTATAAACAAAGTTAAGGAGCTAAATTCCATTGCCAATGGAGACATGGTCTCAAAATAGGACATTTAATAGAATAGGGAGTATATTATGTTTTTGCAAGCCTAACGGTAATTCAGCAGACCTAGCTCTCCCTATACATGTTTATAACATTTGGAGTATACCAATACATTCCCCAGTCTGGCTACCACTGCCAAGTGATCAGCAGTACTCCTTTCTCATTCTTTTTCGGTTTAGTAGAATAAGAGCAGAGGTCAGTTCCCATTGGTAACAGGAAGTCATTCTATAAAGCAGGCATACAGAAGAAGGAAGGGGGCTTTGCTACAATAGGATAAAGTTAGTGTGTACTGAACTGAGATTTTTACGACCTTCTATTTTCAAAGCTCTTGTCTTCTACAGACATGGAATAAAGAAATTGCTGTGAAGTACAGTGTTTTCATTGTCCAGTGTCCTTCCTTAGACCCAGTTAACCCTGATTGCCTGGGATTTGGCTGATTTGGGTTCACAGATGAAAACTGCATGCAATTTTTCTCGAGAAAGGAGTTATCTGCTCAAGGTTACAGCTCTGCACTAGGGCTCTTTCCCTAATGGTTATCACTACTGACATCTCCAAAGCCTCTCCTTTGCCTTATTCAAAGGACTATTCAAGAATCATCATGTAAGCTCTGTGGGAATAGGCTGAGACCTAACTACACACTCAGGTCAAAGTTCAGTCTTACCTTTTGCCCAATTTTTCTGTACTCTTCCTTAGGCTGTTCCCCATAACTTTTCAGAAATGTACACCTTCAGCTGAGTCTGCTGCCCAGACAATCTGACCTTCCATGCTAGTACATTCATGATGATGCTTCAAATCTAACAAGTATTGTTTTAGGTTTTCTTGGTTTCTGAAACGGGAAGACAAACTGTTGTTCTTTATTGAACTTGTGTTGGTAAAGTGTGAGAATTTTTTAACTGTTCCTTCCATAGCGTTTAAAATCATTCTTAGCATCTGGTCAGCGATTAAAAGAGTTTTAAGGCATAAAACACAGAAGTCTGATCCTGTGTTTGCTTCATTTTCACTAACATTGTTGGCATAGCTCAGATGGAGATAGCATGCCCACAATCTGTTTCAAAATCCTAGCTTTTGTGACTTGTGAAAATGTTTTCACCTAAAAATTTTGCAACCCAATTTGTAGTGTTTTTTACCTAAATGTCAATTATTTTTAATTGTACAGCACTATACTATTTGCTATTTTTGTTAAGAATCCAAAGTTCTTAATTTTTAGACTTTTAATAAAATATTTTAAGCTACAACTCTATGATTTAATGTTAGTAAAGAGCTCATATGAAAATTAGAATATTTAAAGTTGCTCTTAAACACAGAAGTGTGTTTCTCTTTATACTTTATAGATAACTTGAGAATGATATTCTAAAATGTTTTGAAACAGTGTATTCATGGAAAAAAATCTATTTGATACATACTTGTTTTAAAGAAACTGTGGATATCAAAAAACCCTGAAAACCAATGCCTGGTGAGTGGCCTTGGCCTGATCACTCCCACTGTCACTCATATACCCTCCTTTTGCAGATTAGCCATACTGAGTGCTCCCTTCTTAAGTTGTGACTGCTAAATAAGCTTGCATTTGCAAAGTGCCAAGCACATAAAGAAAACTTTGCATTCACGTAACCAACTAGGAACTATGGAGCTATACTTTTCCTGCAACTTGGAGATGCATGTTAAAATACTTCTCCAACTAGGGTTCACTTTAACATTGTGCTCTTAGAAAACAGGATAGGAAAATATCTCCAACTTTCTGAATTCAGGGACCAAAGACAGAAAAGGCATATCTTTAAGAGAAAGTACCCTTGGTCATTGTTTTAGTTGGAGTTGTTTTAGTCATACTTTTTAAAAGACAATATTCAGATAAGAGGACACAAATCTTTTACATTTTAAAATTTCTTCAAATTGGAAATTTACTTTTTCTAACAAACAATGGTAGGGGCTGGGGAGATGGCCCATTGGTTAAGAACACAGGCTGCTCTTGAAGAAGATCCAGGTTCGAGTCCCAGCACCCTCATGGCAGTTAACAACTGTTCATAACTCCAGTTCCAGGGGAATCCAACAATTTCTGTCCTCTGTGGACACTGAACAACATGGGTGCACTTACACACATGCAGTCAGTACACTCATACACTAAATAAATAAATAACTAAATAATCAAAGTATTAAAATAACAAGAAATGGGACGATGCAAATATGACTTTTTGGAAGAGTTATTAAAGTGAACTGGACTGTGACGACTTGATTATAAACTTGTGAGTTAGGGTAAATAAATCATAAATTGCAAAACTGACTTTCTTCTGAGTTTTGCATACAGCTTTTTGTTTATGTATGAGTATGTAGAGAATATACTGTGGGTTTTACTCTATTTCTCTCTCACTGTCTTACTGTGTCTTGCTAAATTCCCAGTGCAGGAACTCCTTTTAAAAGGGTGAATAATGTTCATACATACATACATACATACATACATACATACATACATACATATGCATATTTCTCTCTGTATATACACATACATAATACATAAATGCATACTCATGTATAAAAATTTGTCTAGTTGAGATTCAACTATAAATACTTTTTATTGTATGAACCAAACTCTTGCAAATATGTGATTGGACAAACTGGAAAATTGATTTACCCCCTTTTTTTATAACTACTGCAATATGTTTCTATAGAATTTCTTTAGCTCAAAGCTCACAACCAGGAAAACATTAATGCTATATTCATTTATTTGTAAAGCCTTTATCACTTTAATAATATAGATTAAAATGTGAAATTTCATTTCAGAGCCCATGATATTGTTTCTCTGTAGCTAAAATAATCCATACACTAACAGTAACAAAAACCTAGACCATTTTATAATATGAAAACAAATTTTTAGTTGGTTTTCCTCTCGTACCAAAATTTAATCACTCAGAAGAAGTTAAAACACTTCAAAGAGGTAATTTCTTAACCACATGACTCTTGAGGCAGGAAGGCGATCCATGCAGGATGGAGGAGTGGAAAGTTGGTGTGAGCAGCATCAAAGCAGTGTTGCAAGACTGAAAAGGGAGAGTTAACCACAACTTTGGAATGGTTTCAATATTGAAAATATTTTTCTAAGACCAGGGTCTCACATGTAGATATTCACAACTGAAAAGGTGAAACTGCCATGGATCTGAGGTAGGTCTTGAGATTAGATTCTGAGGCATGGGAACTAAATATTATATTTTGTTCAACAAATTTACTGAGAACCTGCTTTGTTCCAGACACGGAGATTGTGGGAGAAAACAAAACATAAATCATGGAATTTGTGTTTTGTTGGAGGGACCCTAGAAAAGTATTTGCAATCAGTTGTTTTTATACTAATAATCTTCAGCTACTCGATTATTCTATTATTCTGTTCTCTGAATTGTAAATAATTTTTCCAAAGAACAGTCTTGTGTCATCTAAGGAAGAAGTATTTGCTCTTCATGTTAAAGAGTTCTCTGAATTTTGTAGGTCTGTTTCTTTTAGAATTAAATGAAAAATACCAGTGATCAATAGTAGAGTGGAGATTAATGCTCATTTTTAATTAAAAATAACTTTCGCGTAGTTATTACTGGTTATAGTTTTCTTTTTCTTTATCTCCCAGCATTATTCATTAATTCTCATGTATTTAATTAGAAAGGAACCTGGGTACCTGAAGTATATATAAGAATGTCAAGTGTTCAGTCATCTCAGATCTATCATCTGATTTGTGCTGTGCAACTTGGCCAGATGTCTAATGGAGTTTAGAGAAAAAATAAATACAAATAAAATAATATATGTTCTGATAGAACTATTAGTGGACTGTTTTTAGTCTGTGGGAGATAATAGCTTTGAAATAAGATTTTGATGCTTTCTCAAGTGCAAGTAGAGAAGTTATCTTAAAGGAGATGGCTGAGCTGGAGGTGGCTATATATGTCCTTTAAACTTGTAGCTTTGTTTTGGAGGGGCAGGCTATGTAAGATGAATATTTAATTTAAAAAAAAAAGATAGGAAACACATTCAATTTATCAATTAAAGATCAGGCCATAATTTCATTTCATGGTGAAAATTAAAGTGCTGTGTTACTCAAGTTTTCTTTTACCTTCCCCTTCTTGATTTGATATTATGTAGGAAAAAATTGTTATTTCTATGTATGGTATCATTTATTCTGTTCCAGTATAATTCTTTTGGGTCTCTCTAAAACCATGTGTCTATGATATTTTTCCAAATGTATATTTGACAAGAATAACTATATAGCTGTCTTTTCCTTTAATGTTTTATGAGGAAAACTCCTTACCCTTAATTATTTTCAAAATACGACTAGCTGTTTCCATTATGATTTTTTTTTCCTTAAAATCTCCCTTTACTAAACAGTGATTTGGAACTTATAATTCACTGGCCTAATTACAATGATATTTATTATTCTTTTTAAAGTTATAAGTTATCAATATTTTAAAGACTTAGTTCACAAGGTTGTATCTTGGTCATTCTCAAATATTCAAAGATGTATCAAAATACGACTAGCTGTTTCCATTATGATTTTTTTTTCCTTAAAATCTCCCTTTACTAAACAGTGATTTGGAACTTATAATTCACTGGCCTAATTACAATGATATTTATTATTCTTTTTAAAGTTATAAGTTATCAATATTTTAAAGACTTAGTTCACAAGGTTGTATCTTGGTCATTCTCAAATATTCAAAGATGTATCAGGGACTGAGAGGGCTTAACTTGGAAAATAAATGGAGAATTGATTATAAAATATTAAATGTCATAATACAAGTTATCTTTTTGTTAAATCACCTGCCTTTTCATAAGTAAGGAAGACATGGAAAGAAATTCAAAATTCAGAAAACTCTATGCATTAGATGGCTCCTTTTGTGACTCCAGTTTTACCAAAAAAACTCAGCTTAAATCATGTATCAGTTATGTTCTGCAGAAGCTTAGCCTGAAAACCTCTGTTAAAATGCAAATTACATACTGTTGAATAATGGGAATTTAATCAAATTAATGGGCCTTCAATTTACATTTTTAATCTCTTTTGACTTGTTTCTTGTTCTTGGTGACTGGTCAGATTCAGTGTGTGCCTCCAGAATGAGACCTGTGCTGGCAATTAGTATTCGTGCTTCCACTATGAAAGACTGCCACAGTATGCTTAGAATTTAGGAAACATATTTTACATTTCTGATTTTACTGACTTCTGAAATGATTAGACTGGATGAGGTTGGATTTTCCTAATGAGTTATATCTGAAAATGTGCATACCTAGCTCTGTGAAGATGTGTATATATGTGTCAGTGCGTGTGTGTGTGTGTGTGTGTGTGTGTGTGTGTGTGTGTGTGGTCTTTTGGCTTGGAGTTTTATTTCAGAAAGTTAATAATTCTCCTTTGAGTTTTAAATTGTCTTCTAAAAATAAAATTCATGATTAAGGTGCTATCTCAATATTGTGAAGTGCCTTTTTCCCACAAAGTTGTCATGATTCTTTATCAATGAATTAATGAATGTGTAAATTCAGGAGTGACTGCTCAAATATGGATTGGACAATAATTTGCTCATAATTGTTGAAGAGTTTTGAACTAAGATTTTAAACCAGTGTTATTTGATTTATGTCTATTTATTAGAAAGTTGCAATTTTATGTAACTAGTAGATGTAACCAGTAATGTTTTGTATATAACATTTTAGAAAATACTTAATTTTACCTAAATTTCAATTTTGCATCTCTTAATTAAAAAGAAAAAAAAGTCATGCCATGCATAGTGGCACACGCCTTTAATCCCAGCCCTCTGGAGGCAGAGGCAGGAAGATCTCTGTGAAATTGAAGCCAGCCTGGTCTACATAGCAAGGTCCAGGCCAGCTTTGACTAAAATCAGACCTTGTCTTAAAAAGAGAAAAAAAAAAAAGTTTAATTTAATTAACTATTATTTTGAGACTTGGTAATTTCTAAAAATTGGCAAATGTTAGTAACTGTCCATAAGAAATAATATAGTTTCTAAGGAGAAACATTATCTTTAGTCATGCATGATAATTAAACATATACTAACTAGGTGAGTTACTTAAGTCTATGACAAATGCCATTCCTCTTAGCCTCCAAACAGTGGTTTATTGGAGAATAAGCCAGTATTTGGAAATAACACATACAGATTTGGAAAATTCTGAAAATTTCCATTTATTCAGAATTTTTAAATTAAATATAATATGTAGACACAGGCAAGATATGCATACACATGAAATAATAGTAATAATAGTAAAAAGTTCTATTAACCAAATGAATGAATTTTGTATCTTAGTCAAATTAAAGTTTAGTTTCTCTTATAATTTATGTTAAAAGTGAAAGAATACCAAGAACATTTTAGGTTATGAAGGTAAATTCTGTTGTATATGACTTATCCTGTAAATTTGTTACATTACATATTAAAGACACACATTTAATATTTTAATTCCATTCCTGTTCATTGATAGTAAATTTAAAGTGACATTGTTAAGAACCAGAAATGATTTAAAAAATCATTAGAATCTGAATTGTCATTTATCTATGTCAATGCCATACTTTGCAGTCACCATAATAAATGAATCTATATAAACACTGTCACATAGTAGATACGAGGCAATTGTAATGAAATATTCTAGTTCCAGCGTCTGGCTTCTTAGCAGGAAGTCTAGAAGTGCATAATTTGTTTTTTCTTACTCATCTGCCAAGGGAGGATGCCTTTTCTTGGTTAAATAAAAGAACAATTTTAAAAATGAAATAGACAATGGTACTACTATACCATAAGCATTTATTATTAGCTGTATAAGATATAGAATATAATATTTATATGGTAATTAAATAACCTCTTGTTCTAAAATTTAAACTTGACCTTTCATTTTATAGTCCTTTTAAGAACATGGATACCTCTACTGAATGCTTAAATGGATTCCAGGATTCCCCTGGATCCACTAATCTCTTACTTTGATGGTGTGTGAAATCTATAGTAGGCTTGAATTAAAATGTAGATGCTCCTGGGAAGGATAACAGCTTAGGACCCAGTGAATTTCAAACTTTATTGGAAGTGTTTATTGCTTGTTCCCTGGGTATGGCAGGTAGGAAGAACTGAGTGTTTGTAAAAAGTGACTTCTGAGGGAGAAGGGAATATTAGGTTGAAATCATAGCTTCATGATAGAATGGACAGCATGGTGGTCTTCTCCAGTATTTTGGTTAAATTTGAGTCTATTTACATGAATTACTTAAAAAAAACATGTTCTGTACTAAAATATTTTAACCAAAGTATGTGGTAAGTTAGTGATGTTACTGTCCTTTGATACACTACTCATTGCTACTGAAATGCACTTTATAGAAATGGGTATATCAGGAAATAAGACAGAAAAAGAAGATTCAAAGTTCAAATGAAAGTTCTCTTTAGACTTGGCCAAGTGTTTTGGGTCAGTCAGCTTGGCCAGGTCTAGCAGCATTACCCAGGATAAACAGCTATTGTTCTGTGAGTATAATGGTTGTACAGTGCTTGATTCTTGGCAAAAGGTAGAGAGCCAAAGCTAAATAGCACAATCCTGCACCAAAGAGATTAAAGATTAGTCACGTTTGGGTATAGTCAGAGCTGTTTCCACAGTTCACTGCATAGTCTGCCTTTTTCCCAACTTAATGTCACTGTTAGGAAAATAAAAGACCCAGTTACAGAAATAATAGTTTCCCAAAGTTGAATTATGCTGACGGTAATATTAATGCTGAATAAAATTGACAGGAGTAACAAAGCTTCTCTTAAGTTTCTAAATTTTCATTAATGCATTGTCTTTGGAAGGGTGGATAATACCATGCAGTTCTTGGAATATTTATGCTCAAATAAATGTTCTGTGAACTTTTCTGGTGATGTGTGAATAAAATCAACTCACCTATGATAAGGCACCAATGATTGACCAAAATAATGATTCCACCCAAATCCAGGTTGATGAACCAATGAAGCTTTCCTCAGTTTCTCACAGTATATGAGCAAGGGTTACCTACAGGAATATGAGTGACCCCAGAAATAGCTTTCCAACTGTTAAATGGACACTCCCTTTTTGACTTACCATGTTCTATCTATTCTGTCACCTCAGAGGACCTTGAGCCCATGTGAAGCTGGGGAAGAATTACATACACCTGAGAGAAGGCGGTAGGAAGAAGAGACTGGAATCTTAAGTGAGGATCTAATGTCCCTCCCCACTCCTCCTTACATAAGGGATAGCCCAATTTGATGGTCTTTTTTAAATAGTCATAACTCCTCTGATGATAATGGCTGTTGTGCTTGCAACACTGGGTTCACAACAGTTACCTAAGATTCAAATTTGACTGAGTACTCTGTAGATTTTACTTGCTAAATTTTCATCTTACTGAAAGAGCACTGTGCTCACAACTTTTTTCAGTGATGCTTTACAAAGACCAAACAAGCAACAGCAACAACAAAAAACCCAAAACAAACAAACAAAAACCCCAGCAACATGACTGTGGTGCTCTATCTTGAAATGGACCTGAAATTTTTTGTAGACATAGGTGTCTACTTTGAGTTACCATGGTAAAAGGGTAGGGATGAGACTTACCTAAAGCAAGATTAACATTAGCTATAGGTGGATTTGGCTCATGGCATAAACAGTGAACTGAGGTAGACATCTGAATGTCTGTTTTTAAATTTCTCTTGGTAGACTGTTTCAGTTGTTTGCAAGTGATTCGTCTAGTTAAGGGCCAGCAGAAACTTTCTTAAAAGAACAGAGATAATCTCTGTTAGAATAGTCAGCTCTGTCCTCAAGACATGAAAGTATCCAAAGATGATACATAAAAGTAAAGGCATTGTTGTCTTCCACTAAAAATTTCTTCATAAGGGCAAGCCACCTGACAGGCTGTAGAGCCATATTTAGTGTCCCTTGACTATAATGTCTCACACAGTCAAACTCAAAAGTAGCATTATGTTCATAGTCTTCCCTGAACTTGAGAAGTATTGGAACAAACTATATTTTTCAAATCAGATGTTATAGCAGACCTAGATATATTTCATTCTGCTGTTCAACACAGCACGTATACACAGGTTCATTAAAAAGATGCAAAGCTTGGGGCTGTAGAGATGGCTCAGCAATTAAGAGCACTCACTATTCTCGCAGAGGACCTGGATTTGATTCCCAGCACCTACACGGGCATTGCATGACATGGCTGCACTTACACACGTGCAGGCGATACACTCATATGCATAAAATAAAAATAAATAAAAGAAGGCAAAGCTTAAATAAGCTCATTAGTTCTTATTCTGGTAATTTAAATGTTCAGAGTCATTAGGTGGAACATAATAAATATGGTTTATTCTTTCAGATAGAATATTTTCAAGTTTTTGAAATGTTTTATGACTTCAATGTTCTTTCTTAAATTTAACCAATGTGTGATTTTGTACATGTTTTAAAATACTAATTCATTATTCCACTTAATTTATAGTTTGGGGGGAAAATTTAGTTAACATCATATATCAGGGCATTTAAAATATAGTCTGTCATTTAAAAATAATCATAATTGCTATAGCTTTGCCTAAATAGTTAATGCAATGGCACAAAACATGCATTGCATGCACCTGATAATGAAGATATTCACTCTTGATCACAATTTGATGTGCTTTAAATTTTCAGTAGAGACCACAGCAGAAATGAAGCATATTAAATGCATTTTCTGTTTATTATGTTCCCTAATTCAGACAGCCAGCCAGCTACACTTACAACATTAGTAATTGGTAAATGCTTTAGACAATAAAATAGAAATATTAGTCAATAGAATATCATAGCTGCTCCTGTTACATCCATATCTTCTGAAACTTATCGGGGTAAAAGATTGTTAGAATATGTTTGGAAAAGAGAATTTAAGTATATTAAAAATATTGTGATTATTTCAAAGAGCACAATGTAAAATATTTATCACATTATGCTTAGATATCAAAAAGGTGACCATAGACATTTAATTTCTAAACATGAACATGAACAAATAAAAAAATAGAGCCTCAACTCCAAATATATTTCTTCTAATTTAAAGTTAGTTTAGTGTGTCCAGAAGATGGGAAGTTTGTAATGAAATAGTTGTAAGAGGG
>NW_008338715.1:4429637-4480724 GCF_000622305.1 Nannospalax galili | reverse complement strand
ATTCAATATATAACCTAGCATAAGCACACATTCTTTTAATAAACAAAGTATCTTCAGATAAAACAATACATAGAATCACATTTAAAAATAATTGGAATTCAATTGCAAGGATATGATTCTTCATTCTGCAGATACTCCAGATGAATTTATCCTATAGCTTGTCTTAGATTCTCAGCCTGACTCTTGGATTATAAAATAATATATATGAACCTTGTGGGCTCTATATCTTTATTATATGATCACAACACTGTGAAAATGAGAGCTTACTCATTTTGAAATGTGAAAAATTCAAAGTATTTTAAATCTGATAAGACCATTTAAAGGAATTCCCACTCAATAACCCATTTGAATCTTATTTCTACATTATTGTAGAAATAAAAACAAAGCCTTGGAGAAAAATTATCATCCCTAAGATGGCTTCAAAATAATTTCATCACACCATTTTCTATTTTTATTGGAAAACATAGTGTTTTAGTACTCTAAACATTTTATCATTAGTATTTCTTATGGATAGCAAATATGGGTTCATTATGTAATTTCTGTACTAAAGTAACACTTTGTCTGTCTTAATGGAGCAGAAGGAAGCATAAATCAGTTGATGCATGTATGTGTTTCATGTTTCCTTATTCATCATGCTTCATAGTCAATCAGCACACCTAGAACTATTCAGAAAATTATATATGCTTAAAAGATTTTAGGTTGCATGAGATCAGAGGTGTTTCCTGTTTTGTTCCCACTGTGTCCCCAGACTTCACGTCCGGCGCAAAGTAGACACTCAATAAATATTTGTGAAAAAGTTATCAGTGACTTCCTGTGCTTATTTAACCAAATAGTCATTGGGGAAAATATTATTGTATACTAGTCAAGAAAATAATTTTAAAAATCAAACAGATCTCAACTTGAATGTCATCTCTGGAGATTTTCCATGAGCTCTTTGATTTTTCTTTTTAAATCTGGAGTAGCCACATTGATAAAATGCACAGGATTAGGATTATATCTGAATTTTAAAGATTGCATGAACTAATTACTCAACTGGACATGCATTTTCTTGATATTTGTTGTTCCAGTCATTTTTAGTAAGTGCCATGTCCTCATGAGCTGCATTAACGCACAGGGAAGAGTTAGCTAACCCTCTTTGCTCTATTCTTGATTCTTTGTTTAATTTATAGATTGTCACGGGTCAGTGACCACAATTCAAGCCTGATGGGCTTGGGGGCCCCGAGGTATAGGTGCAGAAGAAATCAGGATGCAGGGGATACAGAGGCGTGTGAACCAATGCATACTTTATCCTAGGAAGCAACCTTATTTATAGTAAAATGAGGAAGAGAAATGTTCTTCTCAAGCCAACTTATCTCATTCTGACATTTGCAGTACCTTCCTGACCTTTACAATATCTTCAAGTTTTCAGGGCTCAGCCCTTTTTGGGATCTTACCTATCTTTGTCGCTTTATTATACAAGCTTACTTAGGTACGTTTAATGGGGTTCAAGGAACTGTCAGTCTCATGATAGAAATCACTGCAGAAGAACATCCAAGTTCTCAGGGAACTGAGGCTTCCCGGTCCAGGTCTGAGTTTACTTCAGGTCAGAACTTACTCTGAATTTACTTCAAATCAGAGCTCGGGCCTTCACAATAGATCATGCACTTAAAATGCTCATGTTCAATATAGTTCTCATTATTCTATATCCACCCACTATGAATGATTTATTAAAAATTGGCAAGGATTTTGGTTGTATTTTATATTAGCAGATGCATACAAAAATAAGTGAACATTGAAATAGCTAGAGGGGCTGGGAAGATAGCTCAGTTGTTAAGAGTGCTTGCTGATCTTCAGAGGATAGTAAGTTTGTTCTCCAAACCCACACTGAGTGGCTCACAACCACCTGTAACTCCAGCTCTAGGGATCCAAGAACGTCTGGCACCATGGGTACCCACATACACACGCATAAGTGCACACACACACACACACAAACACACACACACATGCACACACATAAAAATAAAACAAATCTTTGAAAAATGAAGAAAGAATCATTTTATAAGTACTCTTGTGGCGTAGACCTGAATTCCTTGTCAAGTTTAATTCTAATGCATCTTAATTAATCTGTCTGATACCTTTTTATCTTGCTTACAGATTTTGCAGATATTTTTTCTTTTCAACAATTTCTTCTGCTAATTAAAAAAATGATTTTCATTCTCATTAATTCTGTAGTTTCTCTTAGATGCACAAAACAATTTTGTTTTAAAAAATTCATTGAGGGCTGGAGAGATGATTCAGTGTTAAGAGCACTGGCTACTCGTGCAGAGGACCTGGGTTTGATTCCCAGCACTCACATGATGCCTTTTTCTGGTCTCTCCAGGTTTTACACAACATAGGTGAACTTACATACATGCAGGCAAAGTACTCATACACATTAAATAAAAATAAATAAAATAATTTGTAAAAACCATAGTGTTTGATAATACTACTAACAAGTACAGACATTCCTAAAGTTTATGAAAGTGTGTGACATGACCTGAAATATTCATTGTAAATCTACAATGCTCGTGCTTTGGCCAAAAACAAGTTCTTTGTTTTTATTCAAATCTAGGGAAGATTTGCAAATACATTGATTTGAATGGGAAATCTAATAATAGTTACGAACTACATTTTTAAAATCAGCTATCTCATTGTTAGAAATCTTTTATTAATTTCATTTTTAAGCAGTTGATAATTTTATCCAGAAGGAAAAGAATTGTTTCAAGCAATTCAAAATAAGAGTTTTGCACTGGGAATGAAAGGTCGATTCGCTTAGGCTGCAAGGTTGTGCAACAGTTAGGAACCCAGTGCTCTAAAAACTGAAAATTTTAATCTAATTTAAAATTTAAGCTAATTACATATCTTTTCAATTTTTGAACTATCTAATTTTAATATCCATGTAAAATTTATTTTGGGGTGGTTTACATCTTTAGTTATATCTAAACTTGATCATTCCATGGAGAACACTTTTTAATTGAAAGAAAAATACATTACAGTTTAAATGCAATTATATATTTCTGAGAACTTGCTAATGTCTCTTTTGGAAATTCTCTGAGATATTTGATTTCCAATTTTAGAAATGAATAATTTAAACAGCCAACATAGATATAAAAAGCAGAGTTAAACTTCTATTCTTGAAGACAGTGGCCACTTTGAATTTGATGTTTCTGTTTAAATATTAAAAGAGCTGGAAAATTCCTAAGTACACTAATTCCTTTGTTAGAGACAACTGAGTTTGGGGTTTTAGTCAAACTCAGTTTATTTCTTGAAAAGTCAGTTTAATAACTACATAGACTTTCTCTAATTATCAAAGTTTTTATTATATTTCATATTTGCCTTTATCTCGATGTTTTGACAGGTTGATTACAATTCTGTATGAGCATCAGAACATTTCCAGATATAACAATGATTGATTTATGACATGAGAACCTTTAATCTAAGAGCTTAGTATACTGATGCCAGTATACTGATGCTACTTATTTCAAATTATTCATCTTTTTTTTCCTTTGAACATACTTTGCTATCCACATAAAATGCTGCTTTTTATAATTCTACAAGTTGATAGTTCTATGCTATTTTCTATGTTCAATAATTTATCATTAGGTGATTTACCATAAACTAAGTTCTGTTCTGACCCATTAATATGCATTCTGACTTCTTTCACTTCTGTGCTAGAGTAGCATTAAATAGCAATGTTTTAACAGGCTCTTATTGTTATGAAAATCTCTTTAGGCTAACAGCTCTTTAAATCATTCCTGCTACAAATATTGCAGCAGGTGTTACAAAGGAATTAGACATAAAAAGAAATAAAACCAAGTAAAACTCCCATTCTTGAAAACCAGTTTCCACTGGCATAATTCCTTCCATGCCCTCTCCTTAACTCCTACCCTGCCAAAACTGCTTAAGCAATTGCCTGCCACCTTTTTGTGAAACCATATCTGCATTTTACTGCCAGGCACATACATACCTGGTAGCTCAGCCCAATGGTTGTTCTCCTGATTTTGTGGCCTCGGCCAGTCATTAAGTGGTACAGCTAGAAGTCCTGCATTTAGTGACTGCAGAAGGATCTCTTTTCTTCAACAGGTTTGTTTCTATCAAATCACCCTAAAAGGGACCATTTTCCTTTAACTGTCTATTTGACGGTATCCTAAATAGTCTGTAATATACAGGATGATTACAGTTTAGATAACATTTCACTCTACTAAGACCTTCATTTAATGAATTAAAAAATCTTTGTCCAAAATAATAGTGTCATCAGATCTGCATTCTACAAATGGTGTAGAGGCAGAATTGAAATTCTTATATTAAAGACTGGAAATAGCACAGCGGTAATTATTAACAATCGTGAGACATCATTGTTTCCTGTTTAATAGACTTTATAAAATGCTCTTGTAATAGCTGGGCAAAAAGAGTGAATGCCACTTATCAGAGGCCACACTGCAGAGTCAACTAGGAGGAAAAGGTTCCTATTTTGCTGTCTAACTTCCTTTTTACTGGTAGAGTTCTCATTTTGAAATATTAACTAAAATGAATTAAGTTAATTCTAACTAAAACTGTTAGAAGTAAAAATTTCACTTCTATTTTGTGTCCCGTGAACCAGACAACCTCTAGGGTGTGTGCTGTCCTTTCTGTGCTTCCTCATATGTCTCTGTCCCAACTGTGGGGAACACTGGAATGTTCCTTTGTTCTTAAGCACAGTGTTCCTAGTACCTACCTGAACCCCATTCAGTCCTCTCATGTGAGCATGGCAACATGTCCTTGTTCAGAGTCCAGGCTTTGCAGCCCATCTGCTTGGCCTGAATCACTTCTCTGCCACCATAGCTTGAGACAGTGCTGTGCTCCTGAAAAATACATATTGTTTTGTGCCTTTTTTGTCTCATCTTTAAAATGGTTGACAATAATATCGTTTAACTTTAAATGATGATTATTAAACAAGTTGTTCTTTGCTGGGGTATTTCAAGTAAGGATGAGCGCTGGTGTTCACTGCAGTGAAGACTTTCCTGATGCTTTAAGCCTCAGTGTACACCCTTTCATGACCCAGATGGTTCTACTTTGAAGCCTTGGTGGGGATTGCAATTGTATCTTTGTGTGTTTGTGTGTGATGCATGTCTGTCTCTTGAGTAGAGACCTATGCTCTCTCAGATATTTCAATTTTTGTTTTATACTAAACCTTTCTTTTTCACTATCCTAAGAATATTTTATTCCTTGTAAATTATTTGTAATTGCTCTTAAGAGTGATCGGGTAGAAAAAGATAAGCATACTTAGTTATATGAGTCTTCTATGTGTTGCCTATTTTCAAGGCCATTTGTATTTACAGTGTGAAAATATTGCAAACAATAGATTGTTAGGGGAATACATCATATTGATATTTTTTTTTGAATCAAGAATAGTTCTAAATCTAACTCTATGTGCTTCAGATGGCATAAAGAAAAGGTGTGTACATCATGTTTACACACCAGTAAAAATTGATTTATGTACAACTTTTTGTTCTACAAACAGAAACATCAGTAAAGCACTCAATACTATTAGATGTGGTTTCTGCTTGCTGGATGCTTCATCAGTATTGATTTTATCCACCACCTGGGGAGCCTAATGTAAATTTAGATTCTTAATATTAATATTTTAGGTTAGGTGGATATCACAAATTCCAAATGTTCATAACACTTTCCTCATGACCTACTGAGAAATCTCATAAATCTATTAGAATGCAGGTTTTATAATAATAAGTATCAAGGGAAAGGCATTCACTCTACTAAATTGCTCACCCATTCTGGCCGCCTTGTTGTCTTTACCTGTAGTCAGATCTAGACATAGCTTAACTTGTGATGGCTGTCATCACTTCCCCATGGTGTGCTTTACTTCTAAAGTAGATTCTGTCCTTTGTTTTGTTTTCAGTGCAATTGAGAATCTGATTAAATCTTTTTACCAATTGAAATAGCCCATGTTTCTCTAAAAGTCTGAGCTCCAGTAATGACCAAATGTTCATTTTCTTATTTATAAACATTTTTCAATCTTTCATTTTAAGTTATGATTTAAAATATTAATAAGTGTTTCAAGAAGTAACTGAACTGAATGAAAAGGTGTCCAAAATAAAGTAATTTTGCAACTATGAGCCAAATACTTATGACATAAAGAATTGATAAAGCATGGTTCATTTTAATGAAATTTTTAATAAAAATGAGAACAGAAGACATATTTGACTATAAAATTTTGCAAATCCATTGAAACAGTGATTGGAAGTTATTTTACATGTAGTACCTGAAGAAATGTACCAATTTAACATGTTTAAGGAAGCATTTAAATATTTTAGTATCATTTTCTTTTTTATTCTTGAGACTGATTTCATTTTTTATCTCAGCTCTTCTTGAACTTGTGATTTTTCTCCCATGACCTCTCAAATTTGCCAATGCACCTGGCTTTTTGTACACAATTCTAAAGTTAAAAATAATGTATTTTTGGAACATGGAACACAATATTTACTACTGAACTGATTGAACGGGACATAAACACATTGTATTTGATGTTTATCAATGTTCATTTTAAAACATCCTCAGATAATGTTTTTGAAACAAGTAGCTATTTTACTTTGTTCTTTTTATGCTTGACTCATGCTTCCTTACAGTTTCATCTCAAAATAGTATACTTTGATGACTGTATTTATGTGGTTCCCCATAAAACTTCTCTTTAGCATTAATATCTTCAAGTGTATACACTTCCTACCCCACAATAGGCTTTTGGTACTTCTAAAAAAAATCTGTTGGGTGAACTTAGAGCTAATAAGCATATATAACTTATTGAAAATGAATATAATATATATTTTTGGATAATTTTTGGACAAATAATCAAGTTGTGATTATCAAGAACTAAAATATAATTTATGATTAATTTATTTTGTTCTACAATACTAGACTGTGTGCTGGAAACCTTCAGTTGTCAACTTGACACACCTGGGAAGAAGGAACTTCAATTTGGAAATTTCCTTTATGGGACTGGCCTGTGATAATGTCTCTGAGGCATTTCTTGATTGCTGAGTGATATGGTAGGGCCCAACCCAATCTGGGTGGTGTCATGGACAGGTGGTCCTGTGTTGTATGAGAAAGCAGGAGAAGTGCAGGCAGAAAAGCAAGCCAGTAAGTAGGATCCTCCATGGTCTGTGCTTCAGTTATTGCTTCCAGGTTCTTGCCCTGAGTTCCTGCATTAGTTTCCTTGAAAATAGACTGTGAGCTTTAAGACAAATAAACCCTTTTCTCCCTATATTGGCTTTGGACAGTGTTTTATCATAGCAATGCGTAACAGAAAAGACCACTAATGATATAAATGGAGGTGGTATCCATACAGTATCCAGATTAAAGAAATAGTAACTTGCCTTGTTTTTTTCACACCTTTAGGTGATATACTGATACGTAGGAAGCTGAAACGAACAGATTTCATAAAATTAGAAAAAAAGTGATTTTTGAAAGGGTTATAGAGGAGAAATTTTATCCTAGAGTACATTCTGAGGGAAACTCGTTTTATAAAGAGAGAATTTAAAAAAAGATTTTATCCCCTCTAGACAACATTTCTGTGTTGAGAGTCTGCATACCTGAGTTTTATAATGTATATTATAACAGTTAATTGCTGAAACTCAGGGTAAAACTAAAGTGCTTAACTGATATGGTAAGAAATGGTTAGATGATGAGACGCCTTGGAATTTCATTATTAAGAGAAACCATTATTGAATGGAGGTTTTGTTTATTGTGAACTCTTGTAAGGTAAGACTCTGAACGTCATGGTAGTAGAACTAAATTTTTGTGTATTTGTGTTAACCGGTTACCAGAATGTAGAAGCTACTGGACTTTGAGAGGTAAACAGAGGGTTTTTAATATACCCATGTTTTTCTGTGATCTTTAAGATATTAACAAATGTGAGAAAACATGACGTAGGTATGCTGTGGGAGGAATAAACAGTTCAAACAATACAAAAGCCTTTCTCGGTTGGAGAGACACTTGAACTCTGTTACACTACTCTCTAAATAAAACATTGCATTATTTCGTCATGAATAATTGCTTCTTAAGCATTCTTGCGTATACTGGAAATCATGAATCTGAATATTCCTTAGGCCCACATTCTGGCTTAGTGACTTTTATGAGACTATAGTAAAAGCCTTGGTCAGTGTTGCAGTCTCACCTAAGGCACATTGATAGAGACTTTAGTTCCAACTTTATGTGACAATCCATAGGCTCTAGGTTGACATGACAGCACACCAGACAAAACAGAACCCCTAAAAGAAAGTCATGATTTTAATTAGCTGATTTGGCAGTGACCTTCCATCTCTTCTTCCATATGCTGTTGATAGAAGTCAGTCTTACCCAGCCTCAAGGAGAATTCATTATACACAAGTGTGAAACTTGTGGGTAGGAATCTGTGGAGTCCATCTTAAGTGTGGTTTTAACGCAGATAGTAAAATAAAGTGGAAATGGAAAAAATACATTATGATGGACCTCTTAATTAACTTGGAAATGACCACTGATTCAAAAGTACTTTTCTCAATGATACACTTTACGTACCTTCCCTGGCTTTCTCATTTGTAGAGTGTTTGGCTCAGTTATACTAAGCTTTATTAGCTGCCTTTTTAAAATTCCTTACAACTGATTGAACTTAAGAGTAAAGAAATCATGGGCTGGAGAGATGGCTCAGTGGTTACCAGCACTGGCTGCTCTTGTTAAGGACCTAGGTTCGATTCCCAGAACCCAATGACAGGTAACAACTGTCTGTAACCCCTGTTCCAGGTGATCTGATGCCCTCTTCTGACCTCTGTGGGCACTTCATGACACAGGTTCACTTACACATGCAGGAAATATATTCAGACTCATAAAATAAAAATAATAAATTAAATATTTTTTAAAAGAGTAAAGAAATCAGTTGAGTGTAGTGGTTGCAAGTGCTTCAAATGAATTAAGAAAAATGCTGAAGAAGGCATTGGATTTGACTGGGTATTTGAGTGAATTTTCAAGAATAAAAGAAGTAACCTGGCTGAAAGAAAGTAGAATTTAGAATGGGAATAAGAAAATAGAATCTGTAAAATTGAGATTTTGCTTGTGAAAGGAAAAGAAATGCATATTGGTATGTGTTCAAGTGTGCACATGTGCGTGCATGTAGGTATGTGTGTAAAAGGAGAATTTTTCTTAAAGATTTTGGAGTAAAAGATAGAAAGCTTTTTCTTCAGCAGCTTGCACAGTGACAACAGCAAACCAAACATAGTCAAGGATTTGTGTGTAACAGAAAGCAGTTCTTCCTTATACTAGATTGAATGAAGGGTATATGTGATTAAGAGAAATTTCTAGATTGAGACTCTAGCTCTTCTTACTTGTAAGAGTTGTGTTTTCACAAGTTCCTTAAAGCTCTTGTGACTCAAAATGAATATAATTTAGCCTACAATAAATAAATAAGAAGGAAAATTTCAAGCCCCTAATATGTACTGCATTTCTAATAGGAAAGAGACTGAGCACTTAATAAATGACTCTGATTGTTACCTGTTTTGTCTAGGGAAAAGGAGATTTTCAGACAGATTTTTGTTCTTTAAATTTGCTGGTTTCTTTCTTTAGGACTAAGAACCTTAATCACTGGCATCTTTTACTTTGATTTAGTGAAGCAGACATTTATTGACCATATTAGATGTCAAGCCTTGTGCAGGTTGATGGTGGCATAAAGATGAATAAAACATGAACCTGTCCTTTGGGGCTTTATTATCTAGAAGGGGTTATGCACATGTGAACAAAGGAGAGTAATAAAGCAGCCTGGACTCTAGTCGAATTGTGAATAGTCATTTTAAGGGAATGTCATGAAACTCTCTGCAGTGAAGACCACCCATGCATATTACAGAAGTATGGATTGTTTTGAGATGGAAAGAGAGTGGCACAGATTTGAACTTGAGCCTCTACTTGCACAATCAAGCCAGAAGATAGAATGTTCTAGAAGAGTACTCTTACTATGCAGTAAGACTCTGAAAACAACATAACATGGAAAAATTCCCCAAGTATTCAGAATGTTGTCTTGGCATTATCACACAGATGACTTCCTATTTGAATAAGTTTTAAATAGAAAAAAAAGAATGTAATGCAAAGATGCTGGTATAGCCTTTGTTTTGCTTCCTTATGAGGTGAAGTTCTAAAAGTTAAACACACACACACACACACACACACACACAGAGAGAGAGAGAGAGAGAGAGAGAGAGAGAGAGAGAGCAACAGTCCCGCTCAGTGCTATGATAAATACCACTATTAAAATACTACAGTGTATTTCAGAATAGTTAACTGCTACGTTTATATAAGCAAATTAATACTACCCTTGCTTTATAATTAGTTACTTTCAGAGAGTATCTTAATTTTTTCTCTCATTTAGTAATATAAAATAGTGAGAACACATCTTTAGAAAAAAACGGAAAACTGGGAGAAATAGTCTAATCGTGTTGTGTTTACAATTTCTGTTATTTCTTGAAGAGAAATGAATTTTTAAACTTCATAATATCAAGATGGATTTTACTAAGAGGAAAAGAATAATTTATCTGCAAGCTTAGCACAGTTTACCAGTTTTGGGGGGGTATAACACATAAACACAGTTCACTTAAAGGCTGTTATATTTCGTTTATTCATCCAAGTATACTTTCTCTCCTTCAAAGATAAATCAATTTCTCTCTGCATGATTTTAGGGTTGATGGTAAAATTAATATAAATTACTGTCCTATTTTCATTGAATCACTGCTTCTCCATCCCGTAGTTACATAGTTCAGTGAAAATGATTAATCTCCAACCAAAGAATTACATACCTCATAGTAATCTATTATATTATTTTAGGCTATTCTAACAAATTGCTGTTGAAAATGAAAGGAAAATGAAGGGAACGTCTTCCACCGAGTTTCTAATCAAAGATTAGGAACAGTTTTCTTAAGATATTAATTTTCCTATTTTCTATTTATCATCAATTTATCCTATACTGGTGTCGTTGCTTACACTTTACCATAGATTCCTTAAATTACTGCAATGAACAGTACTTGTTTGAATCATGAATCAGTAAGCATATATCATCAGAAGTTGAATGGATGGAAAAAGTTGGTGTATCATGAACAAAATTTCCAAGTGATCTCTGCCTAGAGAGGTGGAAACTATCCCATTTTAGTTGGATCTAGAGTTCATCTCTGAAAGTCTGAAATTTGTGATTATTTTCATTTGGTCCCATTTAGTCAGTATGCTACTACATCTTTCTTGAAGTATACAAGTAACAAGCACAAAACACAGAATATTTTTTATAACGGTGCTTTTTAAAGGTAGATTTAGGAAGTGTTAGCAAAGCCACTGTGTTTGAAAGAGTGATGAATTATGACTACTAAGTAGAAGTCTTGATTAATATTTATAGTGTATCTAACTTTTCTTCTTTTTATTAAAATTCCTGCCAAAATCTTGTACTAAATGCTATGATTGTACAGAATCCTTAGAAACTTTAGTAAATTTCAAGATTTTAAATTCAGGTGAATAGTGTGCTAGATAGGTTTAGCTGTCAATTTCACCTGGGTAGAGGGGGCCTTAATTGGAAAATTGCATCTTTTGAGATCACTCCATTAGACTGGACAGTGACCATGTCTGTGGGGCCTCTTCCTGAATGTTGAGTGATGTGGGAGGGCCCAGGGCCCAGCCCACTATGCATGGTGCCACCCCTGAGAAGGTGGCCCTGTAATGCATAAGAAAGCAGGTTGAGCACAGGCCAAAGAAGCAAACCAGTAAGCAGCATTCCTCCTTGGCCTGTGCTTCAGCTCCTGCCTCCAGGTTCCTGGCCTGAGTTCCTACCTTGGGTTCCCTCAGTGATGAACTGAGACCCAGGAGATGTAAGATAAAATAATCCCTTTCCTCCCCAAGTTGGTATTGGTTAGAGTGTTTTGTCACAGCAATTCAAGGCAAACTAGAACAAATAGTATTATAGTATTACATCAATGATGAAACTTCTAAATTCTGTCAGTTTAGTAGGTTTATAGATGACATGCATTTGCCATAGAAATCTTTAGGCATGATCTTATTTATTGTGAAGCAAGATCTGTAGATTATAATCTGATAGAGAAATGATGACAGGCTCCAATCTCAAGAAGTCCTTGTTCTTGTGCAAGCATTTAAATTAAGAATTAAAATTTTTCTCTACAAAGATAAATAGGCTTCTCAATTAATGTAGGGAGGTTGGCAGTATTATTGTCTGACTTGTCTCAGGAAGTTTTGAGGTGTCCTCAGTTTGAGTCATACAGCTCCTCCCTGCCTTTTCTGATGGCAGATTTTCTGTGGAACAATAGCCAAGTGCTGTTTCTTCTGAAGATGCCTTTCTAAAGTAAGGATTCTGCATTCTTTCTGCCATAATCAGTTATACAGCAAATAAGATTGTGTATCAATAATTTGTAAGGGTAATGGTTTTACAACAGATTTTCTATGGCCTGTCTTATTCTTTCTCTCCCTCTTTTCTACAAATGATGTTAACTCAGTGAAAACACTCAAGAGATCTTCAGAAATAAATGAAAATATATTACATCAAATCATCTTTCAAGTTTGGAAAAGCATCATACAAAATATATTTCTGATAGACGTTTTTAAGAATCCCTATATTCACTGCTTTGCGGTACATTTTATTTCACTACATCTAAACTCAGTCGCAGCCACTGTTTGGGTCTCCATGCAGAAATCATACATTCCAAATGACAGCTTCACCAGGAACAATCAGATTTCTTGTTAGGGAGAACATTCGTGGTTCAGCTTTCATCCAGAATGGTCAAACTATGTTGTGCTGATAGTTTCTGTTTCAATATTGTTAAACTATAGTTGTATTTACATTTCAAAGATGGTAATACATTCTATGAATTAACAACAATACAAATACACAAGCACAGTTTCAAGCAAACAAAAACTCACTGCTTCTTTTATAAAGATATTTACATTTCACAAAATAAATCTCCACCAAAATGCTTAGTACAAATAAAATGATGGACTCAGACACTTGAAGTGTATACTGTATGTGCAGAGTAGCAGAAATAACTTTCCAGTTGCATAGTGTATTTTCTTCAGTTTCTCTCAGTCATTTGGCAAAGGTAGTTCAGTCTAGAAGCATGTGTAATGCACTGATAAGGCGGTTTAGGAAGGTATACATTGTAATATTATCGTCTCTTTGTTTGGCTTATGGGATTTAAGAGAAGGGCATGGTTAAAATATACCTTTCAGGGTATTTCAGGGCTGGTGTCAATATATCAAAACAATCCTCCTGTATTTCCTTGTCTTTATCATTTAAAAAACTTTATTTTGACATAATATATGCACATATACTTTCACTGGAAAAAAATGATAAAATACAAGTTAATTTTTAATGTTTAAATAGTACATCCCTTCTCTTAAAAAAAAAACTTGAAGATGATTTTAAGAGTTTTCATTACGTCTGACAGACCATAATTATCCAAATATGGACTTTATGCTTTTTACATGTATTAAACTATTTTAGTTAATTTATCCATAAAATATCTTACGTCACATGTTTTGTTTTTATTTCCTTATAAATTTTCTTGGAGAATAGAACATAAAATAGTAATCACTTTCATTTGGAGCAGAATCTCCACAGCCAATAAAAAGTTGATGTATGGCAGAGTAATTTTTATGAATATTGACGATAAATCTATGCCAATGCTATGTTTTCTTCCTCAAAATTTTAGGTCTTCATTACATTTTTTTAATTCATAAGCTCCAACTGAGTATTAGTCATGTAAAAATGTCTCTAGTGACATCAGGGGATTCTGGTATCAGTGTTCATGTGCCTTGGCTTTCTCACTGAGCGAAAGGGAAAGGGAGACTGGGGATAGAAGGGCCATGAGAGAAGCTAACATATGCTTTTGGTCTGATGCGCACTGGAATGTACGTGTTAATGCCCCTTGGAATTCAAGGGACCCTCTTAACTCAATTCTTTTTACTCATGGGGAACTTTGGTGCTGTCCTGACCTCCAATCACTTTCTCCTCAGCCCTCCTCTATGTTCTCACCTGAATCTCTACAAACTTTAGAAGACAAGGTATGGTGCTGTTTGAGTCTTGATTTGAGATCCTTTTCTCTATTTCTTGCATCTGAATAATGAAGATATTTTGAGGTTCAGTATTTATAGGTAGTATTCAGCAAATTTTCCCATAATCATTGACTGGTGAATAATGGACTTTCTAAAATTTTACTGTCTACGTTATATAAGTATGTACTTTGTTCACAATCATGTTAAATTGAAGGAATTTTATTTCAGGTTATGTCATATTTTTATGAGGAAAAAATATGGTGATACACTCCAAAAAGCTACTGAGGCCCAAGTATGTCATTTACTTCTGCTAGAAATTGCACATGTTTTAAGGGAGACATATAAAGAGATAGAATTAGCTTTGCACACATGGAACAAGCATGAATGTGTATACATGCATCTCTACTGCACAGTCATGGTCTCAGAGCAAAACCAAAGCAGACCGGTTAACTGCATTTCTTTTGATGTCTTCCTGCTTTCCTAGAGATTACATTGGTAGAATATAGTTTTGAACCATAAGATGTTCCTTGTATCTATAAAAGTATTTGATGTAGCAATATCTACCCATGAGTAGCAATGAGTCTCTCTCCCTTCCCCGCAAAGAGCTATTATTTGGAAGTTTTTTACTAGAAAAAAATGTTATTAAAAGTAGATATGGGCAGGAAAGATGTCATAGTGATACTCAGAACTCATAATACTCTTGCTTAGGACATGTATTCAGTTCCCAGCACCCGTATTGGATGGCTCATAACCACCTGTAACTCCAGCCTCAGAAATCTGATGGCTTCTTCTGGCATCTGTGGAAAACCTGCAAACAACATGACCTACAAACAAACACACACAAACATGAACATTAAAAAAAAAAAAAAAGCTTACAAAAACCAGTAGGCAGAACTTCTCCCCCCAAGCACACAGACCCAGTAGACCTGACCTGCTCTTTCCCATCCTTTAAGACTCCCCAGAACCTTTGGGGCTCCCCTTCATCATACCACCAAGTAGGCCTCCTCCTTTTTAATCCATAGACACCCTGCACCCAGAATGTTCCTCTGGATACTCCCCTCAAAACCACCAGCTAGAACCACTTCTTTTGCCCCATAGATCCGCATGGCTCCTGAGGAATTACTCTCCCTCAATTGCCAAATCTGCTCCTTCCCATCCGAAGGCCTTCCCAGGTTCAATCTGGACTTCCTTATGCCCCCAGTGAGTCCCACTCCTTCCCAAACCATCGACTTACTTTTATTTCCCAGCCTGGGCAGCTAGGTCCACTCATTTAACCCCAAATGCCTTCCCACCCAGCCCAGGACTTGCATTTAGGATCTACCAGGTAGGCCTGTTTCTTCCCATCTTAAAAGACTACTGACACCTGAAGGACTTATTTTCTCTGCATTGCTAGCTGGCTAGGCCTACCGTATAACCTTACTGGCTATTCTGGGAAATCTGTCAGCTGGGTTCTGCAGCTTCTTACCCCATAGACAGTCGATCTCTTCTGAAGCCTCCCTTATCCCTTCTTGGAGCCACTATGTAGGCATCATTCTGTCACACCCTATATGACTCTAGGTTCATCAAGAATCTTGCCTCCAAATGCTGCCACACAGCTGACCACCTCCATGATCTCTCATATCCCCCTTCAGACTAGGACTTCTCCTTCCCATCCTATGCATACTGTCCACTCTAGGATCTCACTTTACCTTGCTGCAGGGTATGCATTACCCCCTCAACACCATAAGGCCTCCTGACAACACACTCAACTTCCCAAGATCCCTTGCTCCCAACTGCTGATAGAGCAGAGCTTATTCAAGGTATAGCAATCAGACTTGGAGAGCTACATCAGAGGGCAGCAGAGCAGAGAACCAGTAAGGATTATGACGACCTTTGTATCGTATCTGTTCATGCAAGCACTAACAGAGTCTGTAAAAAAAGTAGAGCTAGAAGCTGTGACTCGATACCAGTTCCACAAAGCAAAGCATGTCAGTGCTTTACAACTTGATGCTCTTTTGAACACTGTACAGGTTACACTGACAGAAGAAAGGTCATTTCATCAAAAAGAAATAAAAACACAACTAACAAAATACTAAAGATACAAAAGTCACAGCGGAGAAACAAATGAGAGATACATGAAAAGTAAAGACAACATGTTCATCCCCCAAATTTATTAACCCTGTATTAACTTAAAGCATCTGCTGTCCTACTTGCATTCATTTCCAGCTTGGTTGTGTTTGGTGGATTTTCCGTCATAGTCAGTCTGCAGTCCCTTGTTTTATTTCTAGCCTGAGTCAAATGTTTAGCAATGACACCATATATTTTTCTGTACAGCTTGCCATTTTGAGTTACTTTGGAAGCTAGGTTCTCCTGAATTGTCCTTGTGATTCACCTCTCTGCAGAGAAAACTGAGCAAAGAAATAATTTACTTACTGAAACATCGATATATTTTTCTAAACCACATAAGATAGTATTACCTCAGGTTGGAAAATAACCTTTTTATAGGGATAGAAACCTTAGTGCCATTTAATAAATGGAGACAATTAAACCTTTTAAGGAAATGCCTAAACTGAGAAAATAACATTTTGAGATGATTTCTTGCTGTGTTTTTCTTTAAAATAGTGTTTCTCAAATGTTTATGGACAGCCTGTTTTTTACTTCTTTTTTCAATTTGTCTTTCTTCATTTCACATGCATGCTGTATTTCAAATTAATTCCTATCTGACCTGAACTGGATCAAAAGTAACCTGAAGATAATTGTCTAGCCTGTCTTCTAATCTGAGGGAAAACAAAAACAAACATCTTATGGAAAGCTGTTTCAAATAAGTGAGCAGAATTTAGTGAAGTTTCCAAGCTTTTGCACATTGTGAATTTTATAGATAATCAATTTTGTGGGAGAAAGATATGCGGGTAAGATATATAGGTCTACTTTGTGTTTAGATCTTCAGATAGTTTCTCATATTTCTTAATAAGACTGCTTCTTCTTTTTTAAGTCCTAGTCCTTCCATTAACCAAAAAAAGCAAAATTTCTTTTCTCTAAACAAAATCACTACATTTAAGTGATTTGTTTATATATATCATAAAATTTATGTTATTATTTATATGTGCCTTCAGGAATCATTTATTATAAATTTGTAAATGAAATGACAACTGTATGATATTAAATGATTTGTATGACCATTATAAAACATATCAACAGATTCAGAATGTATACCTAATATTTAAATAAGAATAAAATCAGTTTATTAATTCATATATACTTTTTTAATTTGGTTAGTCAGATTTTGACTTTGTTTATTTGATAAAGATGTGCATGGTCTAATATATGGCTTTATGCTATTGTATGTGGTTCTATGTATATTTGTTATACATATATACAGATATATATATATAAATATGCAAGTTAGTAATATACATGTTAATAAGTATCATGTGTTTTATTATAAAACTTGTTAATTATAGACATGTAAAAATGGCTTGACATACTTTCTTTCACTAAATATGTACTTCAGATATATTTAATATGCTAGTCAACATCCAGTATTCAACAGCGTATTGAATCCTTTTCCATTAGGCTCTACCTCTTGAGAATTTCCACATACTTCCCTTGTCTGTTGCTACACTATTTCCTTAAAACGTCTGCTAAATTTTCCATTGATCTTGACACTATCATCTCTGCTAATGCTGCTTCTTTGTTTCATTCATCTTCTGCCCAGATAGAATCAAAAGGAATGGAACAAAAGCATAGTTTCATTCTGATTTCTTTTGACACCCTGTTTTCTATCCTGCCTCCCAATTAGCCCATTAAAAGTTGAGGAGGATTTCTTGCATTCTGTCATTTATATTAAGGCCTACCTAGTCAAGTTAGAGTCCCCTCAGTACAAGTTTATCCACTGGAGTCTAGTCAGCCTATCTAGAGTCACTCCCTTAAAGAAGATCACCCAGCAGTAATCAGCTGTCCAATGGTTATTCAGCTAAGACTGGGCCTGCTGCCCATTTCCACAGTTCTATGCCTGGTTTTTGTCTCCTTGAGTTTGCATTGGCCTTCCTGTGCATGCTGTCACATTGCTGTAAGTTCATATGACCTGTTCCCAGGAGGCTTTAAGACTCTATTTCCATATGGTCATGCATCTTCCTCCCCTGGCTTTTACAATCTTTCCATCCTTTCTTCTGCAGTGATCCCTGAGCCCTGGGTGAGTACACAAAAATTCAATTAAAAAGAAAAGAAGAAAATAAAGAAGAAAGAAAGGAAGGAAGGAAGGGAGGGAGGGAGAGAAGGAAGGAAGGAGAAAGAGAAAGAAAGAAAGGAAAGAAAGAAAGAAAGAAAGAAAGAAAGAAAGAAAGAAAGAAAGAAAGAAAGAAAGAAAGAAAGAAAGAAAGAAAGAAAGAAAGAAAGAAAGAAAGAAAGAAAGAAAGAAAGAAAGAAAGAAAGAAAGAAAGAAAGAAAGAAAGAAAGAAAGAAAGAAAGAAAGAAAGAAAGAAAGAAAGAAAGAAAGAAAGAAAGAAAGAAAGAAAGAAAGAAAGAAAGAAAGAAAGAAAGAAAGAAAGAAAGAAAGAAAGAAAGAAAGAAAGAAAGAAAGAAAGAAAGAAAGAAAAAATAATTTGAAAAAATAAAGTTGAGAAGGAGCCAGGCATGGTGGAGCACTCTAATTCCAACACTGGGAAGCAGAGGCAGGTAAATCTCTGTGAAATCCTAAGCTAATCTTGTCTGTATGGTGTGTTCCAGACCAGCTGGGGGTGACAGAAATCCTGTCACAAAAAGACCAAAACAACAGCAGCAGCAGCAACAACAGCAAAACATTGACAAGGAGGCTGCTCTTCCAGAGGACCTGGGTTCATTTCAAAGCACCCATACAGCACTTACCAACCATCTCTAATGCTAGTTCCAGGAGATATAACACCCTCTTCTGGCCTCTGTGAACACTGCACAAAGATGGTGCACTTGCATGTAGGCAGAACATTCATACACATGTTAAAACTGAACATTTATTTTTTTAATTATTTAAAATTTTTTAGTTAATATTTTAAAGTGCAGATATTTTCAGCAGCAGCATAACAAGATTCCTTCTCCTGGAATTTGAAGTACCAATATCTCTTACTCATCTGTTCTTTGTGTTATTATGATGAGTGAAATTAAACAAAGCAGGAATATACTTTTATGGTAATTGTTATTTTTATAAGTTGTATATATTTCTTATGAGTCCATATAAAGAAATAACTCGGAAATTACAATACTTTGAGAGTCTGAAAGATTACTTTTGATATCATGTTCTTTCTCTTTCTTGAACTTAGTCTGGCACTTACGCAGCTGTCTTAAGAAGTTTCTTTTGGTATAATGACCACTATTGTAATTATTAGCATTCTATAAATGCTAGTTATCAATTACCATGAAATGTTTTTATGCACTTGGTTTCAAACTGTGTCTTGGTAAATTTGCTGTGGTAGCTGTTGACTTTAAGACATAAATATGTATTTAAATAAATTCCCAGTCAGGCTAAAGTTGCAGCAGAAATATTGCATCATGTGGCACAACCTTAGAAACTTTGTGTCGGCAGTTAAGGTCCCTGGCTCCCTGTGGGTATTTTAGGCCCTCATACCACATAATGGGCCATTAAGGAAAATGTTTAATTTGAGACCTATCCAGGGGCACTCTGCTTAAGTGAGATAATTTCCAAATGTGTATTTTTCTCACCTCCCTGGTTGCTACTCTGTACTAACCAGAGGGAACGAAACAAGAAAATTACCTGTACTATTTTGTGAATCACAAAAGATTTCTGTCATAATCTAAAGAACAATTTAAATATATCGTGTGTGTGTGTGTGTGTGTGTGTGTGTGTGTGTGTGTACTTTTTTTTTGGTAAAGAGATTCTAAAGGAATTATCTTTGGACTTTGATATACGTTTTAAAGAATTATCCAGCCATGCCTATGACAGAGACCAATAACCTTAGTCACTTGGGAGGCTGAGGCAAGAAGGATCACAAATTCAAGGACAACCTGGGTAAGTTAGTGAGACCAGTTCTCTAGATAAAACTTTGAAAAAGAAATCTGGAGATATAGATCATCAGTCAAGCACTTGCCTGGCATATACACAACTCTAGCTTCAATCTCCAGTAACACACACACACACACACACACACACACACACCCACACACACACACACACACACACACACACACACTCCAAAACAAAATGAGAAACTAAACAAGAATTCCAGTTTTATTGTAATCTTAGTGGATAACTCCTTTTGAAAAAAATCTATTGAAAATTTGAAATCAAGGTTTAAATTCCTATTGTCTATGTGAAGATTATTTTGGGGACTAACAATGCATGGTAACTAAAAAACAGGCAACCTGTAATACATTAATTAGCTCATTAGCTCATGAGGTATGCCTTCCCCTGTAGTCCTTTTTGCTCTGAAAATCTTCAAAAGGTACTGTATATGGAGGTGGTTTTCCTTAGCTTTTAGGAGTTGGGTGCAATGGATTTGACAGTGTTTCCTCCATTCTTGTGCCTTGTGTCTTCTAGATTGTGTTGATAATTCACCTACTTAGATTCATCTGTCATTGTTTCCAGAAAATTAGTGTTAAGAAATGCCATGCTTTTCTTCTTTCTGTTCCCACAGTGCACACTGCAGATTTATATGCTTTCTGCTATCTAATGTGATATTTAATGATCTTTGTCCCCAGCAAAGAAGACAATGTTTTACCACCCTCGACTGTGGTCTTAGTTGCATTGGTAATAGAATTTAAAATTTCTTTGAAGGAAATATGATTATATGGGTTTTAAGTCAAACCTTGTAGTTGTACTTATGACATGAATTGTATTTGGATAAAATTTTCTAGCTGTTAATAATCATGAACTTCTCAGGTAAATTGTTATAAAATTGCCCAAAGTGAAACATAACCTAGTTTAGCAACATTTTAACTTAACCATAAAGGACCTATAGATACAATTAAAAGTCCAATAAATGTTACAAATTCTTGAGGTAATTTGGCCCATTTAACAATTTGTATCTTAATATTAAAATAACTATGAGAAAGGGCTGGAGAGACAGCTCAGCGGTTAAGAGCACTGACTGGTCTTGCAGAGGACCCGGGTTCGAGTCCCAGCACCCACAAGGCATCTGCGAACCATCCTTAACTCCAGTTCCAGGGGAATCCAAAGCCCTCTACTGACATCCACGGCATTGCACAACATGGGTGCACTCACATACATGCAGGCAATACACTCATATACATAAAATAAAAATAATAAAATATTTTTTAAAATAACTATGAGAAAGTCAGCAATAATTCTACTTTGAAGATATATTTCCTTATTTTTCTCTGACATTTGAAATAATTTCAGTACCCTTTTTTAGGTTGGTAATAACAGAAATTAAAGTCATGGGTTTTGAAATTTTAATAATAAAATTTATAATTATTTCAAAATTTTTATTTGAGAAGTATTATCATATTTGGGGTCTTTTTAAAAACAATTTCTCTAACTTATGAGACTCTTGCTTTGCCCTTAAGTATCTCTAAGATCATAATTCATAGGTTGTTCTCCAAATAATGTCCCTCACCCACTGTAGAGCAAGCAAAGGAAAGTGTCTTCTGAGTCTGGTATCTATGAAATGAGCTATATACATGTTTGGTGCCAGATGTAAATTGTTCAGAAAAGAGGCTATTGATGCTTCTGCTTATGATACTATTTTCACAAGCTGATTGTATATTTCCTAGTATAGCTGTTTCCTAGATTTTCATCACATTCCACTTGACATGTGAATTCAATTTTAATTACATTGTACTGGATGGTCCGTTTACATACAAATATGGACTTCATTGTTTTTAGCTATGGCCTCAGCATGTGCATTAGCCTCTTCATCCCTCAGTTTCTTCACTTGCAGTTAGGAGCAGAATGTCTCTTCCTTGGGTGCTCATGTAACAGTAATGTTTACAGTTAAAATCAACTAAATGAGTTAGTGCACAGGAAACTTTCAGAACAGTGCCTCACGTTATAGGGCTTCAAAACATGTTAGTCCTTGCTTAGAGAAAGACTCTTATTTTGCTTGATTCTCTGTAAATTTAGGAATAGATTTACACATTGCTATTTCACATGGATTTATTTATTTGGACTAGCTTTATTGTTACATTATAAATGTTTCACCTAACATTTCACCTGCCCTTCTTAATTTGTACTTCTTACAAGAAGTTCTATTCCCAGCGCCCATATGGTGACAAACATCCATCTGTAACTCCAGTTCCAAGAAATTCAATGCCCTTTTCTGGCTTCTGTGGGCGTTTCATGCATGGATGCACTTACATATGTGCAGGCAAAGCACTCATACACATACAATAAAAATATTTTTTCTTAATACATAATTTCTATTGATTTTTTTGTGCATTTTATGCAATACATCTTAATCAGATTTAGACCTTCTCCCTCATTGGCACCTCTATCTAGCCCCCAATTTCATGTATTCTGTCACATATGTTAAGGGCTATCAAGTCAACTTTATGTACCCAGATCTCTCTTGGTGCAAGTTCATCCACTGGTCTAGTCAACCTATGTAGAGTCACTCCCTTAAAGAAGATCAACCCTCCTTCACCCAGCAGTAATCAATGGCTAATACTTCCTCCTCTAAGGTTGGGGCCTCCTGTTCATTTCCTCAGTTCTGTGCTGGATTTTTGTCTGATTGAGTTTGGATGGGCCTTATACATGTTGTCACCATTGTTGTAAGTTCATATGAGCAAGTTTCTAGATGACTAGAAGACTCTGTTTCCTTATGTACATGCACCAACCCTGGCTCTGACAATCTTCCTGCCCTCTCTTCCACAATGGTCCCTTAGTTATGAGCGGGTGAGGTGTAATAAAGGAGTCCTATCCAGGGACATGTTCTCTGCAGTCTTTTATTCTTTCTATCCCCTGTTCTTCTATGTTTCCTGAGCCTCATATGTAGAGTTTCCACTGTAGATGTGTCAGCTAGGACTGGGCATCTCTCTGACACTTATTCTCTTTGTGTGATCTGTTATGGTACTCTGTAATAGCCTCCATTTGTTACAAAAATAAGCTTTTTTGATGAGTGGTGAATAGTTTACTTGTCTTTAAATATAAAATTTCATATTTAGCATACAGTAAGACCTTACATTTATCTATGGATATGACACAGGAAGCATTTTCTCTAGAATCTATGACCTCTCCAGCCATGTGTATTTGACGATGTTTACAGTATCATTTATGAATTTTCTCCCTTTGAGAGTTCTTAAAGTCCAATTAGGTAGCTATTGATTACCCCCAAGATTAAAGTACCACCTCTGCACCTCTGTAGTTTGTTGTGCTGGTCATTGTTGTTGTTATAAAGCTTTAAAGCTGGGTTGGACCATTGATTGACTTTCTCTCTTGACAGCTTGCATAGTATCCTCTAGACCTGTGAGAACTATTCTTCAAGGAAGAGGTTTCCAGGTCAGTTCTAGCTCCATAAATTTTATGGATTTAGTCATTTAGTGATAAAGGAACTCAACTTTGTTGTTTCATGCATTGTACCCTTAAGTGACTCTCCTGATGTCATTATTTTCAAGTTTAAATAGCAGAGAAATTATCTTGAATATTATGTGTATGGCTATAACATGAAATCCATTGTTTTTAGTTTTAATTACCTGATAGTCAATAATTGAATTATCATATTATTTGCATGTGATGTCTAAACTCACTGGTTTAGTTTCCAGTTGGAAGTATAAATAGAGGGATGTCTTATTCAAATTCTCTTTGGAAATAAGCTCCATTCTAAAGCTTTGTGGGATTTCAGGAAAGAGTTTGACTCAAATGCGCTTATGCAAAAATGTGATCCTGTAGAAAATTTTGATGTATTTCATGGATTAAAGCTGAGTTGTTCCTAAAGCTCAAATAACAATGTTCATTAAATCTACATTTATTCCCAATATTAATAAACATTTATTAAATCATAACACTGTCTGAAATTCAATTAAATGGGGCATTTATTCAAGCAAAGTTATTAACATTACCTTTCCAGACAATTTTTTTCCAACTGAGCACTTAAGTGCAATTCTTTAAATGTAATTAAAAGGAGATTGGTATCTTCCTTATTCAACAGCAAACAATCTTTTTGTTAGTGTTTTAGAATTGTAGACATTTGACATTTTGTTTCTCAAAACATGTTTAATATAACCTTAAATTTAAGTCTAACTTTTAAATTAGTTTAAAAGAAATCAAACTGAAAAAGTCTCCAAAACTCACTGAATTTTCTCTCTTGCTGCAGTCAATCTGGAACTTATAGGGGAGAAACAGGAGAGGGCAGAGACACTGCAGTTCTAGCTGAAATGTCATTTTACTCCTCAGCATCTCCCTCCTGTATCTTTCCTGTATCTTTTTACTCATTCTCACCTTTTCTCTTTGATTTTTTTCTCCTCTGATTTCCTTTTTTTCACACCAACAAAATTCTATCAGTAACAGGCATTTCTAATAGTTGCCAACTTTTTCCAATTTATTTATTTTGAATCACAGTGCAGGACTTGATCATTACTCTGAGGCACACTGTACCAACTAGAGCAGATGTCCTTTCTGCCACTGCTTGCCTAAGGCATTTTTCTCTTCTCCTTTTTTCCTCCGTTACATCATGATCAATTTAATCTTCTAAAAGCATGGTGTTTACAATGTAGCTTCTTATTTGAGCCCTTTTTTACTCAGCAACTCACCAAATCCTACCACATGCTCTTCTACGATCCTTACTGCTAAATGTAATATCATTTCCCATTTATAACCCAACACTCAAGTATAAGCCCCATCATTAAATGAGAACGATTCTTTCTCATTTAGTGAATTCCTACTTTTGCCAGTAATCTTTATAGTGTGTGTGTGTGTGTGTGTGTGTGTGTGTGTGGTACTTAAGGTTTCAACCACCTGGTAAACTACATGTTAAGTTCAGATATGAACATTAGCGTAGAGGAACTTTAGATGGTCTATGATCATATAACTGACAACTCAGAGTTGGCTTAAAACTGGCTCTTGCTCACTCCAAAACTTGCAGGAATGACCTTTTTTGTTTGTTTGTTTTTTTGATTCAGGGTCTCTGTGTAGCCCCAGCTATTCTGGATCTCACTATGTAGACTAGGCTGGCCTCAAACTCACAAAGATCCACCTGCCTCTGTCTCCTGAGTGCTGCTTCTTTTTTAAAAACATTTTGTTATTTTTATTTTATGCATATGAGTGTTCTTCCCGCTTGTGTGTAAGTGCACCCATGTTGTGTTGTGCAATGCCTGCAGAGGTCAGAAGAGGGTGTCAGATCCCCTGGAATTGGAGATATGGATGGCCGTTAGCCACTCTGTAGTGCTTGGAATCGAACCCGGGTTCTCTGCAAGAGTAGACAGTGCTCTTAGCACAGAACCATCTCTCCAGCCCTTATACTGCTTCTTGAGGCTCAGATTTTTTGATATTTTCGTCTGTAATGACATTTCTTAAAGAGAAAACTTGGAATTTTGAAGAAAAAATGTCAGAAAATATGATCTCATCGATTTCAGGTCAAATAGATGCATACTTACTATGGATTACATTTCTTCCATGGTATATTTGATTTGAATGTGTTAGGAAATAGATCATCACTGCCAAATGAATAACAATAGCATTCTATCTAAAAATCTTGTTAATTCTGTGCAATCAATATTTGGCCTTAAGGAGCATAATGACTGTAAAGCAAGGCTATGACTACTTGGAAATCTGACAAAATATTATGAAAATGCAAGGACTACAGTCTTTCTTATTTGGTGTCAGGCTTAGTTTTTCCAATGTACTAGTTGATTAACTAATTTGATTCATTTAATATCTCAATTTCTACTGATACATGTATTATCTCTAGTTCTTAATTTAAAACCAAATATCAGGTTTATAAAAAAAATTAAAAACATTTAATATTTAATCCAACTAATTTAAATTTATCTTTGGACTACTTTAAAAACCCTTCCTATTTAATGCAGCAGACCTTCTATATTTTATCCCATTGACTCTTACTCTTGGAAAACCATATAACTTGCATTCTGAAATATGTTGTCTTTCAACACCTCTAATTTCAATGATCACCATTTTTGTCTTTTTTGTGAACAAATATAGTACACACTTAGAATGAACTGCCAAAAATCACATACATGAATTTGCCAAAATTAATATTTTTTAAATGTTAAGGCATAGAAATTTTATTCTTTATTAATCTCCAAAGGAAGATAGAGCTGTTTTAAAAATGTTTATTACTAAAACATTGAAGCTCTTAGTCTCAGTGGTTTAAAATTTTGTTAATACTTATTTCATATAATATCTGTGTACCCTAATAAATATTTAAGAAAAATAAATATTTTTGAAACTTGTAGCAATTCTTCAGTTTTCAAATCAAAATGTCTGAAGACACTCTAATGTTGTAGAATTAGTATGAGCAAGAGTAGGTCAAAAACTGCAAGTATTTTACAGTTCCCCTGTGGGTTACTCACATAGACGATCACAACTGAGAGATGACAGATACATCTTGTGACAAACAACAAGGATATTTGTAGGCCTCAGGTTTTAAAACTATATATAACATTTTGCAAACAAGTATTTCACACAGCCCTAATGCCTTTAAAATGCATTTTGCTTCTGCCCAGTGATTGTGACATCAAATGTTTTATAGAATGCTGATGGGAGAAGCTTGTGTTATAAATATCTACGTTTTGGGGCTAGAGACATAACTCAGCTGTTAAGAGCACTGACTGCTCTTGCAGAAGACATGTGTTTGATTCCCAGCACCCACATGACGGCTAACAGCTGTCCATAACTACCAATTCCAGGGGACCCAACTCTGCCTTCTGATCTCCGCAAGCATTGTGTGACACGGGTGCACCAACACTCATGCAGGCAATACATTCATATACATAAAATAAAAATAATAAATAAAATATTAAGAAAAAATAAATATCTTAAATTTTCACTTTGCTGCCCTGTTTCTTTTCCCTAGGCAGTAATTGTGCCATACAGAATTCCAATTGACACTGAGTTTTCTATGTAGAATCTCTTTGGGGAAGACATTTTTGGGAAATATGTCATCCATCTCTTCATAGGGCATAGACTACTTACATAGTAGTAATGCTAAGTAGAAGTATTACTGTTTACATAATGTTTGTTTGTTAGAAAATCATTGACATAATGCATGTTGTAAGGTGTGTGTGTTGTGACTTAATATATCCCTAATCTTTTCTTTTCTTTTCTTTTCTTTTCTTTTCTTTGTTTTTAAACAGGATTGCTTTACAAAAACCTTCAGTAAAAGTCCCAGGCCCCATATAAAAATGAGTTTTGTTAGAGAAGTTAATGATAACACATATAATAAGGATTTCATTCTTTAAAGACTATTCAGAGTAGAGGTACATTTATCTTCAAGTGGATTGTGTGCAATCCAGACATTATTATAATTTATACATGTATATGAATTATATAGCAAGCATTTGTTTGAATTATGCATTTATTTTATTAGACTTTAAATCATTGATATGTTTATATAATTTATTATATATTAATCATATCACACTTATCACATGTACTATTCTAGATATTAAATGTTTTGTTTTTTGTAGTTCAACACTGATGTTTTATTTATGCTTATATATTAAGTAATCTTAAGCTCTTCATTATGCAGATAGGAAAACTGAGGCACTAACAGAGGGAGCGGGGATTCACTTAAGGTCACAAAGCCAGTAGAACAAGCAATTGAGATAGGGTGATTGACTCCAAAGTCTGTACTTGTAACCTCTGTGAGAACAGTGTCAAAAAGTCTAAAAAAGTTGTAATTTTGACTCACTGTAAAGTCAAGTATTTCAGAAAGATCTCGGTTTTCAATGTGAAAGGCTGAAGCTTATAAAAAGATAAATATGTCTTATGCCAAATTCTTGGAAATAAAGTACTGTATATTACAAACTCAATATTTTTTAATTTGGGAATGTTTGTCTATGGTCAAAGAGAAACCATAGGGATGGAACCTAAGTCTAAATATAAAATTCATTTATGTTTCATATATACCTTATCCAAATAGCCTGAAGGTAATTTGCACAGTATTCTCACTGTGCCTGCGTTGCAAGAGTAATCACCTATCATGTTAGGTGTGATGTGGTATTTTCCACTGTGGTGTCATGTAAATGCTCAACACGTTTTGGATTTTGAAGTATTTCATATTTTGAATTTTAATATTAATGATGCTGAATCTGTAATATAGCCTTCAGTAAATGCGTCGTTACTTTGACAATTACTTTTAAAATGTTTTATAATTTTATACTCAAAATTCAAAAATTTTGAAACTTTTTGTCCGTCATCTGAACAGGAAAAAGTAAAGAAACTTCTAAAAGAAGCCCTAATTTCCAATAGTAGATTGGTCAGTTTTAAGGGTACCGGCTCTGAAACAATGCATTCAAATTTTGACTCTTTCCCTCGGTATTTTTACTACCTAACATATAAATTTGTGCAAAGTTTAAGAAAAGGCATCTATATAAGTCTAGTTTAGCAAAATAGATTAAGGATTTTAGTATCCTATGCACTTACTTAACATCTTTATCTTAATTCCTCACATTATATTCTAAGGTGACTAGAAATAGTTGCTAGGGTATTTTATGTTCTAGTATAATGCTTTTGGTCTGGGAATTACTTGAGTGAAATAATCACATTTAAGTTACACTCCAATTCAGTTTGTGTCTATGTGTTTATTTAAAAAAAAAAAAACTATTTAAACTTAGTGTGTTTGCTAGTGACCCTAACTCCCAGGAGGTGGAGCCAGGAGGGTCAGGAATTCAAGGTCATCTCCAGTTACCTCGTGAGTTTAGGGCTACATGAGACCTGAGCTACATGAGACCCCCACATCACAAAAGGAATACCAAAAAATTAGCAACAACAACAACAGAACAGAGACCACAATCTGTTTAGAATAATATAAAGGAAGTGCTTATTTATTTGTTCATTCATTCATTCATTCATTCATTTTGTTTTTTTGGAACAGAGTTTCCCTGCAACCCCGTAGACAAAGCTGCCTGGAGCTCACAGAAATCCACCTGCCTCTGCCTCCACCTCTGGAGTGCTGGGATTAAAGGCATGTGCCACCTTGCCCAATAGGCTATGCTATTTTAGATGGAATCATTAAAATTGTGATTTAAAGGCCTAGAGAGAAACAAGTACTGTTCTTCCTGAGGTCCGAAGTTCAGTTCCCAGCACCCAAATCAGGCAACCTCCTGTAATTCCAGCTCCAAGAGAGTCCATTGCATATGGTCTTCTTGAACACCACATGCACATACCGCCCTTCCCACATATACACATAATTAAAAATAAGATAAATCCTTAAAAATTGTGATTTAAGCATTACTTCACTTTGAATTTCAGTTTTGAGGTTTTAGACAATGAAGTACAAAAAGTATCTTCTCTTGCAATCATTAACCTGTCACCACTGATCCCATAAATGCTATAAAAAACAATAGTTAATATTTAAAATAATTTCTGAATATCAAAACCTTTCTTTTAAAAGTTATAGGCATAGTGATGAATGAAAATATTTATTCTAAGGCTAGGAAACATTTTATTTGTGGAAAATATTTATATGAATCAAACACCAAGTCTATATTTACTTATTAACATTAGAATATTTAAATTAACTTGTCCGGTGGAAATGGGATTATTTCACTCAGGCTTGAGGCTGAAATATGAACTATGGCAGTAAATGCATAAATAATGTCTTTCAGATTGCTTATTCATTTTATGTATGATGTTTGTGCTCATCAAAATTAAAAGAGGAAATGCATATTTAAGTTGGGAAATAAAGGAATCTTTCAGAAACTAACCTAGGAATCTCTCCATTGTAGACCTAACACCCCTTCTTTTCTTTTTTGCAGGTGTCAGATTTGGGATATCAGTGTTTGTTTTGAGGAATTTTTCTTTCTCTTTTTAAGTTTTTTCCCCCATAATTGTTGACATTGGAATACAGAAGAGGGATTGGAAATTTACTCATTTCGCTTCTCTTCCACTTCTGAACACTCATTCTTGAGGAACTCATGCCCCAGCACACAGCCATGTGGTCGCCACAGCTCCTAATCTTCATGATGCTCTTAGCACCACTAGTTCATGGTAAGTTCTTCAGATTTTGTGAAATAAAAAATTTTCCTTACTCATAATAGACCTTTTCTTTGAAATCTTTCTGTTTTTAGCTTTGCCTTACCTTGTATTAATATCTTTAAGTGTTCTAAACTACAATACTTAGAACTTCCAGGAGGAGTTCTTACAAGTTCCTGTTGAAGCCTAAGGGTGTTACACACATTTTTCTTTTTTTCATTCTTTGTTTTTACTGCACAAATGGAAAACCACTTGTATTATTAATTACATAATTAGCTATAAATTTTCAGCTTTGGTTTTCTGTACTTAAAAACATTTTTTATATAGTAAATATGAACATTTGGAGGAGGAAAGAAAATTAGCTTTCCCATACCAAATAATACTTTGTTTTTGCTCAGTGTTTATTGCTCTAGGCAATTTTTAATACACAAAATTCAAACTGCAACATCTCACTAGAAAGAAGTTGCTATAGCTATATAACTATTCAGTATAGAACAACAAAATTATGACATTTAGAGAAAGGGTATTCTACAGAAAATGCTAATAAGTTCATAACAGACTTCATGATTCCTTTGTTCATGTAGAATTCTTGGTACTCACATCACATATGATAATTTGGAAAATATATCTTTCCAAATTTTACAAATTATGTATTCATTCAAAAAGGAAGCATCACCTATATTTTGTACAACTTAATTCAGTATTCATTGAATTTCTCTGGTAAATTGAAGTTTCTAGATATGTACCCTTTTACAGTGCAAAGTTTTCTGATAATTATCATTGGTTTTTGCATTAACATGAAATGTTGCAGTCATCTCATAGACTGATGGTAATTATATAAAAGTAAGAGGACCCAGCTATATTTGTCACTGCATAGACAGTTTCAGAGTACTATAGAGTAGCAAGCAGCTGAAGTGAATTTTTAGCTTCTTTAACTCACTTATGGTTTTTAATTGACTACAGAAACCCATTGTAGTTTGCCAATGATACCATTCTGATTCTGGTCAGTGTCCCTGAATTGCAGGATGAGTCACATGTTTTTGTCAGTATAAAAACTGGATAAAATAGCTGCTGTGTCTTTTGAAGTGCTCCCATATAATTGCTTCGATTCAGTATATTTAGTTCTAATAAACCACTAAAAGGTAGAGATAATTTTTAACATGAGAGAAAAATCTTTAGAAAGCTACCTTGTTTAAAATAATGAAGGTTTGTCAAGAATTCAGAAAAGTTTTCTTATACCTATACTGACCTAGCACTTCCACAGTCACATAGACAGCATTAATGATATGGAACAATAAAAGTAATGCCATTTTAAATATTTCATTCTAATTATCTATGCATGTAAAGTCATTGAAATCAGACTTTAGAAAGTAAAAACTTCATTTATGAGATATTTATGAGGATTAAATAAATAACATATATCAAAGAATATTAACAAAGCAGAAAGTCTTCAAACACTAATTTCTTTCATCATCGCATATGTCCCACAATTTGCTTTCACTTTAATAATTATAACAATGAGGAATTCGCTGACCATAAGAGCTGTTTCATTTAATGTTGATATTAATAAGAATTATATATGTACATATATTCATATACATAATTCATGTTCAGAAAGTCATTCTAAAATCACTCTTGTTAGAGGAAGATTGCTTAAAATAGCATAAAATGAAAAAAATAGTAGAAAATGTTGTAAAGTTATTATCATTTTATAACCAAAGTTTCTGGCTATCTAAAATAGACACTTGTTTGTATCTACTTGGTTCTAAACTTGAAGAAGCCATGAGGTCATGGATCTTTGGGGACTCATAGTCTGCACTGAGCACTCACACTGAACACTCCATTGTTATAGAGTATCTATGCACAGAGAGATAAACAGTTAACTGATAATAAGGTTTCAATACCTTTAAAAAAGTTAACCTAGTGTTTAATGTTTTGAGCTCACAACTAAAGTGGTTCTTTCTATTTAATTTCCCCTACTTAATAGTTTCTTGATTGTGTTTAACCTTAGCAGCCTAAATAATATTGATGTGTTCTATGGAAAAAAAGGACCTTCATGACCAGCTTTGGTGCCCAAATTGCTCTTAAATAAAGGAATGAACCATTGCTCAGGAGGTGAAATATAATAGGAAAGAAATTAGTAAAGTTCCTGCCAATCAAGACTCATCAATACTACATAGTTTGAACCCTCAGATGGCTGAGTTAAAATGTGTGTTACTTGATTTAAGAACTTTTCTTTTCAAAAACATCTTTCTATGGTTTTTCTTGTATATTCTTGAGATGTCCAGTGAAGTTGCCCTCCTGGGTACTGGACTCCATAGTCACTTGAAAGGAAGTCCCTCCTGAGCTATTAACATGATGCCTACTTATTCCATCACCATAAACTTAAAGTGAATTGATTCAGATAATCTTCACAACAATCTCATGGATTTATTACTATTAGCTGTTATTATCATCATCATTAGTACCTCAGTACTGAGGTATTGAGCAGGAAAGTACCTCAACTGAGGTTACACAGATATTAAGTTACAGTGAAGGGAATTACAATCAAGGACCGAACTTCACTGGCTTCTGTGGCTTCCGCCAGCCCATTCTGATCAAACCATTCTGCTCTACGTACAATCTCATCTATACTCTTGCATTTGGGATCAAGTGAGGCAGAAATTCTAATCACCTGGTCGTCCATATTTTTGGACAGACTGATTATGTTTTAAAGCCTGAGAGAACAGTGCTAAAGTTCAATTCTGCCATCTTTTAGCCTTGTAACCTTGTTTCTTAGTAAACTAGTTATGTAATATAATTTATGACCAAAATACTGTGCTAAATGCTAAGGATGGAATGATGGACAAAAATTTGTGTCTCTTCCCTGCAGGAGCTTACAGTACCTTAAAAATCTGCAAATCTATTTTTAAGCTTAAGCTGAAAAATCTTACAGGATAATTTTGAGCAATAACCAATATAACTCCTAGCATAGTGATAGGCATTTAATAAATCTTCTATTATATTTCTTATGCCTTATTTACCTAAAAGTAAATCTACTTCTGAGCAGTAGATAAGCAATAAACAAAGTGCATCCTTGTCCTTAACTTGAGACTTGAAAAAATTCATTTTTACATTAACCGTAGGATTCAACTTTTTAAAAAAATTTATATATACTTTGATACACACAAACCATTAACAAAATTATTATTTAAATGAAATTATTGACAGCATGTAGGCATACTTAAATCACTCTTTGATTTAGCAGCATATAATTGTTAAGTGGTAAATTTTTTGAATGTTCTACACATGAATAAAATGAGAAACTAAGCTATGGACATAATTCTTATAATGATGATAGTTGAATAGTCTACACTTGGCCTAATAGTCTGGCCAATATTTTGAATAGGAAGACAAAAATAATCAGTCTATGCACATTATATGTATATATAGGATTTCCTAAATTAGGAATGTCTCTGGTTCTATGTTTATCTGTCCACATTCTATGTCTCTATGTGCCTCTGTATTTCTCCTTTTCTGTTTGCCATGCCTGTGTTCCCTTCCTGTGTAGCTACCAAATGTATCCTTAATGCAAGGACTGGCAGCTGTAGCAATGAGCAGGTCTTTCTTTCCTGTGCATGAAAATAAAGCCTTAATTTGTATCATTTTATAGATGTGTTTCAGAGCAAGGAGAACTGGGAGGCAAAAGTCTGTGCTTGTTGTTGGAGCTCATTTTTGTGGGAGTCTGAAACAAGGCCTCAAGCATACTAATCAACCCCTATGTGACTTGAGCTCTGTACCTAGCTCTCCACTGTTTTAAATTGTATTTTGATGCAGAGTCTTTATAAGTTGTCATGGAGCTTGCAATTCTCCTGCCTCTGTTTTTCCAGTAACTTAGATTACTAGAGTATACTGCTCTTCCCATTTCCTGACCTTCATTTGGATTGACAGTAAAGGAATGCTAAAGTCAGATGTGGGGCAAGTGTATTCTTGGCTTGTAACTACTCATAAGTGTCAAGAGCTTGGGAGTTAAGAAAGTGATGGTGGTGCTTAAATATTTTAATTATTTCTGTTTATTCAAACTTTATTTTTCTGGATCACAACTGAGAAGATGGATATTGGGAACATTGGACATACTGTAATGAATGCAGAATGATATTTTTTATAGCATCTTTACAAAGAGAGAAAAAGAATATTTAAACTTTAGGAGCACCTTGTATATGTTTGTTCCTCTAAGTCTATTTATTATTTCTAAAGGTATATCTATATTTATATATTGATGAATGTTATAGGCTAATATACCTTATATTATGTTTAAGAAGTTATTTGTGCTAAACAGTCTTTTAGTAGGGACAGACTAAGAATCAGTTGCACATATTCTTTTATTAAGTTTTTATATACTTTTTGATTAATTTATTTTTATGTTTGTAAACTATACAATTTCTTTTAAAATAGATAGATAGGTAGATAGATAGATAGATAGATAGATAGATAGATAGATAAAAAGATGTAAAGCTTGAAAAAGTCAAAAATTGCATTTAACTACATATTTTGCATTATAACATTTTTCTATGAAGATATGCTTTATTATGTGTGAAAAAGGCAGGTTGACTTTTAAGCTCCATTTAACTTTGTCATGCTTAGAAATTAGTCATCCTTGAAAAGTTTATGTTCACCAGCCTAAATGATTTGTAATATCAGCAGTTATATAAATATTTTTAAAGTCAAATACATTATACACAAAATTTGTTTCATCATAATGGTATATGGGTTTACTGCAAAAACATCCAACACAATCCACCTTAGCCAATTTGTAAAGCATTTCAAAATATATGGTGTGTAAGTTACTCTATCTTTTAACCCTACAATGTTCAATGCGAATAGGATGACTAATAACACATTTCATTTGTAGTTATTTTTTAAAGTTTCAGTATAAAGTTTTCCACAATTAGAAAAGACTTTTCATTTGTATTTATACATGCAAATACGTTGTGTGTGATTTTTGTTGTAGTGATGCTCAGTGAGAAATGTGTACATGTTGAGAGTAAAAGACTGTATTCTTACATTGAGATTTTATTTATTGTGACTACTTGAGAGGTTGGATATATCTTAATATATATTTATATATATATGATTACAATACAGTATTTGGATATTTAACATTGATAATATTGTTTGTATCATAAAATATTTGGATATATAAGATAGGCCATTACTTTCCTCCTCTTTAGACTACTCTTCTCTTTTTTTTTTTTTTTTTTTTTTTTTTTTTTGTCTTTTTGAGACAGGGTCTCCCTGTAGCCTCAGCTATCCTGGAACTCACTATGTAGACCAGGCTGGTCTTGAACTCACAGAGATCTGCCTGCCTCTGCCTCCCAAGTGCTGGGATTAAAGGTGTGCACCACCCCGCCCGACTTCTCTTTCTGTCTCAGTATAAGAATGGTGCTCATTTTTTTTCAGAAAGAAAAGAAAGGTGTTCACATTTATAATTTCATATAAACAGCCACAGTGCATTTGCATGATTTTTTTAATTCTTTCTGATTAGCAAATTATTTCTTCATAGACACTTTTTAAAAAGTGACAAGCAATAATAGCAAGTGTCCCTTGTTTGTCATGTAAATAAGAGGTCGGTGAATTTTTATCTGTTTAATAGTTTATAGTATGGCAACATTCAAACACAAGAGGTAATTTGTTCAACTTTGTTTAGGGTTTTAGTTGGTAGATTGAGATTAAATTTCACTGTTAACTGCATTTGTTTTTACTGAATCCATATTTTCCCTAAATTTTGCCTTACTATCAGAATTAAGTTTTTTAAGTTTATAAAAGTTATATCAAATAAATATATTTTGTCAGGCAAGCGAACCTAGTTGAGAATTTCCAAGAGAAATATGTTAGTTGTACTTTCAAAGGTAATAAAGGATCTTCACATAAAAGTAGGAGTTCACAATGATATTTGATTTGCTTTTTTGTTTTCTGTACATATTTTTGTAAACTTGAATATCTTGAGGTTCAAGTTAATTATCATTGGTAGTATCATGGATCATAGTCACATATTATTTGTCAATTTGTATGTGTATGTGTGTTCACCCACATTTGTGATCTCAAGTTTATGCACATGATCAGATGTTAACCCTGGGATCATTTCTCCCAAGACCTTCCTTTCCGAAGTACAGTCTTTAACTGGGACCTGGGGCTTGTTGATTTGGCTACACTGGCTGGCAAATGAGTCCCAGGGAGCCTCATATCTTTGTCACTCTAGGGCTGTGATATCATACACATTACAGCATGTCCACATTTTATTTGGATCACTCATGAGACACCTAATGACTCAGGTATCCCCACTTCCTATTTGGTTTTCATTGCTTGTATAATCTACTTTGTTTTCAGTGTAATTCTCATTCAAATTTAATAAAAGTGCAAAAACCTACCAGTCCTGAGACCAAGAGATAAAAAATGTTAGATTTTTGTTGCAATCATGTATATGTAAACATATTTTTAAAATTAGAATATTAGGTATATTTATAGCAGTTATTTCAAATTAACATTAAATCTTTCCTTTTTGATCTAATTAAAAAGTTTTGAAGTTACTTGGCCATGTGAAGGCATATAATTTACCTAGTCATATTTTCTGGCTTGCAGTTGATGATGACTGTATCTGTCTTACCATTACATGTATCATTATAAAGAAACATAGTACATACAATCTACATACAATCTGACATTCTTTCTTTCCCCTAGCAAAATTTGAGAAATTAAAAGAATTATTCTTTTGTGGGTTAATGAATATATTAGAAGAGCAGTAACAAATAAAAAGTAAAATTTTGCACTTATAACTGAACAAAACAGCCCAACAAGTTTTAGACTGCTATAATAATGAAGAAAATTTAAATAAGAAGAATCAATATTCAACATTATGATCATATTTACAATACTATACTAATACATTCAGAAAATTCAAGAAACTTAATTTCAGTAAGTCTGGAGAGCTAGCTCAGTGGGTAGAGTGCTTGCCTACCATACACAAAGGTCTTGGTTCAGTCCCCAGACCACAGACTATCCGGACTTGGTGGTGCATGCCTATAATCTCAGAAGTTGGGGTAGAGGCAGGAAGATGAAAAGTTCAAGGTCACGCTTAGCCATACAGTGAGTTTGAGGCAAGGCTGAGGGTTCTTTGAATTCAGGTATATGATACACACACACACACACACACACACACACACACACAGACATGTGCATGCAAATGTGAGCTTAGCAAGCACAATAAAGAATTGTGTGTGTAACCAAAGAAATATCAAAACACTAAAATTAAAAACAAATACAAAAAAAACTTTTGAATTTTCATTATAAAACATATGTGAAGAAATGCCTATGGCAAAATGATCAAATATTTCCCAATTGATTCTTAATGTCTTTTTTTCCCCACAAAATTTCATTCAAAATTTCCTACTGGCCATTTTCATATATAAGCACAGGACAGTTATCTTAGGATAAAAAAAAAAAACTTAGCAAAGAAAAATAATTTAAAAAAATAATAAGGTATTTAACTGGACATTAAATATATACAATAAGCTAGAAAATGTAAGATACTTAAAAATAGAACATCAGGGGCTAGAGAGATGGCTCAGTGGTTAAGAGCACTGGCTGCTCTTGCAGAAGACCCGGGTTCTGTTCCTAACACCCACATGGCAGCTTACAATAGCCCCTAACTCCAGTTCCAGGTGAATCTGACACCCTCTTCTGACCTCTATGGGCATTGCATGACATGGGTGCACTTACATACATGCAGGCAATAGACTCATACACATAAAATTATAATTTTATTTTAAATAGACCCTCCATCCTGGCATGTGGTGCACCCTTTAATCCCAGCACTTGGGAGGTAGAGGCAAGTAGATCTCTGTGGGCTCAAGGCCAGCCTGGTCTCTGCAGTGCGTTCCAGACAGATGGGGCTATAGGGAGACGTTGTTTCAAAATACATACATGCAGGCAATAGACTCATACACATAAAATTATAATTTTATTTTAAATAGACCCTCCATCCTGGCATGTGGTGCACCCTTTAATCCCAGCACTTGGGAGGTAGAGGCAAGTAGATCTCTGTGGGCTCAAGGCCAGCCTGGTCTCTGCAGTGCGTTCCAGACAGATGGGGCTATAGGGAGACGTTGTTTCAAAAAGACCAAAAATATTAATTAATTAATTAATTAATTAATTAACAAGATAGAACCTCTGGAGTCAGAAGGCTAAGGAGTTGTAAAAGTAAGATCCATAAGATCCATAAACAGATTACACTTGACTTATAAAGTTACAGGAATGGGTGTACAGACAATCACATATCTCAGACAAGAAATAGTCAAGGGAGGTTGAAATAAGTCAAGCATGAGAGTGAGTGAGAAAGAGAGAGAGAATCTGTTTTAAATTATAGCATAAATTGTGTTGGATAAATCAGTCTGTACTCACATTTGACTACAAAATTAATAATGGCTTTTAAGATATTACCTTCTTTTGTGTTTGTGTGTGTGTATTCATGTGTTCATTAGTGAGTGAGCATTCTCTTATACTGTGTAGTATGGAGGTAAGAAGTCAGCCTCAGATACAATGTCTCAGGTTCTGGTCACTTTGTGGCTTTAATTAATTTTTTTTAATTTTTAAATTCAGTATATATTTTTATTGATTTTTTTCCTGCAATCTGTTATATATGTTAAGGCCTATTGAATCAAGTTTGTATCCCCTGATGTCCCTTGATGTGGGTTCCTCCACTGGTGCTTGGTCAACCTATCTAGCCCCTTAAAGAAGACCAGCTGTTCCTCACTCATTAGTGATCAGCTGCCAGTAGTTCCTCAGGCCACCCAGGGCTCGGGGGCCATGTGGAAGAGGAGTGGGAACAATTTTAAGAGCCAAGGGTGGTGGAAAAACACAAGGAAACAGAGATTTCCATGTGGCTCTAAACTTGCTCATATGAATTTACAGCAATGGTGACAGGGTGTAAAAGACCGATGCAGAGTCAAACCAGACAAAAAACTAGCATACAACTGGGGAAATGGTAAGAAGCCCCAACCTTAGCTGAGGAACTACTTTTCACTTTTTGGTATAGGATCTCATTGGCCTGGAGCTCACCAAATAGGTTGTGCTGACTTCCCTATGAACCCAGAGATCCATTTGTCTTTCCTCCCCAGAGCTGCAATTACAAGTACATGTCACTACACAGTGCTATTTTTGTTTTAATGACAAATCTGGGTACCTAACTCAGCACCCGAAGCCTGCCAAGCACTTTGCTGACTGAACCACCCCCTCACCCCAAGCATTCGCTCTTGATAATAAAACATTACAAATCTGTTTCTGGAGTGTCTCTAGTGGAATAACAGGTCACAGTTAATGAAAGACCCAGTCTGATGGCAAAGAGCTTCCAAAACCCTAATGAAAAAGTCATTACCAATGCCTTCAGCCAGGGAGGATGGAGGTCCTGCAGAGAGGGTCTAATGGAGAATCTCTGTGGATGTGCTGAATAGTGTGTACACTAACTCCTACCCCCATTTTCGTGGAAGAAGTTCCAGTCTCAGAGTCAAAACAAAAACAAATGAAAAAATGCAGGGCCTTCATGATAACAGCATAAAGCATTCATTTACAGGAGTAACATGACTTTTACAACCTGAACACATTCAATACAATTATACCTTTAAAAAACATATAATAGGGGCTGGAGAGATGGCTCAGTGGTTAAGAACACTGGCTGTTCTTGCAAAAGACCTTGGTTCAAATCCCAGCACCCACATGGCAGCTAACAACTGTCCGTAACTCCAGTTCCAGGGGATCTGACAGCCTCTTCTGTCCTCGGTGGGCATTGCACGACATGGATGCACTTACCTACATGCAAGCAATACACTCATACAAAAAAAATAGTAAATTAAGAAAACAGAAGATGTTTTTAGTTTTATAGAGATATTTAATATAACATAACACTCATTTAAAGTTTAGCAGATTTAAATATGTGGACAATGATCTATCAGTGGCCACAATTACCTTTTGCTTGTTATGTTAAGTTCTCCTAAAAGGAAATTTATGTCATTTCTTCACCCCTTACATTTTGCCCATGGAAACTGGAAAATCTATTTTCTCTTCCTATGGAATTATCTTTTCTAGACATTTCATATAAATAGGCTCATGTAACATGTTTTATTACTGTCTTTTACCCCTAAGCCTAATACTTTAAAAGTTATCTATATCTAGCATGTATAATTATTTAATTATTTTTATTTCACTGTAGGGAATATTATAATATTTCACTGTAGGGAATAAACTGCATTTTATTTTTCTGTTGGTGAAAATTTAAATTATTTCTTTTCTTTGCCTGTTAGCATCGTGCTATTGTGAATATTTATGGAGCAAGTTTTATTTGGTTGTGTTTTCATTTCTTCCTTGTATATCTAGGAGGGGAAATGCCAGTCCTTTGGTAGCTCTGTTTATCATTTGAGGAAATGCTGAACTTTTAACAAACAGAGGAGTAGTTTCACTGTTTCAAAAAGTATGAGGTCTCCTATTTCCATGTCTTCTGCAGTGCGTGCTGTTGTGTCTTCTCTGAGTTATCCACCCTAGTGGAATCAAAGTAGCAACTCATGGTGGTTTTGATCCCATTTTTCTAATGTCCATGATGTGGAACTACCTTCCCTATGCTCATTGACATACTGTTCACTGCTTGCTTAATTTTGAATTGTTTGGTCTCTTTATTATTAAATTATAAATGTTTTATAGAAATATCTTTTTTTAGAAGCAAGCAGAAGGTATATTTATTACAGATCTAAGAACTATAGCTCTTTAGACTTTAGCTCTATAAATCTTCTAAGAGAAAAATTTGTCTAGATTCAGTCACTTAAACTATCCCTATTTTATTTTGTTTTGAGTTAGATATAACTATCTATACTTATCACCTCTCCTCTACTTTTACTTATGTATCTGCTTCATAATCAGTATCTGTTGTGTTCATTAATTAAGGATTATCTTATGATGACAAAACTAGTAATTAGTAATTATTGAACCTTCATTCTGAGAGAACTGTCCAATGAGATAATGCATTGGCTTCTACTCTGTTTGTAATTATTCTTTCTTAGGAAAAAGTTGAATAACATTAAATGTTAATCTCAATGGCCCAAGAGGTTTCTACTTCTGGTAGACTAATCTTATTCTACCTAATTCTGAAAACCCTCTTCTTTCTGTTTTATTAATTATTCATTTAATTAATCATAATTTTTCAGGTTATATTATAGATATGAGGTTATTAATTTTATTTCTGTAGACTATTTTTCTTTAATATGTCCTGAAAACTATTGAATGTCTATATTATTCAAAATTTTGTCACTGTTACCAATACCTGAGAGATATACTGTAAAAGAAGAAAGATTTGGCTCATGGTTTCAGAATATTCAGTCCAAACTGGACTGGATCCATTGCTTTGGGCCCAGGTGAGGCAGAATATCATGACTGCTTATCCATGACTTCCAGGAAGGGAGAGAGAGAGAGAGAGAGAGAGAGAGAGAGAAAGAGAGAGAGAGAACACAGAGAAAAAACAGAGAAAACAGAAAGAGACAGAGACAGAGACACAGAGAGAGAGATCTTCCTAAGACATAGTTCCTCCAGCTGAGTACCCAGCCTAAAGTCTGTAACAGCCTGTTAACAGTCTTTTAGTTCATCTCTAGAAAATTATGCAGTTGCATAATTTCATGTCTCTCTACCAAAGTTATATTATCTATGTTACCACACATTTTCAGTCTACAAACGATGGAATTCAGCAGAAAACCTGGGGTTTTAGAACCTCAGGATGATGTAGATCAAACCGCAAATGTTCTATTCCAGGCCCTTGTGTTTATTTTGTAGGGAAATATTGCTATTTGAGAAGAAAGGATTAAGGAAGAGGTAAAGATCATGAATGATTTATAAATGCTGACAGTGAATAGCTTCTGTAGCTTAAAGAACCATGAAGAATATTAATATATTTAGAATGCATTACTTACATGAAGCTCAAAAGTGTAGTTTATACTGTAGTCTAATCTAAGCTACTTTTGAGTCCTAAAATGTAACATTCCTTTGAATGAAATAGGAAGGTTTCTAACCTTTAGATTCTAATTCTAATTTTGTTGTTTTCAAGACTTATTATCTAACCCAATTTAAATCACAGTACCTTTATTTGTTAATGATGTAAATAGGCCAACTTTGATACAATATGTGGATTAAATAAAATGCTGTATAGAAAGCCCTCACACAAAACCTCATGCACTTAATCCTGAGAGAAGAAGTCATTAAGACATAACTTTAGAAATAAGAACTAAAATCAAGCGACTTGTATAGTAAGCAAAATGTAGAACACAAATAGCATCTTGGGGTCACTTACTTTGCATAATGTTTTTCAAGGACTGAATCGTATTTTCTTAATCCCTAAATGTGACAGTTTCTCTAATTATGTGTCCACACATTTGCACACACATTCAGCCCATCATTATACTTAGGACTTGCCCACTGGACTGTAGCTAAGTCTTTAATGAGTTACTAATGAACATCTTAAGCTTACATCAGCATTCAAATAAAAATTCTAAAGAGTGTTGAAAAGCGATTCAGATTACAAAACTGTGGCTCTTAATTAGACTGTAGGCCCAATAAAGTTTCTTACCTTCAGTATTCTTTCTATGGTTTAAGACTCTGAATAGCAAATGACAAATATACCCTTATATGACATTAACAGGGCTGAATTCAGTAAGCTACATTAAAGAAATCATTTCTTTGATTAAATACAAATATAAAAATAATATGCAAAATCTAAAACAGCATTATAAAATGTTTCATTCTTTTTTTTTATTTTAGGGGACTAGATCACTTTAAAACAGATTGATTTTGTTGTTGCAATAGAGAATAACAGATGACAGGAAGAAAAGAAATCATGTAGGTGAGAAAGAAAGGCCTCTGTATACTTAAAAAAAGAACAGTCTGCTTTCGCACATTACTGATTCTCCTCAGGCTGTTCGAGGTACCATAGAAGTAGTAGTTATACATATTACCTGAATTGGATCAGAAATATTCTTTACCGTAGCTCTCCATATGAATCAGCCATGGTGCTGGCTATTTAACAGTAATCCTTTGTTCTTTCCACCACTTTTAATAGTGATGTTGGTGAAACCATAAAAACCTTAAGGGCATATGCTTTAATTACAAAGGCAAATAATATGTAAAATTTAAAGCAACAGGCTGGTATACAGCTTTCCCTCCAGGAACACTACATAATAGCTTGAAAGAGGCCTTTTAGATTAGTCACAATAGCTGGTAGCCCAGATGTATTATAGGTTATGGGAGGCTTATGCTGAGACTCTACAGATGGATAAAAGAAAAACCATCATGTTGATTTTTAAAAGTAGGTGTCCAATAATAATCACCGTGGGAATATACCACCAACATGACATAATCGATCATTCTGACATTTGAGCTTGTTAACATATCTGTCACGTTGTTAGCCAGCATTTAGGCATTCATTCTGTTTGTTTTGAGAATGGGGGTGAGAAGCAGGTGGCAAAAACTCTTAGGATCCTAAAAAAATTTAAAAAGAGATGTCAGTTTTGATTAACTCAGCATAGGGAGACAGAACTCACTAACAAGGCAGCTCTCGGAAAATAGGCATCGTTTTTGCTCACCTGGCTCACATATCCAGGATAATTAGTGTGACTGAAGAGTACCCCGTTGCCTCCATTGTATGGAATTTTAAAGAAACAATTTAGTTTATAGCATTCCGAAGACACAGCTTCCACAACATTAAAAAACTAATGTTCCTGAAGAGGATAGTAGAGGAAAGAAGCCAGTATTGCAGAGATAAAAATTCTAAAACTTTATTTTTTGTTTCTATGATTTACAATCTGTTTGTGTTTTCTGCATAAAGAAGCAGGTGTTTTTAGTTGGAAAAGAAAAATTTATAGTTAGATGCCATTCCTTTGATGAGTAAGATTCATAAGATGCATTTTTTTTTTTAATTTTTAATGAAAATAAATCTGTCTTTTGGGTAAAAGCCAAATTTATAAAAATAAATTCATTAACAGAAATTGTCTTCTGACTCATTTTCAAAGTGTTTGAGATATTTACATTATAACATTGCAGTTCAGACAATCTTTATAATGAATCAGGCTGTATTTTCTTCTATGTATAATATATAACTTGTAGTGTAATAAAAACAGTAAAGTAGAAATCCAATTGTAAAATAGTCTTTAAAAGTTGTTTATTTTTTAGCACTACAAGTTAAGTTTGTTTTTAGCTTTTCTTCATAGCCAAGCATTTGATTCTGCCACTGTAGCCTTCATCATGTCTTACAAATTCCGCAGCTCATTTTTGCTCAGGCTTCAGGCAGATGCTTATTTTATTCATTCGTTTCATTTTATTGTGGCAAAGTTGTAGAGAAAAAGTGAAGAACTGAGTCCAAAAGGGAAATGGCTTACCCACATAGGGCATAGCTATATGGTATGAAATTTTTTCATCTAGATTAGAAATCTGCTGCATTATATTAAATAATATGCAGGTTTATCAGAAAAGCTTCTTCGTTTTATAATCAAAGACAATTCGTCACCACTGAGCTATTTTTTATAGGTCATAGATTTGAAACAGATTTTCCAATATTACAACTTCTATATTGTAATTTCTACCCAGTAGCATCCATAGTCAGGTGACTAAATTAGAACTTCAAGACTGTTTTTAGAAATTACTACAAAGCCTTTAGAGAAATGATGCAGCCGTTACATACACCTGGGAGAAATCAGAAAAACATTTGATCTTCTTATGGTCAAAATTCAGATGGCGAGGGAACATGCCTTTCAGATTTGCATGAGAAAGTAGAACCAGAAAACTGGCCTTTATTTACACAAGAAATGAAAACAATAGGCTCTCATGTACATACATATATGACACATAGAGAGTGGCTAGGGTATTTGGGATGAAGCAACGTTTGCTCTCCATCTACTTCAATGTAATTTCTAGTATATACTCAACACTTTCCAATTAGCTGCACAGTTTTGCTCACAATAGGTCATGAGCACTCTTACCAAGCTCGTAAATTATAGGTAACAATATTGGCAATTTTAAGATTTAAAAAATGGTCTCATATGCATGAACCTAAAGATGCAATGATGTATTTCAGGCAGTCATTTGAAGAGGAATTCAAGTCAATTTCTCATAATCATTTCTTCACAGCTTCTTTCGTAGACACTTTTCTGCATACTGAGCACTTACCTGTCTTATTTAGTAGACCTTTGATTTGAACTAGAAGCAATACAATAAAAATACCATATTAAGAATCAGCTGAAATAAAGATAAACTGTAGAAATTAAAGCTTAAAACATCTTAAGTTATTGGGGGAAAAAAGCAATATTATTTTTGCTTAAACCCTGAAAATCAATAGGAACACACACTTTAGAATAAATCTGAGTTGAAAGTAGAAGGAAAATATGACTTTTGATGAAGATTTTAGATATATAGTGAAGAGTTTGGAATAATTGTGGGAAGAATGAAACTAGGAAGCAGTAACATTCAGAAACCCTGAAAAGTGTGGAAAAGATTTCCTATTAAGAAAGATAGCTCAAACAAAGTGTTAGACAGGTCTGTGAAAGAGTTCATGCATGGTTTTATCCAAAGACAAAAATTAAAGGTAAAAGAAATGCAGTTTGGTATGATGGTTTTATCAGTGTACTTTTAAATTCTATGTGATTCATAGTTTATTAATAAAATGACATCACAAATATAACCTAAAACACAAAAATAAATTACTTCAAGAAGTATGCTTAGTTCAGGGAAGCTAAGTCACTTGGAAATCTAATCAATGTGCCTTCAAACCCCTCTCAGAAATATTTAGCCCGTAGTTTTAAGGTTCATTGTTTTATTTACATTCTAAGCTCACTGTAAATGACCAATGTTTTTTTTTGAATAAGAAGCTGAGTAGCTGACTGAATTGAGAAAGAAAGCAGAAATAGTTGAAATCCTTTTAAAAACAATGTATACATATTTAAATTTTTTTGTAAGATATGTTGATTTCTGAAAGTGTATGTCATTGAGTTCTCTCTTTTATATGTGTGTGTATGTGTGTGTGTTTGTATGTGTGTGTGTGTGCCTGTGTGTGTGTGTGTGTGTGTGTGTGTGTGTGTGTGTGTGTGTGTGTGTGTGTGTATGTGTGTCTTTTTGAGACAGGGTCTCCCTGTAGCTCTACCTGGCCTGGATTCGCTATGGAGAGACTAGGCTGGCCTCGAACTCACAGAGATCCGCCTGCCTCTGCCTGAGTGCTAGGATAAAAGGCGTGCGCCACCACACCTGGCAAGTTCTCATATTTTTATGTTTATCCTTTCCTCTTCTGATGTTCCCCTCCCTCTTTATCTCCCTCTTTTCCTTTCTTTCTTCCTTTTTTACTGTTTTGGGAAGATATTTGCTATGTAGCCCAGGCTGGCCTTGAATTCATGTTCCTCCTGATTCTCCACCTCCAGTGCTGGGATTACAGAGATGCACACCAAGCCTGGCTCTGGTGCTCATGTCACTCGTCTATTCCATATATAATATGAAAATACTGGTACTACTAGCAAAATATCAAAAACATTTTTCCTCTGTTAATATTCCTTCTGGCTTCTGGCTTCTGTTCCATATGAAAACAGAATTCCAAAACTTTTATATCCTGATGTACTTTGATCTTTCATTGACTATACATGAGTGTAGGATTACGAATTTGATTAATTCAATGTGCCACAAACTAATAATTTTTGTATTTCCTGCTTATCCACTAGAATCAGGGTACTTAAATGATAAAAGCATCTGACTAGGAAGTGACTGGATGACAGAGATATAGGAAGAATGCATCTACTTATAATGCATAACAAATATCATCTTTGCAGCAATTCAGACTTTAAAATAACAGATTCTCCATTTTACACCAAGGACTTATTACATATGCAATTTTAAAAGGATTAGAATGAAATTCCTCTTTCTGTGAAGGTTGCAAAGAAGGGTTGTGATGCAGTCACCTTATTGTTGCTGCCTATTTCAGAACACTGTCTTTGATACATCTTAAAATGTCATATAACAAGAGTTAGAAACTGTAGTCACAGATGCAGATGGGAGGGGGAGCTTAAGCGGGGATTGCCACAAACCCACTCTGCTAATGCCATGAGTTGCCAATATTTTTCATCTGTGCTTTGAAAAATAAATTCTTTTTCTTTAAGAGTCTAGAGAACAAAGGAGACGCCTAGAATGTGAAAAATGCTTTCAAATATCTAAAGACAAGCATCTTCAAAGGATAACTGACTTGTTTTTGCAGCAGTGTGCAGGATTTATACAAGTAGGTGGAGAATGCTAGGTATAGATATCACCTTACCTGACAGGAAGACTTTCTGCTTCAAATACAATTGTGGCCCCAGGGCAGAGTGAGCTTCTGATCACAGCTTCAGCACATGAATGTTGGGAGATTCTGAGCACAGTTTTTAGCAGGGGTTATTAGTAGCATGTGATTTAAGGAATCTTTCTCCATATAAGATTCCAAGTTTGTAATGGAGTATAGACTTTTATGGGACTGTTATTTTGAAGATTAATTCTTACAATAGTTCTCAAGAATACACATTGGATTTATGTTTACAGTTCAAAGAGGTTTATCCTCAGAAGGCTTACGATATCTTAAACATGTTATGTACAAGAAGTTTTAAAAGTTAAAATTCAGGACTGTGTTCTAGTAGTAGTGAAGCCTTCTTGCTTTACGACCACTGGTCAGTGACAACGGATTGTTTTTGCAGTGGTGATAAATGTAACACACCATACCTCAGTTGCATTGAACACCTCACGGTCTTATTTTGCCAAATTAAGAAAAAAAATGTATTTAATTTCCTGTTTTGTTTTTTTTTTCACCATGAAGTCGTTCTCCTCCCTCATCCAAGCCTGCTCTTTCTAGATCCCTGATCCCTTGTGGCTTAGCTCTGTTTGGAGCATATTCTTCTCTTGTTATGTGGCGAGATTGCTCATTTAGATGCAGATACTTGTCTTTTTGGAGAAGTAGATGCTTGATTCCATTACCTATGCAATTCAATCAGTTGCTATTATCTGCTTCCTGTAGAAGTTGATCTTTTCTGCAAATATTTGATCTATTTTAGAGATCATTATGCTTTCCATATCTTTCCCTATCACTTCTTCCTCTTTCCTCTCTTCAGTTAATCCTACAACAATGATTTAAACACTAAATTGTGGACTGGCATACAGAGCTCCCTATCTGGATGTTGCTTACTCTCTGCTATTGCAGATTGCTCCGGAGTTCTACTCATATCATAGTAATTATGCCAGTTCTTGAAAAGGTCAGTGGTGCTCCGATCAGGAGACCTCTGCGGTAGCCTGAAATGCTGTTTACTTCTGAGTTTACATGGTATTTTTTGTAGTAAGTTTAGATCTCATGAAAAAAAAAAAAATCCCAGTTCAAGTTTTAACCACATAGATACCTTTCTTAAAACCTCAAATAGAGTGTCCTTTATAGTTAACCCTGTCTACATTTTCTGAGGATTAATCTTAACTTTGTGACATTTCTCTTCTTTATCTGTATATCTCTATTGTCCTCAGTAGGTGTATGGCTCATGTAAGTACTCCTCTAGTATCTTTTGTCAGCCGTGCTCTCCTACACCTTGAGGAGAAGTTGACACTTGATGAGACTCAACATGTATTTGTTGAACGAAAACAATCAAACAAGCTCACAATTTATCATTCCAAAATGAGTCTGTGTGTTAACCTGACAAAAGGGAAAAACCCTTCAATTTTAGTAGAACAGAAGCTTGTAGCATTATATATCTTATACTTTTGCTAGTATCCTTCTATAGAATGCTTATGAAGATGCTAGGAGACATGCATATGTAATATTCTCATAAAACATAAAATTAGTCTCATTGTCATTCATGGCATGGAGGAGAGACACCTTATGAAGTCAAAAAGTGGAAAAAAGGGCCAATAGTGGCAAAAATGTATGTCTATCTGAAACATCATAGAAAGCAATTATTTAGTACTTTTATTTTCATAGCTTTTTTTCTTTTGAAACACCTCTCCTTGACACTTTTTTCATTGGTATAGCCAATTAAAATAGCATTTAAACTGTCTTGATATGAGAATTTATCTAGTGATATACTGAGTTTAAATGTAAATCATAATTTCATGTCAGTGTCACAGACATAAAATTTAGGGTTTTCAATTAGGTGAATTTTCTGATTTCTTAAAATGATTGGTTTTTTTTCCTGTAAGGGTGGTATCATTTCATGTGGTGGGGGAGATGTGGTATTATTCTTAACTTGCGTATAATGCGTACATAAAAATATTAGAGCACTACCGTATGAACTTGTGTGAGGATGACTGTCTTAAAAGTGCTTATTTTATTGATTTTTCTTGGTTTTTCTTTTGACTGTTTAATGTTAGTTTATAGCATAACAATGTTTCTTTAAATATGCATGTGTAATATGTTAAAAATGTTTATTTAGAGCACAGTCTTTTCCTTTGTAAATTCTTTCGCTTTTTGTTGATAGGTATATTTTATTATCATTCCTACTGAGTAAATTAAAATCGGTTAGTGCAGAGAAACATGTATCTCCTGTGTCAATGCACCAGAACAAAACCCTGTACTTCGGTAGCTTTAGTTTTTTCATAACCTATAAGATTGTTTTGTCAATTACTTAAAATATCATGTGTGCAATTTTGTTTTCTCATTATTGTCTTGGTCTTTCATATTTATTCATGTATGTAATATGTAACATTTGTCAGTAAAAATCACTGTGTATATAAATGGCAAAAATGTATGTATATCTTTTCACATCAATGTCCGCCACAGCTCTTAATATAGTATCTTTTAAAAATGTTAGTTAAATGAACCAAAACATATAAATATAAAACAATTCATATAACTGTACACCAAAATAAAACAATAATAGCAAAAGCTTTCTCAAACATTCTTCACCCCATTACCTTATCAATCTTTTTTATGTAAAAACTGAGTTCGTACCCAATGCCTGTGAACACTTGTAGATATTAGTACCCATGGTTTGTATCTTATTACTATGAATTTAGTAAAAGATAAATGACATTTACATATTTCAGGTATCTAGCTTATTCAGTTTTCTGTAATTATGTTTAATTTTCTGATCTTGTTAGAGATCAAAATACTAAGTTTAGCTTAAGAGAGTATTGATAAGCTACAGACCAGGAGAATTCACCTGCTCGGCCCCAGTTTGTCTGAGTGGGGCTTGGGGTGGCTGGCTGGCCCTGACCAGTTCCTCTGAAGCCTGAGCTAACCAAGGTCTGATGGTGCGCCCTGCGGTCCCCGCAGGTGGCAAGCACACTGAACGACATCCAGCCCTTCCTGCCACACTGCGACATGCCGAGCGCAGCCCAGGAGGCGCTCTACCTCCCAGACATCTCCTTCAGCAGCCCGCTGCCGAACGTGCCACAGCTCATCGCGGACAAGGGCCCCGTGGAGCTGCCAGAGGAGTTCGTGGACCGGGTGCCCCAGGAGCACAGATTGCAGCCCAAGGTGCGGCCGGCGGCGGGGAAAGGGCTGGGGAAGATGGGCAGGGGACTACTGGGAGGCTCAGCTCCAAGCAGTGCTCCAGGTGTCTTCTCATATATTTATCTTCTGCATTTGATGGTGGACAGTGTTCCCCCGTGCTGTCCTAGCCAACTCTTTTACAATGCATGCCTTTCTACCTCAGAGCCACAGCCTTAGTTTGAAATATTTCGTTTAAAATTTATGATTGAAAGCTAGGGATGGTAATGCGTACCTGAAAATCCCAGCATTTGGAAGGTGGAAACAGAAGGATCAGGTGTCCAAGACCAGCCTCAACTGCTTACTGAATTTGAGACCAGCCTAGGTTACATGAAACCCTGTCTAAAAGGGAAAATAAAAAGATCAAAACAAACAAAAAAAAAAAATTAGAGTTGAGCTAGAAATTATT
>NW_008338715.1:4376391-4427665 GCF_000622305.1 Nannospalax galili | reverse complement strand
TTGAGCTAGAAATTATTTTTGTATTATTGAAGGAAATTTAAAATTACTTTTTAGTGAAAATTCAAACCATTATAAAAATTCTAAGACTAAAAGATATACAAGAACAATTCTGATCACCTGGTTTGAAAAATAAAAGTTTCATCAGTGCAAACTAAGAATGTTTTGAAAATATTATTAAAACATCTTGGTAAGGAATTATGCACAATCATTTAGAGCATAAAATCTCACCAAAAGCTATGGTTACAGACACAATCTAATATTCTTATGAAAATGTTGCAAAGCTTTAATAATCTTGCTTCTGCGACTGGCAAGTCCACAGATGACATCCAATTCTCGAAACTCCAGTGAGGGTCATAATGTAGTAGCTCCACAAAATTCAGTCCTAACTCTCCTGTCCAATACTGTATATTTATTTTATATAGTATTTAGGCAGTGTACATTTTCTTTTCTCTAACAAACTGAATGTGGGCACTCTTACCCCTTGTAATTTTCCCCAGGGAACACAACATTTATCATTTTACCAGTTTTAGCTTTTAAAAAAAAAAAAAAAAAAACCACTGAATTTCAAGTTACCCTGCCTACTCAACAATTTCTTTACAGAATGAAATAAGAAATTCTGAAGAAAAAAAAAAAAAGGATGTAAACATCCCTACACAATCTGAGCTTATTTTCTAAACCCGATGGATTTTAGATTTCAGAGATCTGTGAGAATTAAACCTGAGTCTTCAGTTTTTTAAGTACCTAAGAAGAGGTAACGGGGTTGGAGAGATGGCTCAGCCGTGAAGAGGACTAGCTGCTTTTGCAGCTGGGTTCGATTCCCAGCACCCACATGGCATCTAAAAAATGTACTTCCAGTTACAGGGGATCCAACATCCTCTTCTGATCTCTGTGGGCATTGCAGGATGAGGGTGCACTGACAAAAATGCAAACAATACACTCATACACATAAAATAAAATAAATATAATATTTTAGAAAAAGAAGAGGTGAGGGTGTGGCAACCGTAGCCCTCACCTTGGCTCCTTGTCCTCTGCCACCCTGTTCCATTAATGCTCTATAACCCGTCCAATCAAATTAGTATTTCTTTCTTGATTGTGGTGGTTGGGGTAGAGGTGTTGGTAGTGACAGCAGTAAAAATCATATAGAAGTCACTCCAATGTGTTCCAAAGATTGAAAAACTATGTGCAGTAAACATTCTTGAAGAATGTCACTCTTCTTCCTGTTTTAATCTGCTGTTGCCTTTTCAAAGCTGACATGCTCTAAATTGGGTACATTTCCATTATCTGCCACAATGTGCTTCAATTGTCACCAAAATTTAGTGAAAAATTTGTCCTTTAATTTGTTGTATAACAACACTTCAAAACAAATAGAATTAAACTTGCTTCACTGATATTCATGGATATTTCTAGAAAACATGAGCACAAAATCCAGAAACAATGTTTAATTTTTTTATAAGTAGAGCTTACAAATATTTAAATCAACATACACACACATATGCATACATAGATTCTTGTTTATAATTTTTCTTCTTGGACAAAAATTTTCCTATGTAATTCTTAGTAAGAAGTTGGTTATATTTAGATAATTCCCAATTTTTATTGCTTCATAATACTTTCCTGTATCAAGAGCTTTTAGTTTACAAGAGTGGTGGGTTTAAATCATGTGTTTCTATCAACCCTCCCTCCAGATTGGAAAATCTGTATTGCATTTTGCTTTGGTGGATGGCAGGGGGGTGCTTAAATGGAGAGTAAGGTTGTGTGCAATGTAAAGAAGCTTACATAACCAATTTAATCTGTTATGATAAGATGATATGTTTAGAAAGTTACTTTTTGTGTAAAAGTAATTTTCAGAGAGACAGAGTGACTGAAGGTCATTTGAGAATATTTCTCACAGAAAGAGTAAAAAAGAATAAGTAAATATTACAGGAGCATAATCTTTCCTGGTATTGAAAAGGGTACACATAGCTAGAGTGCTTGGATAGGTATTAAAAATGAAATTGAAATAAGAGATTCACATTATCTTGAGCTCTTTATGTTGAAAAGACATGGAGGAATTCAAATAAGAAAATGTCAGTGAACTCAAGTTCCTTTCCTACTTCCTCCATAATTCTCCAAGCAAAAGTAACAGTCCACTTTAGGATTAAGACACTGTAAAACACAGAAAGGAATTTAAATAATAAAGACCAATATTAATGTAATCAATCTGTAACTTAAAAGATCTTGCCTTTGAAGATTAACATCATTTTTATTCTATAAATGGCCAAAGAAATAACTAACGGCCCAACAAAGCCAGCCACACTAAACAACAAAACCCTTTTATTGTTTTGAAATGATGTTTTGACAGGTTTGCCCTTGAATTCATTTGGCATTTTAGAAATAATAGCACTTCAGATTCATAGAAATTAGAGTTGCACAGCACAGCAACAAAATGAGAGGCATTGGGGAGCTATCACATCAGGTTTCTCTTCAGCACTTTAAGGCAAAAGAAAACCAATTGCCTAACCAAAGACTAGATATCAGTACATTGCCTAGAGGCTAGCAGAATGTCAGTGTGCATTTATTTGTTTGTTTAATATTTTGATTGGGCTGGAGAGATAGCTCAACAGTTAAGAGCACTGGCTGCTATTGCAGAGGACTGGTTCAATTCCCAGCCTCCACATGGTGGCTAACAATCAACCCTAACTCCAATTCCAGGAGGATCAGACCCCATCTTCTGGCCTCTGCAAGCATTGAACATGTAAGCAAAAGACTCATACACATAAAATAAAATAAATATATCAAAACAGTTATTAATTCAGCCGAACATGGTGGTACACATCTTTAATCCCAGCACTCGGGAGGCAGAGGCAGATGATCTCTGCTACATTAAGGCCAGTTTGGCCTATACAGTGATTTCCAGACCAGCTAGGGCTACAGGAAGACCCTGTCTCAAAAAGACATACATATATATGTAAATTCTTTGAGAGTCTCATATGATGTGTATTGATTATATTCACCACCCACTCTTCTCCCTAACTCATCCCAGTTTCACCATCATACTATCCCCCCTACAACTTTGTGTCTCACTTATTTTAAATAACCATTTTTAAAAGATAAAATGATAACCCATTGAACCCAATCTGTGATACCCAAATACTCATGAGTGTGGAGCTATTGGAGTGTGGCCAACCTACCAGGAGTCATATCTTAAAGAAAACTGAGTTTCTTTCTCCCAGAAGCCATCAACTGTCAATAGCCCCTCAGTTACGGGTGCAGGCTTATGAACCCCTCCCTCGTCTATACTAGAGGGTTGACTGGCTTGCTTGTGTAGGTCTTGTGAAGGCAACTACAGCTGCTGTGGATTCAGGAGTGCAGTGGACCTGCTAACATCCAGAAGACATTTTGCTGTGGTTCCTCCCAGCCTCTGGCTCTTACAATCATACTGCTCCCTTTTTCATTATGGTCCCCGAGGTTTTGGGGGTGTGATATACATGTACCATTTGTGGCTGAGCACTCTACTGACATTTAGTCTCACACTGACCAGTTGTGGGTTTCTACATTAATCACTGTTGACTGCACAAAGGATCCTCTCTGATGAGGCCTGTGAGCCGCCCTAATCTATGGTCATAGAGATGAAAAAGTAGAGGGCAGTGTGATAGTATGTCCGTTATGATACCACTGTGTCACTATGTGAACCCCCTGCAGATGCATAGAGGGTTAACTGAGGATTTTCAATACCCTCTCCTACAAACCATACAAACTGCACCAGGTTCATTTTCCCTGAAATATCGATAAAGCATTCCAGGCCCATTAAAAATCTGAAGAATTCTGTCTTGTACTGGTATTAAAGCTCTTCTCTCAGGAGCCAAAATGCTTGGGTTTGTTGTTATCTTTTGTTTGTTTGTTGTTTGTTTTGTTTGAAGCTTATGTATTCTATCAGACTTTTAAGAGAATCACATCAAACTCTACCATAACTTGATTTCTTCTTCATTTTTAGGTTTAAGTGTTTACAGATGGGAATGCTTCTCTGATAATTATATAAAAGATACCCTCCATTTATTTTTTAAAATTATTTTAAACAAAAATAAAAAATTGGCCTTTAAATTACTAATTGCTATGTACTAGAGATTCCTTTAATCATTTTTTTCTTGAATATATCTTTAAAATTTTTTTGAGACAGAATCTCCCTGTAGCCATAGTTGATCTGGATTCACTATGGAGAACAGCTTGGTCTCGATCTCACAGAGATCCTCTGCCTCCCGAGTACTGAGACTAAAGGCACATGCCACCATAGCCAGCTTTCCTTTACTTATTATTGAATACTTATTTTTCAAATAACACTGGCTGGAGAGCAAATGTATGCAGGGCACTAGATCAAGTGCCAGAAGCATAAAGATGGAGTGTTCCCAAACTTTGATCTCTCAGTAAGTCTATTGTATCATCAACAAAAAGAGAGTTTAAATGCGTTCTGGAGGGTTCATCCTATCTATACTCAAGCACACGAAGATCTTTGAAAAATTGGTATTTAATCCAAATTTGTGCATAGGTTTGCCTGTGTATGCATTTCGCAGGGTGTTAAATGTAGGAACAATGTTTTAATAGTAGATGTTTTTAGTGGAATTGGAGTCACTCAGGAACTGAATTTTACAGATGAGGGATTTTCATCCTGTATTGTTGTTCCTCTTTTGCTCTTCATCTTCTGCTTTTGCTCGTTGTCATTGTGATTGTCATCTACAAATGTTTACCTTTCCTCTTAGCCACAGGACCAACCTCCTGCTGGCATTTAACCTTCTTGACCCTTCTTCCATTCCCCATGAGCTTGTCATTATCCTTGTCTTCTAACTCCAGTCACCAGTCATTCCTTGGCTGGGAGTCAGAGACACAGTATCTGTCATGTAGGAGAGACATTGCTGTGAGCATAGAGTATAATGGAATGGGAGAGTGACTATCTAGTTTGACTTCTGGGTCAGATAAAGTGATACCTACACTGCTACCTGACAGACAAGTAGTAGTTAGCTAAGCCTGGGGATGAAGACAGACATTAATATCAACACAGGACATAACAACACAGCAGCTTAATTTGGTGTGTTTGGTGTTTGGAGCATTAAGCCTGAAGGATAATTTCCTCATATCATTCTAGAAATGATCCAGAGAAGTGAGCAAGAATCAGATCAAGAAGAACATGACATGATACCATGAGGAATTTGGACTTTTCTTGGTGGCAGTGAGGGGAAAAATTGTTGACATTAGAGGAATTGAACAAGGAGTGGTATATTTGAAACAAAACAAAACAAAACTATAGATTTCAAGACAAGATAGAGAGTTATATTGATTCATAGGAAATACGAGTTGGTCATGTTGGTGGTTCTGATTCAAGAAGTGATCATAGTGCTGGTGAAGGATTTGAGACTGTAGCTCAGTGGTACACTTGTGCTTTGTTGGCATCCAGGAAACCCTAGTAGTGATCTCCTGAAGAGTGATGATGAGGACCAATGAATATGATTTAAATATTCAATGTGTATATAATACAGGAAAAAAAAAACAGGTGGAAGGAGCAGACTGGCTCTGGTTTAACAGATTGCCCCTTTTACTGAGATAAGAGACAGGCAAAGACAGGAACATTGGTAAGACCTGGAGATGCGAACCAAACATTTGCTATTAAATAGACACCAGTAATCTGGCTCTCTGTTTAAGGACCCAAAATTCAAATCCAATAAACAAAAAAGATAAAAGATACTCTAAAATGCTTTTTGTGGAACATAACTTGCTGTCATTAAAAATATATGAATGGTAGTATTAGTCTTCATTAGCACTATTTTGGCTAGGCATGCTAAGATATCTTGAAACGCAAGAACATCTGCTAGGATTTTATTCAATCCTTCCTGTACTCGCCAGTAATACCTGCCAGGGATAGACAGGAGCCAAGATTAGATCTGAATTTTGAGCTTTTCTGTCTTCTCAGCCTCAGATATATTTAGTGTCTGTTTGGTTTCTTGTACAGAGTTTCAAGTCCAAGTCTAGAGAGAAAGAGGAGACCCTTCTGCTCATATTTGCTCTCATTAACCATGTAACACATCACTCACTTCAATAGAATAATAACCGAAAGTAATCTCCACATGTCTTTGGAGAATTCCTCAGAAATGAACCTTGATTAATCTCTTGCCTAATTAAAACTGATTATTAAAATAGCGTATCCCCTGATGACAGTGTGAAGTGGTGCTTTATCTTGAGGAAATGGTTAATGTTCTTGTTGGTTAAGCGTTTCAAGTATAAAAGCTATGTGCACAAAGGCAGTGCTTCTAAAACAATTTCTGCAGTTGCAAAGCTCTCATACTTTTGCAATGTGAGGTGTTAAAACAGCCCATACTGGAAGGATGAAGATGACAGAAGCTCATTTGTTGGGTTACATGTGATATCATGATTTTGAAATGGAGCCAGTTCTTTTGTACATTGCAAAGTCACTGTCTTGATAGGGCAAGTCATAGATGCCAGAATGAATGAAGAGTATAGAGAAGTGTATACAGAACCTTTTAAGCTTACAAAAGCCAGAAAGCCTACATCTAGTGATAAAGACTTGTAGTCATCACCATTTTTCAGATCTCAGACCACATCCCCACAGCTTCATCCTCCAGCCTCTTGCATACCTGCACTTGGTGGGTAGGGTATTCCCAAAGATCAAGTGACATCTGTACAGCAGTGTCTGTACAGCAGTGTGAGAGACAAATCATAGTTAGATAAGCACAGAAAAGCAAGAATTTCAATAATCGAAAAGACCAACCATAAACCCTTTGACAAATGTTAGCTTTCTTGGAAGGAAGGTCCTGCTCCATCTCTCTGGATCCTTGTTAGCTCAGCAACAAAATGTGATAGGGGTGGAACTGACTCAATTTTCCTCTACTTTCCTTATCCTGGTGCTATTTATGTTTTAATGTGGTATCCAGACAGGGGATTGCTATGTAGCGTATCTTTTCTTTTACAATCCTCCTGCCTCAACCTCCTGAAGAATGAACAACTACATCTATCTAAAGCAAATTCTCTTGTTTTGCCTGTACTTCGGATCAAACCTATGGGCTCACCCATGCATGTGCAGTGCTTTATTTTTGAGATGTATCTCCAGCCTATAGTTTTATTTCTGACAACACATTTCTTCCATCTTCTTTTGAATTAGAGTGGTCTGAAAGGTGAGAGAGAGAAAAAGAGAGAGAGAGAGAGAGAGAGAGAGAGAGAGAGATATCACATCTACGGGGTGAACAATTTATCATTATTTTCTTCTGGTTTCTATGTTTTCATCTGATATAATCTTTGGAAAATCTGAGACTTTGTTACTCCCAGTGTTTTGAATAGTGTTATTTATATGGACAGTGATGAGATAGCCTTCTGGCATGTTCACAAATTCCTACTCTCCATAATCCAAAATTTTTTGGAATTTTTTCTTCTAATTTTATTATCTTATAGTTTCATGTGGCATGTGTAAATGAAGTCTAGAAATTCATTTGCAGATGAGAAAATGAGAGAAATTGTAACAAAAAAACTGTTTAGCTTTGCCACAGCAATGGAAACCCTTCTGTTTTCCCAGCTCAGCCTATTGGATGTGACTTCTGCTACAGGGGAATAATATGATGTGGCCTTCGATGTGTTGTGGTAGCTTTCTTGTTCTATATGACACTTAATATCATTTCAGATAAAAGTTCCTGTTCACCTTTGTGTCATCTAGAGAATCTTACCAGTTTAGACTAGACTTTTTAAAAATATTTTTTTAGAAGAAGCATTTCATTACAGCTTTAACATTCTCAGTAACAGTTTCCAGAGCAAAGATACATCCCTTTCAAAAATGGTTATAATTTTTTTAGGTTCACTATTGAATTAATACAGTCACACAATATTAAATTCAGTATAAGCCCTATAAGACATAAAATTGAATGAGTTTTTAACCTTTAAAAAAGATCTCCATTTCATTTTAAAATACACTGTTTCTTGCAGAAAGACTCATTGGTTTTGCTTAATAACACTGAGATGTTGATGCGTGCCTCGCTAATCTGTTTGTATCTGATTATTACTAGTCATAATCGGTTGCACTCAGATCCTTGGCACCTGTGTATGTCTACCCGATGACTTTATAGACTAGACTTTTAATATAACTGATGTGCAAAATTGCAATTTGCACATCTCTCCTCAGAATCCTCCTGTGTACCTATCATCGAACATTTGTGGGAAAGAATAAAAGACCTCTAGAGGAATAAAAGATGTATTAAGATCTACAGAAAATGTTTTGTGACCCTGAACATAAATTTGAGGAATTTCTTTAAGACCTTGTTCATTTTCCAAACAATATAAATACCTAAATGATAGGTCCCATAGCAAATAATGGTGTTAGTGAGTATGGACTTCAGTATTTCTATACAAACATGGTAAAGCCTGTTTTTCAATTTCTATTGGTATCATATGTGCTTATTTTCCAGTTCAATGATAGTAAGTTCTTAAACTGAATACAGAAATTATTGTTTTCTGATTAAATGATTGGTTACAAAAACTAGATAATGGAAGTTGGTGCCAAACTTTAATATATTGACCCAAAGAAGATTTATTTCTGAAACTTGATTAGGAATATAGTTTAGATTTTTTCATCAATTTGTTAAGTACATACCATGTTGTGAGGATTGTATGTTTGTTCTAAGGAAGCACATTTTATATTACACAATGACTGGTTTTGTTGTTGTTTTAGAATCAGGTTAGCAATTACTTGGAAATCCCTTCCTTTTTCTGCAGTTTCCCATTAATTCAAACAACGTGTCACAGTACCAGAGATCTGAAGTGCATTCTACATAAAGAAAGTAAACTTCTGCTGTGTTTATAGAAACTGAAACAAAATTAAAATGACAAAGAAGGTCATGATAGGGCAGGGGACATGCTTTGTGACCATATTTTTGAACTCTGTGTTTCCTCTTGTAGAGGTAATGTGCTCATACATGGAGAAATTTGATTCCTAATTCTAATTTATTCTTTCTTTCCTATGTATAGTTTGTTAAACTGATGATCTTTCCCCAAATATTAGGGTTTTGTTTGCTTATTTGTTTTCATTTGTTCTGTTGTGGTACAGGGAACCAAATGTTTCAAACATACTAGGCGAGCTTTCTTACCCTGAGTTAAACAGCCCTAGCCCAACTCTCAGCTTTAAAGAAACTGTGGCTTTTCCTTCGTTATTATACATATCATTAATCCTTTTTCACTGTCTTTTGGTTTTACTGCTTCAAGAAAGTCAGTGGTATTGTGCTGAAGTTCGTTCATGGGCTTTGTATACAAAGAGATTTGTGATCAACTTCTGCTTTTATGTTTATTAACTACCTTATTCAAACCCAAGGACTTGTGTCTTAATATCTATGTTAATACATCTACATAGATAAAAAAAATTCCCACTTTTGCAATCACTAAATATAATATATACAGTATCAGTTTCACAAAGCTCATAAGTTTTTGAAATCTAAAGCATTCTTTCCTACTCCTTATCCTCTATGTTATTATAAGACATCATGTCTTTTTTAAAATTTTTATTTACTTTTCTTTTATGTGTAAGAATGTTATACCTGCACATCCGTAAGTGAACCATGTCATGCAGTGCCCACGAAAGACAGAAGAGGAAGTCTGATCCCCTGTAACCAGAGTTACAGATGGTTGTTACCTGCCATGTGTGTGCTGGGATTCAAACCCAGGTTTTCTACAAGAACAGCCAGTGCTCTTAACTACTGAGCCATTTCTCCAGCCCAACACTTCATGTCTTACGGTGGTGACAGAGATATCCAGGAGGCTCAAGAAGAGTTTTCAATGAATTCTTCTCTTTGGCAACATTTTTGTTTAGGTTGAGGAAGAAACAGAACAATGTTCTGAAATAATGACGTCATTGGTTGATGCTTGCATAACTGAACATTGGGCATAACTGTCACTCAATTTAGTTCACACATTTGCTGTGTCTATGACATAAGATCCACCCTCTGTAATGCTGTCCCTTTCTTGCTAACTTCATATGGATGGTGAAAGAGAGGCTAGCTGAATGAGGTGCACCTTTGTCCCCATGATTTGTTGGTATGTAATGTCAATGAAATATATTGATGTTTTAAGAATAATAAAAAAATCACGCTCCAGGTATATTACAAAACTTTATCCATCCTCCTGCTCCTGTGTCCCTAGGATAATTTGTAAGCATAGCTTGAAAGTGGTAGAGAAGGCTGTTCCAGAGAATTCAATACTGTGAGCAAAGTTACAGTAGCAGGAAATTAGGACATTTTCATGAAGCTGAGAATGGTGTAGTTCACCAGAAATATGTGAGGAAAGAAATAATTGGAGGGCAAGTTTACAAGATGGGCCTGGGCCCTTTTGTACGGGGGCCTCAATGGATAGAGAACATAAAAGTAAAGATGAATTAGGTCATTGCCATAGGAGAGAACTTAATGATGTGGGAGAGAGCGAATGTGGGAGGGAATGATGTCGTCCTTGGCTGCTAATTGGATGTAGGAGCTAAGGTGGAGAGAGAATCAAAAGTGCTTCGGTGCCTGGACAGTATCACTCACAAAATTAAAGCTTCGAGGGGCTGGAGAGATGGCTCAGGCAGTTAAGAGCACTGGCTACAGTCACAAAAGACTTGGGTTGAGTTACCAGAACGTACATGGTGGCTAATAACTGCCTTAACTCCAGTTCCAGGCATTCTGATACCCTCTCTTGGCTTCCATGGACATTACATGCAGGTGGTTCACTTGCTTACATTCGGGCAAATATTCACACACATAAAACAATAAACAAATTTAAAAATTAAAAAAAAAAGAATGAGGACTTCAAGAGGAACTTTGGCTTTTTAAGAAATACATGGTGAGTTTGAGCTCAGAACTACTGAGTTGAAGGTGCAAAGATGAAGCAGACACTGAGCATGTGAATCTGAATATCAGGAGGAGATTTAATCTTTGTGATAAAAGTTGGGAATGTCTGGCATGGAATTCATTAAGTCATTGAACTTGAGAGTCCCAAAGCCAAGAACAGACATGAACAGATTCTGTGGACACATTAGATAAGGGGGGGGGCACTGAAGGCAATCAAATCATGATGGAAACAATTGGTTAACTAAAGTGATATCCCAAATTTTCCAATGCTTTGCCCCTCTGGCAGCCTCTGCTAATGCTAATCTGGAGAAAGTTCATACATATGGACCAGGATGATGACTGAGAATGAATTAAATGGATGAGAAAACGACAGTGGTTTTGAGTCTCACTGATAAATTACTGACTCAGTGACCTTTCTCAAATGCCTTCTGTGTATAAAGAACAAATAACAGAGGATTAGGTTTGTAAGTGTATGTGGTAGAAGTGAAGAAATTTGACTACACTTAGTGAATTTCTTCCATTTTGGACCTGTAACTCTTTTCCTCCTTTTTGGCTTGGAACATTGATTAATTGTAAGTCATGAGGCTAAGGGTAGCGCCCTAATGGGTATACATGTGGAAAAATTTTAATAAAATGCCCAAATCACCATTCTGAAAATGTTTTAATACTTTGAGAAATAAGAAAAACACTGGGATAAATTTAATAAAATGTAAAATTAGCTGTTAAACAGTATTTAATGTTTTGTAAGTTGTGACTGGATGACCTGAAAATACATTTATGAAGTCTGTAGCAAAAAAAAAAAAAAAAGAAAAAAAACACATGAAAAAAAATCCTGAAAGCTTTTTAAAATATCATTTTAAATTTTAAGAATTACATTATGAAGCCATATGCAAACCTACCACTATAAAAGCTTTTTAAAGCAGATACACATACATTATAAAAGATTAAAAGGAATTACCTTATAACCTGGGGACAATGCCTTTACTAGGTATGTTAGGCTAGCAAAGTAAAAACCCAATGCCAGGAATGGGCTCCTTCTTTTTAAGCTATTGTCAAGAGCTCCTGTCCCTGTATCCACCAGGACATAGTGGTAAAAGTCTATTGCTGAATACTCTGCATATATGAATCATAGAGCAAACAAGGAGAAATCAAGCTGGTGCTGACTTCATAACCTCATCTCTACTGGGTGAGCTTTCATAGTGTGGAAAGTGCTATACATGCTACCTGAAGAGAAAACTATTCATTAGCATTACCCAACTGTGAATCCTGCAAGCTACAACAGCTGGCAAGATATGCCCACCAGTACAATAGTGGCATTAATGAATGGGAGTCACCAACTGCTGTGAGTTTTCTGGACATGTGATGAGTTATTCATAAGAACTCACAGCAATGGTGACAACATGCATAAATCCCCACCTAAGCTCAATCCAGACAAAATTCTAGCATAGACATGGAGAAGTGGGTAAAAAAATCTCAATCCTACCTTAGGAAGGATTGACAACTGATGGTTGCTGGGCAGGGAAGAGTCAGTCTTGTTTGAAGGTAAGTTGATCAGGCTCTTCAGTGGATGAACCTACATTGAAGGGCATTTGAGGACACAAATTTGACTCTGCTGGCATATATATGTGCACATATATATTACTTAAAATTGTGAAGGGAATAGAAAGGGGGATAGTAAGGAATGGGAAGGGATCTAAATACAAATATGATCAGAATCTGTTGTATGAGATTCTCAAAAATATAAATTAAAAAAGTAAAAAATACATGTATTATGAACGGCCATGGTAGCACATACCTTCCAACACTAGGGAGACAGAGGGAGATGGATTTCTGTGAGTTAGAGGTCAACATGCTCTGCATAGCTGCCATGCCAGCCAGGGCTACATAGTGAGACCCTGTCTCAGAAAACAAACAAAAGAAGAAGAATGACATTATGGCAAAGGTAGTTGTATGTAATAATCCATTCACCATGACTAGCCTAGAGGGTTTGGGATATAGCTCACCAGTGGAATTTTGTATTGCATGCACAGGTTCTTGTTCAAATTCCAGCACCACAAATAAAGTGAAAGTGTCCTAGAAGTATAAGAAAGAAACATTATTTATACTGTATTTTCTTTCATCAAAAATATTTATATTAGCTGGGCGTGGTGGTGCACACCTTTAATCCCAGCACTCCGGAGGCAGCAGCAGGTGGATCTCTATGAGTTCAAGGCCAGCCTGGTCTACATAGTTCCAGGACAGCTGGGGCTACAGGGAGACACTGTCTCAAAAAGATAAAATAATAATAATAATAATAATAATAATAATAATAATGTCACATAAACATTGTAATTCAAGGCATTCTCTAAGTAAAATTTTAACTTCTTTTTTGAATTCTTAAGAATATTTTTGTGGGGCTGGAGAGATGGCTCAGCAGTTAAGAGCACTGACTGCTCTTGCAGAGGACCCAGGTTCGATTCCCAGCACACACATGGCTGCTAACAACTGTCTGTAACTCCAGTTCCAGGAGATCCAGTGCCATCTTCTGACCTCCACAGGCATTGCACAACATGGGTGCACTTACACACACACAGGCAATACACTCATACATACAAAATAAATAACAATAATAATTTTTAAAAAGACAAAAAAAAATTTAAAAATATTTTTTTTGTTCATTGAAAATCCCAAGTTGATTTTGGTCTTTGTTTTCCACGTAACAAAATGCATCCCTCTGATGAGACTGTGATACAGACAGTTGTTGATTATAGGAAAAGGAATATAATTAAGGCTAGGGCTTTGTGAGCAGAGCAGAATTTAACAATACCCTCACTGTTAAGGCCTTCCTACCCAAACAGCTTCATCTCTTACAATTGCTCATCTTCATGTGGCTGTTGGGCCTCTACTTACTGTGGTTTGCATTGACTAAGCTATTGGAAAAATCCTTACCCAATCTAAGATTAGTTTGCACTTATGAAAACAAAATTATAAAGGTTTTTGCATCTTTCAGTTTGTTAGTAAGACTCCTACCCTGAACAGAAGTCATTTTTAAATTTCTAATTTTTCATTTATTTATTTCTTATGTGTCTGGATGTAATGCCTGCATGTATCCATGTTGTGCAATGCCTGCGGAAATCAGAAGAGGGCGTCAGATACCCTGGAACTGAAATTACAAATGGTTATTAGTCGCCATTTGGGTGCTGGGAATTAAACCCATCTCCTCTGCATGAGCAACCAGTGCTCTTAATCACTGAACCATCGCTCCATCCCCAGGATTCATTTTTAAATTTAGTTCAAACTGGTTCTAAATGCAAGTTTTATTTACACTTGGGGCAAAATATTTGAGACAATATGAACATAAACTTTGAAGTTTGAAGCTAAAAATACATTAAAGAGTTTTAATAAAATGTTGTATTAGTCAGGGTTCTGCACTCGGAGTAGTCCAACAATGGCTGCACCACACTGAAGAGGCTGAGAATCCATAGTCACTCAGTCCACGAGGCTGGATGTCTCAGCAGTCCCAATTTGGTGCTGAAGGCCTGACGGATTCTGGGAATCTGCCAGTCTTCAGATTACATTGAAATCTGAAGAAATTGGCCACAAATCTGATGAAGTTTGTCACAGCAGCAAGATGAACTCACCAGTGAGAGAGAAGACAGGTGGCAAAAAGGCAGAGCTCCCTTCTGCCATGGCCTTTTAAATGGGCTGCCATCAGAAGGTAACACCCACATTTAGGTTGGGTCTTCCAGCTTCAAATGATCCAGTCAAGAACGTCGGTCCCATTTCAGTTAATCCCAGATCCAGTTAAGTTGACACCCAGGATTAGCCATCACAAGTCCACCCCTTGTCAAATTGACACCCAATTGCATCTCCTTATGTCATGCTTAATTTCCAAATGAAAACAATGGCAAGGTCATAATTCCACCTAACATCATACAACAATCCCATGTACAATCACAAACACATTATATGTCTTAGGGCAGGTGGTAATGTCTTTGAGGAACGCTTAATCCTTTACGATCTCATTACCTAAATATGATAATATATATTTACAGTGCTTAAACACTTAACACTTATCTCAATTACACATTTAAAAGAGAACAACGCTAATATCTTTTTATATATGTGTATATATGTACAAGCAGATTCTTAACCAAATAGGACAGAAACACTCATCAGTTATAATCCACATTTCTGCAACTGGTCACATGGCCTCAGCTAATATTTATAACTACCTTCCTCTACTATCCATTCTGTATTTTCTCCACCATCAGCAAGCATCTCTGCAATTTTTATTAGTTTCTTTTGCTGTGACAAAACACTCAGACCAATACCAACTTGGGGAGGAAAGGGTTTATTTGGCGTACATCTCCTGGGTCACAGTTCATCACTGAGGGAGCCCAAGGTAGGACCTCAGGGCTGGAACCTGGAGACAGGAGCTGAAGCACAGGCCATGGCTTGGCCCCCTGGCCCTTGCTCAACCTGCTTTCTTATACAATATAGGACGGGCCCTGGAGAAATGGCTTAGCGGTTAAGATCACTGACTGACTGCTCTTGCAAAGGACCTAGGTTCGATTCTCAGCATCCACATGGAGGCTAACAACTGTCCATACCTCCATTTCTGACCTCCTCTGGCATTGCCCGATACGGGTGCACTCACACACATACAAGCAATATGCTCATACACACATACTTTAAAATAGTAATAAATAATGATAATAATAATGAATACAATACTGGACCACCATTCCCAGGTGTGGCATCACCTACTGTGGACTGGGCCCTCCCACATCACTCAACAATCAAGAAAATACCCCACAAACATGGCCACAGGCCAGTACATTGAAGGAAATTCCCCAGTTGAGTGTCCCTCGACCCTGGTGTGTCAAAAAGCTATCCAACACAAGTATACGGGGAAAAAAAAAACTGATTCCATAAAACATTTTATGACTTTGAATTCAACCTCTTCTTATATTGCCTATCTGTACATTGACTGAAACAGTTGCAAACAATGCATGTTTCTGAAGAAATTAATGACTTTGGTGTTCACTGTGATACACTTCCATGACTATGATCTAATGTTGGAGAGATTTTGGAAATAATAGAACTTAAATCAAATTTTCAGACTAATTGGGAGGTATTACCTACAATGAGAGAAAATGTGTATCTTTAGGAACTTCCCTAAAAGTCAGAACATAGGTATAGAGAAGTGGTAGAAAGGTCATGTAGATATCTATTTATGTTTCTGCTGATGAGTTATTCCTTGGGGCTCCTTCCAAATTCATGAGAAACAAGAAACAAGCTTACATAGAGCAGGGGTTATATCTCAGTGATAAAGTATGAGTTAATGTGCTGGAGGCTCTGGGGTCAGCAACTATAACTCTCTCTAATTCTCTAATTCTCTCTCTCTCTCTCTCCATCTCCCCCCCACACACACATACTTACTAATGAAGTTTATACCTGAAACAATCTAAGCTTACAGATATTATATCTTTTGGATGAAAAATTACTCATTTTAATTCCTATGTCTGAAAAGTTCTCTGGCTCAGCTTGAGTTTGGTCATCATAGACTGAGAAAAGACAGATTCTGTATTTTAGAAACCTATGCTTTTGTTGTTATTCTATGTCTAAGGGGGTGGAAGTCACACATTAATTCAATACTCAAGTTTCCCTGTACACTGCTTAGGTAAACTCTATTAAAATATGGCACTGCCAGTTTTGTGGGGGGCCCTATTGCTTTTGGACATATTAAGAAATTTAATAAGTGATTAAATGACTGGGACTTGGAGGAAACAGTTTCATTTTTTTATGCATGGAGAAGCCAGAGTGATGGAGAGTTAATATCTATCTAGTATGGCAGTTTGTGGGAGTTAGTATAAATGTATATGGTCCTTAAATTCACTAAGGAACTTAGAGCTCGTTTGACTTATGGATGTGTGTATATGTAGTTTTCCTCCTTATGTCACTGAAAAACCTTTGAGTTTAGAACTTGTGGGTTAAATATATTTGTCAGAGTTCCTACTATTATGCATAACTTATGATATTTAGCCCATGAATGTCTTTATTAATTACAATGTAAACATCAAAATATTTGTGTTTTAGTGGTCACCCCCTCTCAAAGCATGAAGTTGCTAATAAGATATTGACCTGGTTATACTGAAATTATCATCCATGAAAGAAAAGAAATGTGTGTTTTCATGCTTATTTTTTCCCAGACTTAAATATCAAATTTAAATAGTAAAAAAAAATAGATATCTGCTCCCACCTGCACCCTGCTGTTTGGCAAGGTTTTCTCTGGTTTTCCTTGCATAGTAGTAACAAGCTGAAGTTCTGAGTTCACTTGTTTGCTTCAGGTCTTTGTGAAAGCTGTTGACTAATCCCTGGGGTTTACTGAGGGAGAGAAAAAATGAGTGCCTTGCATCATGCTGTGGCAGCCATGGGGGGGTTCATTCAAGTACCATAGTGGCTTGTTGTAATGATCACCATGAACAGCCTTCCAGTTGAAATGAAATAATAATTAAAGCATTTCATGTCGTTTATCCAACAAATGTTTGTTGTGAGCCTATAGACTGTGTAAATAAATGACCATGCCTAGATATGTGATATAAATCTGAAGATTTAAGTCCTCCTTGGGAATGCATTGCAAACAAATAGAAGGGAAAAAGAAAAAGCAACACCGATTTGCCACACCATGGAGGGAGGGGTGATAGGGGAAGCTTCTGGTAATAGAATTTCCATGTGTAGTATGTCCCTCATTTTCTAATAATATCCTTTATGTTTCTTCTTGTCTGTTTTACTTTGCCCTAGGTACTGCTCAAAAAAGGCATCAATTTCTTTTTCTCATCCACTATACTATTGTTAGCCTGTGGAAATATGACTTTCAGTTCCCATAACCCAGCTTTAGAGTATGGATAATAAAGTCTCTGTGTGCTATAACATAGGCATATAAAATATGGAAAGGATCCTTTGGCTTGGAGTAAATTACATATTTGGTTTCATTTGGTCAGTTTTATAGTAGTAAGAAGTTAAGACGCTCAAACAAAATACTTGGTAGGACTGATGATATCTTCCCTCAGGAGTGATGCTGGAATCAGAAGGTAGAGCTCAATTTGAATGAAGTTTGCCAGTTTATATTGTGAGGAGGAAGAAGGGACAGACAGCCATGCAGGACTGCACCTAGTCAGCAGAAGTCTTACATGTGTAGCCTAACAGTTTTCCCTTATCTTCAAAGTTAGACTAAAAGCTTGCATGATGAGGAGTGGGAAAAAAACTTTATCAGCAAGATCATTAATAACTTGGGACTCAGCTTTTCAAGTTACAATTAGCTGCTCAACAGCTGTGACCTTCAAGAGCTGCTCGTTATTGTGGGCCCTGATTGTTCACTCCCACTCTAGAGCTCTTTTCAGAAATAGTTTCTCTGACATCATTGACCCCAGGGGTCAATGTGAGAAATGAGTCTTCAAGCACTCATTTGTCTTTTATTGCTGCAGGATGCTAGCTCTGTGTGTGTGTGTGTGTGTGTGTGTGTGTGTGTGTGTGTGTCTGTGTGTTCAGCTGATGGTTAGTAAATGCCTCATTGTAAATCCAGCTGTTTGGTCAGATCCCAATTAGGATGATGCCTGCTAGAGAAAGGGACACTCCTGGGAGTAGCAAGGGGATTTACCGGCCTCAAGTACAGAGTAAAACTGATGGTAACACAGGCTCTGTTTTATTTTGATGTGTTTTTTTAAAAGTCTCAACACACATGCTTGCCAAACTCTGCCAAGCACTGTGCAGCATCTCAATGGATCAGCAGGGATTTTAAGCCTGCTGTGTGTTTGGCATACACTGCAACCCAAAGAGAATGTGGGGATTAGAAAACTGTAGTGAAGTATGAAATGAAAGCTCAGTTGGAACAGGAGGACTGGATTATTTTCAACTTCTTGCCTCACTTCCTTTATATATCAGGAACATGTGACTCTTAAGAGAAAGGGATTTGCTTTCTCAGGACAGTGTGTAGTGCATAATCTCTCTATTCTGAAAAGGGACTTAATTAAGGAAAAGCTATCTGTCATTACACAAAAGAATAAACACATTGGTGGAAGATGAATTAGTTATTGATAAAGAATTTTCTGGCCAGTTCAAATCAAGAATTAAATCCTGTACCTTTAGAGGATCTTATCAATAAGATGTTCATAGGTTTTGAGCATGTACCCATAGCAGTTTGAACACAAAAGCTCAAATATTAGAAATCATTGTAATAGGGAAAATGGGATTTCTGGAAAGGAGGGTGGAGTGCATCTTGCTCTATCAACTTCAAAACCACAGAAGCCAGGAGAGTGCTTGTAGCCTGTATGCCTCTGAGTTCTCATTCATAGAAGTAGATGGGCCAGGGTAAACCTGATTGTTTGTAAAATTCTCAAAAAAATGCTCTATCATCCCTCAGAGAACATTTGTATTTGTATTTGTATTTGTATATCACCCCAGTGATAACTGTCTTAACTAATTTCATTTTCCTTACCTTTATGGCTGGAAGAGGAAACCTGAGGGAGGGGAGTCATCATCTTAAATTGTGTACCCACTGGTGAGCCAAGGCACCATCGGATAGCTCTAAAATTCATGGTCACAGACAATCACAATTAAACTCAGTGGGTCACAAAACAAATGAAGGTGGAAAGGTGACTTGTAGTAAGCAAGGATTTAGTGAGGATGGAACGGTCTGAGGTGACAGCAGTCAAAATGCTCCTATATGTGCATGAAATTGTCAAAGAACAAATTTAATCTAAAAAAAAAGGAAGAAGAGTAGCCATTGAATAAGATTTAAACTTTCATTGGGCCCTTGCTGTATCCTCTTTGCTTAACTTCCCAATCTTCCGTAGCATATTTGTTTTTGTGCCGGATGTCAAATGTGTACTTCTTTTCAGTATTTTCAAATACCCATATTCATGAATTTAGTAACACGACTATTTCAAAGTTTCCATCTAAATATCCCCTAAGATTCTCCCCAAATTATTTCTGAAGAAATGGCAGAAATAAATCCAAATTTTCTACAGTATACACCTCATTATTAACCCTTGCACAAATGAAAGGGATTGCTTTGCCCAATGTGACAGCAAAATTTCAGTCAGTTTGAATTTGTATTCATTGTGTCTGTAGGTTAACCTAAATTTAGTACTTAAGTTGATGCCTTAAATGAACATTCTTAAAAGTTTAAATCTATGCACATTGAGAATTTAGAAATTATGTTAACATTAGGAACAGAAGGGGACATCTTTGGGTATTGTAAAGCAAAGTAGTAAATTAAAGTATACAAGATTAATCCTGCTAGGCTATGGGTACAGGAAATATTTCCAAACGAAAAATAAAATAATTTGCGACTTTAGTCTCTAGATAATTATGATCAGGTGGACTGAGTTGGGTGGTAATGACCCAGACCTCGTGGGTGGAGGTGCAGAAGGCGTTGCCATTAGATGCATTCCAAGTTCATAGACACTGCTTATCAGTAGGGAGAATTATAGCAAATGAAAGATGCAGGGCAATGCGCCTAAAAAGTAGTTCCTAACCTAGCAGCCAAAAAGGAAAAAAAAAAAAAAAGTCATGAAGTGGCTTCCCTGTGCTGTCTGGGCTGTCTTTATTTGCTTCACCCCTGGTGAGAGTTCACCCTGAGAGAACATGGTCAGCAGGTGGGATTAACTGAAAACAGCTGGCTGTTAGTGAGGGCAGCGACAGAGCAGATGCTGTTTTCCGGTGATGGTTTAATTTTTTTTTCTTCTGACAGCTGGGTAAGTCACATGTAGTTGACTCTTCTAGCGAGACTCTGTAATGGTTCTTCCTCTAATCCCACGTCTGTGTCCTTGAAGGCTTATTTATGAAAGGAAATATAAACAGAAAAGTTTGAAAATGAAGTACCGAAATTCCTCAATAAGGTGTTATTTCCCCATCTCCTAGCTGGTCTCCAAAGCTGCTCCCAGAAGGAGTGAGTGTGAGTTCTGTTCCTCTGGCTCGCCCAGAGAACAGGTCCTTGCTGCCTTTTTGAACAGTGCTGTCTGCTAAAAGATGAACTAGTTAATTATCTAAAGTTCCCTTGTAGCTCCAAAGTGGCCTTCTCCCTTGTCAAAGCAAATAGTCTCTAAAGAAAGGCAGCCAAACAGGCAGGTAAACATATTGAGCCTTAGCTCTTATAAATATGTGCTAATATTTCATAGCAGAGCTGGATGAGTTTTTGAAGCTACTTTAAACTATGTTACACACATATGCCAATGCCTGAATTTAGCAATATTGTGATATTGGGTTATGGAAAATTAATCCAAAAGTTTTTTTTTCCCAGATACTTTTTTATCTGAATTAATTACATAGATTTCCATGCAACTACTGATAACTATGTGAAAGTAAGAATGTCAATTAAACCTGGGTATTCTCATAAATTTTTTAGTTAACAGGAATATTGTGATCATGTCATCCCTCCAGAAGAAACAGTGGTCCCAGGTCTTAAGACTTTTCTCTGTAGTGAATGGGCTGTCCTCCAGTTCCACTACCATTAATAAACTATAGTACATTATGAGCACATGCACAATTTAAATATTACATTTATTTTAGTTGTTGAAATTAAGAGTTTTAGAGAATCTGCCTATATCTAAATTAACACTGCAAATTTTAAATAAAATCATTAATCACTTCTCAAATGAAAATTGGCAATGAAATAGCTTATCGGAATGCAAATATCATAGATCAGCCTACCAGAGATAATGATTATGAAGGCTTTCAATGTAGCTCTGTTCTTTCCTATGTACCGACCTTAACACAGTTCTGATGGTTCAGAAAAAGGAATTTTTATCTGATTTTTTTTTTCTTTTTCAAACTAAAATTCTGATATCAGACTCTGAAAGTGTTTGCAGAAGTTGCCTTTCCATGCTTGTCCATTAAGTGAGGGGAGAGTTTAATTGGACCCTATTTCAGGTAGATTTTTACACGGCACATAGCATGTTCTGGAAGTGACTCAATGCATTTTCATGTTTCTCTCTCTTCATGTCCTCTTCTCAGTCTACTTTAATCACTGCATTAATATTACTTTTATTAAAGTCACCAAATATTTCTGTTTTGCCAAAACCAGTGTTTATTTCCTCTGTCCATCTCCTAATTCGTCTCCTTAGCATCCCTAGCCTCTGTTGACACCTGCCCATTCCCATCATTGCCTTTTCCCCGGTTCTGTTTTTTGCCTCACACACACAGAACTGAGTTGATTTCGATATCTCCTTGGGTAGTACACTATTCCCATTCTTCCCAAAGTTTTCAGTCTTTGTTGTACATATTTTTATATATTTGATTTGTGTATTTTGTTTTATGTGTTATCTTTCTTTATGATAAACAATATAGTGCCTACTCTTCCACAAGGACATCCATATTTGAATCTCTGGAAGCAGAGAGTATACTACTATATGACAAAAAGGATATTGCAGTGTGATTAAGTGAAGGACCTTGACCCGAAATATTTCTTATAATATCTAGCTGTGTCCAGGATAGACAGAAGGATTCTTCAATGTGGAAACAGGAGTCAAAGAAAAACACAAACATTGTCTCTGGACATGGCATCACAGACAGACCCACAGTTGTGCCACACCCATCTCCTAGGTAATTGTAAATCCAATGAAGTTTATCATGAAGATGGACCACTGTGGATAGCATTATGGTTTTTAATCTTATTTATTAATTTGGGGGGAGGCAGGGGGTAGATGCTGTTTTTTTTTTATATATTTGATTCTCGTGATTCACAGGCCTCTACATTCCAAGCCCACTCTTCAGCTGAGCACACCTCTGTCCTCTCTAAGAGCCGTCTTTGCACTTTATCCATATTTCTAAAAAGTGATTTAGTCCAGTGATTTTTAACTGTATATCATATCCATTTTCTGAACATTTCATTACTGTATCATATTTTACAATCTGGGATTTTCTTTTTCCTGTACCTCTCCCTCTCATGTTTCTGTGGCATAGAACAGGAGTCTGTGTGGAAATTTGAATATTTTGAGGCACAGTTGTTTGGCAGCAAATCATCCTCCTCTACCCCACTCATCTTCTGTCTCTTTTGTTACTGAACTTTCAAGAAACTTTCTTATGACATAGTCAGGAATAAAAAAAAAAAAAAGATTTCTAGAATACTATGAATGAGGTGTGTAGTCTGGTCTAAGTAAGGGCTCTGCTTCTTCAGCTCAGTCCACAGTAAACCCAGTCAGTCTCCCAACAAGTCAGATTCCCCTCCAGCGCAGCTGCTTCCAAAGCTTCATCGTGTCTCAGGAGCACTATTCAATTGCTCCTGGCTAGTTTCAGCTTCTGGCTGCACCTATTCTTACCTTGTAGAAATCCAGTCTCCAGAGGACTGAGAAGGAACATTGTAATTCACAAATCAACACACATCTCTTCCCAGATTTTAACCCTACAATGGTTTTCTTTACTTTTTGAATGAAATTAAATTGGCTTTGGCTTTCAAAGCCCTGACTAGATATATTGCCACTTACATCAGATGCCTCATTTATAGCACTTTATATCTATATTAACCCAGTGTGCTGGATCTGTAAGAGCCAAATTGTGCACACCAGTCATTAAAACCAATATTATCCACACTCCATAATCTTATGATAAATAGATGTCCAATCTCACAATGGAAAGGGAATGAACTGCATTATAACTAAAGGTAGTAACTACCTGCAGCTCTTTCGTTGTTGTTGTTTTCTTCCTATTTTATTACATTTTACTATTATCTATGTCTTTCTGGTTTTTAAAAACCTTACATTGAATGTGTATGGTATGCGCCCATAGATCTCTTCCTAGTCTCCCGTTGATGAATTCATGTTGGTAGCCTTAGATCAGATCAGTAGAGCATCTGCATCATAGAAATTGGCAAATGTTATTTTTAAAAACTTTTCATTTAATGTTTTATTGATTGTCAAGATAAGTGAAAGTATTAGAGAAACTCAAAGATATAGACTAAACTTGAAAGTGTGTTATGTCTATTGCTGTTAAATAGTCAATGGCATAAGAAATAAGCGAAACTTCGGGTATTCATTTGAAAATTCCTATACAATACAACAAAGCATGTACCCATATCTCTGCTGAGTGAGTGAATGCACAGCATAGGCTTTCGCTATTCACTTTCATCTTGCCTATTAAACAAAAGTATTAATATTTATTCCTGAGCTCTATTCTTTATCAAAATAACACTATATTTTGGTTACAGACACAAGAGTTCAACAAAAGTGAATGAACACATTTGAAGAAGACAAACTGGTGGTGCAGAATTTGCCATTGCCTTGTGCATTTCATTACCATTTAAAGTTGTGGCATGTGGATGTTCAGTGTCAATCAATTTACTGTAAACTTAATATATGCTTCTGCATGCATATGTTTTGGAGACAGCTAGTTGAATATTTACCAGATGCTGCTGCTCTCTTTTTGTCTTTTAGACTTTAGCTACACTGAAGTGGCTGTTTTTAACAAATCTTTCACTTGGGATCATTGTGTTAGTTATTCCCTGGGCTTACACTGTTCTTCCTCACGTTTGTCTTGGAAGTGCCTTTGCAACCCGCAGCTTATTTGCAACCTTTGAAAAGAGACTTTTTTTCTGACAAAAATGTTCATCAGGCTCTTTTTATTACATCATTGTATTTGAGGTCTCAGTGGAAGACTAGATGGTATTTTCATGTTATTTAGAGTTATTCTTAAGTTGGGCCTGGTGGCTCACAACTGTAAACTTAAGCTGAGGCAGAATTGTTGTGAGTTCAATGCTACCTTGACATACATAGCAAATTGTAGGCTATTCTGAACTATAGAATAAGACTCTATCTCACAAAGCATAAAACAGGATATATGTAAAATATATACATTCTTATATATAATATATTATACATGTATATAATTTGCCTACCAATTCTACTTCTACCCCTCTAAAATATTAAATACCATGATACTTGAAACCTTTTTTTCCTGATTGAATCATTACTATATCTCACAAGACTTTGAACAGTAGCTATAATTAATTTATCACAGCTAAACTTTTAAAATAATTTTGTGGATTAGAACTGTACTGTTCATGAATCTGGTGGTTAATAAACAATGTGACTATTTAATAAAGTTTTATTTTCTAAGGAATATATTGTTAAACCTAACCCTGTGATAAAGCCTTATATTTAAGATTATTTTTATGACTTTGCATTCTATCTAAATATTGCATTATGCATTTAAAAATTGCAGTTTGATTTTTAAGTTACATTTCAAATATATATATATATATAGCATATTCAATTCTAAAAATTAATGCTGTTTTGAGAATAATTGTAGAGTATAATTTTTTGTTTTGTTTTGTTTGAGACATGAATTCATTGTGTAGCATAGACTGGACTTGAACTCTCATTCCTGATCTTCATGCCTTAATCTTTCACGTACTGAAAATACAGGCCTGAACCACCATGTCTGGACAGAGTAAAAGTGCAATTAGACAGTAATGGCACAAAAGAAATAAAATTATTTACCAAAATACAGAAACATCATGATATATTCACTTGAAGGTCTATTCAATCTTCAATTTCAGAAAATATCTAGTATATTTGTTGAAAGAGGAAAGCTATTGTACTATATCAAATATGTTTCTTCTTTTTCATTTTTGCAAAAAATATTTTTAACATATTAGTTTTGTTTTGTGATTCAGTTGTGGTTGAGAAGACATGTAGATAACAGTACTAGATTGTATCTTTTTCTTTCTTTTTCTGTGTTTGCTCTGATGGTAAGGATGCCTGGAGTGTGTTAAAAAGAGTCAGCATAACAGATTGAAATAATTTACTTCTTTTAGGAATGAGAATTTTAAACTTGTAAATTCACAAAGAGAGTGATATGCCTTACTTCTTCAATAATCCAGGTCTGAATATGAGCATGTACTTGTTGTCATTGGACATGACAATGCGGTATTATTAGTATTCAAATTATTTTAATGTCCTTTGATCTTTGTTGAATCATTTTGTGGATCAACACTGAAAGCTTTCTAGGTATTTTGTTGTGGGAAGTGCTGACTTGGTGATTTTGCTAATTAAGGGGTAACAAAGGAGAGAATATACATTTGACTCCAGAAATATTCTTCCTTGTGAGGCTAATTGATTTTAAGAGGTTGGTTAAGACTTGGGTTTAAAGCCATGATGTATTTATTAACTTATGGATCATTAATCTAGGGAGCTGACCAGCTAAGTTGTTACCCTGTTAAATAATTGCCCTATAAATCCAGGTAATTCCAGAGTGCCTCACCATTTACATTACAAACTGAGATCCTGTTCCGTCTCTACTCTCAGCAATGGCCATGAAGTGGGGGGGTAGGTGGTTGGCCCTGGGTGATGTGTCTGCGTGTGTGTGAGTGTGTGTGTGCGTGTGTATGTGTGTACATGCATTTGTGTGTATATGAATGCACATATGTGCATCTAAAGACACTTCAGATTTTTTCATTGAAGTATTAACTACACTGTTACTGTCTTCCCTTTTCTTATAGCAGTTCATCTTTTGTTGCCCTATAGGTGTCTGTATATATTCCTTTTTGTTTGAAAAGGATCCTAAAGCTATTTCTCCAGTGCCAGTTCTTAAGATAAGAACAGCAGTTTTATAATTATATGGTAACTCCTTAGACTCCTAAGTTCTTTTTATATACTTGCATATCATGTATTGTGAAATGCATAGAATTGTTTATATAATTTCAATAAAGTATGTGTTCAGTGAAAATATAAACAGTATACATCCCTCAAAATCAAAAATTTATCAGAATTTATTCCAGCTAGAGTTGTTAATATGTATTCATGAATATCATAGAAAATTGAGGAACAGTACTTTGGATTTGTGTAGAGCCCTGTTGGCATAACTACAAGGTGTGACTGCATTCTACCACTAAATAAAGAGTTGAAGATGACTGGATTTGTTAAGATAACCAGATATTTTCTTGCCTCTTGGGCTGTTTAATCACTAATTGTAAGGTGCTATGCATATACTGTATATTACATATATTAATCTCAAACAAATATAGTCATGCCTGGGTTATTGCATGAAGTCACAGAGAGGGCCAAAAACTGAGAAATAAATAAAACCCCAGGATATGAATTTTTTAATAAATAATTTATTGAGAATTTCATACATGCATATAAGGTATTGATCAACTCCACACCCACTCCTTCCCCTCCAGCTCTTCCCCTATCTCCATGATTTTTTTTAAACTTATGCTAGCAATTGCAGAACAAAAATATCTGATAATAGTTTGAAAAAGCTGAATTCATAGCAATTCTAAATGGATCTACATATTATTTGAATTCTATAGAACATGTGTTTATGCATGTATATATAGGTTTGATTTTAAAATTTCTCCTTTACCCTCATTCAAAAGTAATACACATTCAGTGGAAATCATTCTTCAAGTTACAGATTTTGATCTTTTTCTCAGTCCAGTAACATGCAATTCCATATCCTTTTTGCATGTCGGGGTACAAGCAGGTTGCAGTTTCCAGTCAGCCAATAAATCCTGATGTTAAACTGCTGACACTGTGCATCATACTGTGTTTCTAAGGTATGATCTTGGATGATTAGTAACATCAACTGCATTTTCAACTTAGCAAATTGTTTAGTGAGAAGTAGCCTCATAATAAATCTAGGAGCATCTGTACATATATTAATATAACATTCCTATATGTGTATGGTCCTAAAATTAATCTCCCATATTGTAATTTTGCTCAAAACCTGGACTTTATCTTTCCATTCCACACAGTTTTTAGATAAATTTTCATTATTATACAAATAAGAATTCTGTATCTAGCAATTTTAAGTATTTAAAGTATATATTAAAGGAAATAGAAATGTAGCCCAATAGGTGAGCGCTTACCTAGCAAGTTTGAGGCCCTGGCTTCTATCCTGAGCACTATTTGTGTTTATATACATATAATGTGTGTTTGTGTACATGTGAGTATTCATGTATTCAATATAAGTGTATGGTTTTCCTTTTTTTAAAAGATATGTATTTTTTACTCTGAATTACATGAGGATATGTGTGTCAGTGGGTGGATAAATGCCCACGAAAATAAGTGCCCTCAGAAGCCAAATGAGGGAGTTGGATCCCTCTAGAGCTAGAGTTACAGATGGTTGTGAGCTGCCCCAAATAGGAACTGGGAACCAAACTTGGGTCCTCTGCAGGAGCATATGCACTCTTAACTACGGAGCCATCTCTCCAGCCCCTGGATGTGTAGCTTTTCTAGGGACTTTACTGAATAAAAATGGGAGTAGTGGTTTAACAACAATCAGAAACTCAGATGCCACTTAACTAACTCATTCAGCCCTTCAGTTGAATACCTTCTGTACTAACAGGTATCCTGTCAATGTAATATACTTCCTCAAGACCCGTTACGTATTTTCTCGTTTGGACTTTCTAATTTGTTCTACATTCAACTCCTTATCTTGTATGAGTTGAGTTCCAGTAATATTTACAAAGACCCAGTGGTGTTTTAGATCAGTCCATGTACTGGAAAACAAAGATATATGTTATTAGCCCTTACCTTGTAGGGTGGAAATGATACCGGAATATTGCACCAGCAGGAACATCTTGTTTGGCATGTTGATAGTGCAACACGCAAGGTCGTCGTCCTTGAGCAGAATTATGGGCTGATTCTTCCCTAACCATCTGCCTGTTGCCTTTTGGCACTATGAAAGCCACCCATCCAGTGGCAGGGTGTTTCCCCTTAGTCCAAGCTTGATTTCTAGAGGGAGTGGTTTTTAAAAACAAATATTTTGGCCAGGCGTGGTGGTGCAAGACTTTAATCCCAGCACTTGGGAGGCAGAGGCAGGCAGATCTTTGTGAGTTCGAAGCTAGCCTGGTCTACATAGTGAGTTCCAGGACAGCTGGGGCTACAGGGAGACCCTGTCTCAAAAAGACAAAAAAAAAAGAAAAAAATTACTATAGGGTGTTTAAGAAAACGGTGAAAAGGCAGAGCTCTTCCACAGTAGGAAGGTGCACTGGGAGTAAGGTACCACTGAGCTGTGTGCTGGTTTGGGGACTTTTCAAAGGATTTATGGCAGAAATTGGGGTGAGCTGTGGGGAAGTGATCTCTTCAGTCCTGTTTGCCCAACCAGATGTCCAAGTGCCTCCTCTCAGTTTCAGTCAAAGACTGCCTTGAGGCAGAGGTGCTCATTTAGGGGAGCTAGCCTGGAACCAGGAACCAGCACAGTCTTCTGGCCTTCCTGGCCTCCAGCAAGAGCATTCTGATGCTTAGGGGTCTCTGCCCCACCTAATCAACTTCTGTCTCTTCTTCTCATCAAAGCAACACATGTTAATGGGTGATTTCATTTCATGTTAAATGTCTTTGATTTATTGTACCTGGCCACATACATTAAATTATAAAGTCTAAATTATAAGCTGCCTCCAGTCACTTTTATAAATGGGCAGAGATCAAAGGTGTATATTTCACATTTGGTGTATTAGTAAATTGGCTAGCCAGACTCTTTATCAAATTTTATTAAAATGGGATGAGACACAGATAAAACAGATTTATTTCCTGTATTTCCTGTATTCTTGTATTTCTGCGCTCCTTTACTTTCAAGAGTTAGGCAAATAAAGTAAAACAGGAAATGAAAAAATGAGGAAGGAAGGAAGAAAGTAATGAAGGAAGGAAGGAAGAAAAAAAAAAAAAAAAAAAAGTAGCTAAATGACAGGCACTTTCCTAGCACAAGGCCCTAAGTTTGATCCAGCACTGAAAAAGAAAGAAAAGAAGAGAGAAAGAAAGAAGAAAGAAAGGGAGGAAGGGAGGGAGGAAGGAAGGAAGGAAGGAAGGAAAGGAAGGAAGGAAGGAAAGAAGGGAAGGAAGGAAGGAAGGAAGGGTATCAATAAATGTCTCTGCACCAGTAACATCACTGAGATAAAAAGAAAACAATGAGCAAAGGCCACATGTAACATGAAAGGGGGCCATATGAAGGAATGCTGCAGGGATATGCGGGGTGGGGGGAGATCACTAAAATACAATTTGTTCTAAATATGTCATAATAATATCTAACTTTTAAAAAAATATGAATATGAGAGAGATTTGTAGGCAGGAGGGGCACAAGGACAAGAGAGAGATGAGAGAAGATGGGCGAGACATTAAGCAGAAGGCACTATATATGTGTACATAATTGTCAAAGAACAAATTTAGTGAAAGAATTCAAAATAACAATAAAATAACTATCAGCAACCTTTCAATACTCTATGCAAAATGGAAAAATAGATTTTTAGTGAGAGGAGTGAGGGAGAGGTTTCTTTAGCTAGGGTTAAAAATGTAAGAATGGTTCTCCCACAAAGATACAATACTTTCCAGAATACTAAATAAAGCTAAACAGCTTAAGCTATTTAGCATTAAAATACAGTTTACCTCCCACATTGATTATACAACTGGTTGGATGTTTAGTTCTGAGTTATATGACTTTATATTTGCCCATATGGAAACACTGATTATTGGATAACCTAAAAAATTAGAGATTATAAGATACAGTTTAACAAGTGTAGTCGTAAAAGGAAATTTCAATTTATCTAGTTTCATTGTGCTTTTATCTTTCGAGTGCTTCTCCTGTTTCAAATGTATTGCCCAATGGAAATGTTTGGCTAATCAGTGGCTAGGCAACAGCTAGGATGTTTTGTAGACTTGGCCCAAGTTCTCTAAACTTCTCAATTAACTCCTACAATTGACATCTTTGGGTTTTCACTTTCTGAAGCTCAGAGCAGAGTTAACAGCCCATTTTTAAATTAGCTTATGCAAATGAAGAATAGTTGAACTGAAGCAATCAAAATTTACATATCAATGTTATGTGGAATTCTCTTTAAATTTAGTACTTGAGCAGAGTCTCTACCAGCTGAAAGAAGAGGTTTTGAGAGAAAGCTGTTTAAGGAGGAAAAACGATTGTCCAGTCTTTCAATCTTTCTTTTTAGAGATACAGTATAATCCATGTTAATTTGTAAGATTTTAAAGAACTGCTTTTAGCCTTCCCGAGTATGGAATGATAGCTCTCCAATAATAATTTATGTTTATATTACCTACACTTCTTTGCTATAAATAGACTTGACTGGTTCTTTAAAAATATATTTATGTTTGCATTTTATATAATTGAAGGTATTTGCTTATAAAAGTTTTCTTTCTTAAATAAGATGTTTGATTCTTCTTTTTATTTATACTTTCACTTCTCTCTCTCTCTCTCTCTCTCTCTCTCTCTCTCTCTCTCCGCAGAATTAACTAGATAACTCTGACATATGATAAGTAAGAATTCTTTAACAAGATTTGCTTCTCCTATGATGAAAGAATTCCCTCCATCCTTGTAGAAGGAGGGCACCTTCACACATGGAAATTTCCTTTGCAAAAGGGAAATGTAGCTCCTCCTTTTACACTGAAAGGAGGAGGGGCTGTTACACACTTTAATCTTCTGTCTTGCACTCTTGACCTGTGTACTGGCCCCTACAAGACAGCAGAGCTCTGCTCTTGCAAGTCTTAAGCAGGCCTTTTCTCAATAGGTATTTATTGGGTGCTTACTGTGTTCCAGATGCTGAGAGCACAATAGTGAAATGAATGTGAACAGACAAAAATAGATCCAATATATTTAGTAAGTCTTATAGTAAAAACAGAGCAGAAGAGTAATGAAAATTGTTTGGGGGGCTAAAGAGATGACTCAGTGGTTAAAATCCCTTGCTGCTCTTGCAAAGGACCTGGATTTGGTTTCCAGAAGCCACACCTGGCAATTCACAACCAGCCACAACTCCAGTTCCAAGGGAATCCAACACCCTTTTCTGTCCTCTGAGGGCAGCTATACACATGTGGTGCACATACAGACAAGTAGGCACACACATACACATAAATTAAAAAAAAAACATTAAAAATAAAATTAATGTTTAAAAGACCATATATTTTCATAAGCAGTAGAGAAAAAAATAAAGCAGGGCATGGAATTCTAGAGTAATTGAAGGCTTGTGACACAGGGGAAAACAAGGTTCCCCCTTAAGGGTCTTTAGCCTCATTCATTAAAAAAAATTAAGAATGGACTCAGATGGAAGCTTTATGGCAATTTTATGGGGATTTACAGGAGAAAAACCTCCGGGTAGATGAACTGTAAATCTCACCAGCTGCCTTGTGGAGGAGAATGAAGGGGAAAAGAAAAAAAGCCTTGAAGCCATGCAGGCTTAAACCTGACATGGAATGGAGGTCAGACACATAGAGGGCTAGCCACCACATGAGGGAGAAGAAAACTCTAGAGAAAGTAAAGAAATCCAAGATGTTGGGACAGCCCAGAGTGTTAGGAAAGTGCTTAGAAATGAGATAGAAAGAAGAAAAGAAGAGCTTATGCTCTTTTGAAGAATTCAGAGAAGTGGACATGACTTACGGAGAGCCATGTTTGTGACCCATCATCCACAAGCACTAGGGGTGGAGATTCTAGACAGGAAAAGTTCACCATCTCATTATTACACTAGGTATTCAGCCCATCTCTCTAGCATGACTTAGGAGCTTGCCTTCCTAGGGATGGGCCTGTGACCATGCGATCTGGCAGAACTGGAAAGCTGATCTTCATCCAGGCCAGACTTTCTTAGACTCTGAACCAGATTTCTTTTAAGGCGCTTTTTGCTACTGTAACATTTGCAGATGTAAAGAAAATAAAGGGGCCAGATGTGGTGGCTCACACTTTTAATCCCAGCAGAGGCAGGTGGATCTCTGTGAGAGCAAGGCCAGCCTGGTCTACACAGTGAGTTCCAAGCCAGCTGTGGCTACAGAGAGACACTGTCTCAAAAAGAAAAAGACCAAAAAAGGAAAAAGAAAGAAGGAAGGAAGGAAGGAAGGAAGGGTAAGAAAAGAAAGAAAGAAGAAGGAAAGAAAGAAGGAAAAAGAAAGAAAAGAGAGTCTTAATGACAAAGTGACTTTTTAGCAATGTAGTATCTGAGAAATAGAGTGACCACTGCACAATTGGAAAGGAGTGCATGGAATGGACCATGATCCAAGTGAGATTAGGGAACAGTATTAGCTGGAGAATACAGATTTAGGATGCCAGGAAAAGTACAGAGCTTTGAGGAGAACAGTGACTTAACTGTTTTTAAGGCTAGTCTGCCTTTCCCAGGATGTTGATAATCACTTGGAGAAGAAAGGCTTAGCTTATGGTACTTAACATCTAAAGCTGGCCATGATCATCTCAGATGCCCAGTGGCTTGGACACATTGTGAAAGACTAGAGCCAAATGATTATGATGACTAATGAAAGATGCTAGAAACATTCAGTAGTGATGATGATCCCAGGCAAGTGTGAGTGAGTTTCTGCTTGGACGGCTTGCCTTTCTCACCTCCAGTTCTTAAGTATGGTGACTTGAGCTCAAGTCATGCTAGATATTGAAATCTTCTAAAAATAGCCAAAAATGGGAAATTCTGGGTTATCTGAGGAGTTAGAGAAACACAGGCACCAATTCTTATGTTAAATGGACTTCAGTCCAAAACTGTTTGTATCTTTTAAAGCATACTTAAGGGTAGATTTCCCTTAAGGCCTTCAGGCTCAGTTATCTGGTTCATAGCAACACAAATCAGATAATTTCAACATTGACAAATAAATAAGTGGTGAAGTTAAGAACAGTGGGATAAATGAGATATTCAGGTGAAATGCTCACCAAAATTTTCTTCTCTAAAATATTTAGTTATAATGATTTTTTGGCCTAATTAAAGCATTGTTTGCCATAGTGATTTTAAGAATGCTTTCAGTTAAAATGATTCTTAACACACACATTATAATACTTCATTCTTAAATAGAAGGAACACTCATAACAATATATAATCTAAAACAAATTTCCATTATGGATTCTTAATGGATGCATGGGTCAGTTGCTTTTATTACAAAGATGTCATTGATTCACAGGCTTCAGACACCAGGAATTGCTGGAGTCCATAGATTCACAATATAGTTTTAGTAAAAATAAAGCAGTAAAAGTCGATAGCCCATTTATTATCAATGTATGCTCTTGCAATATTGGGCATTTTAATGATGGCGCTGCCTCCTCCAGTGGATAGAGCTGCCTTTCAGTGGCATTTATAAGTCATTACTAATGTAAAATTATCCAGTAGGCTGACTGCCTGTCTTTCACTCTTTAATGCTAAAGTGCTTTAGGTCCCCAGAGTTGCAATTAAAAAGAGCACTCAAGAATAACCTCAGGAATCTCCCACAGGGTGTGGCTTCTACACAGTGAAAATTTACACTTGGGCTATTTGACTCTGAATCATTGATCAGAGTTAGGTATTCTGTATTTTTTTTTTCTTGTTTGTTTATTTTATTTTATTTTATTTTATTTTACTTTTGGATCTTTTTGAGACAGGGTCTTCCTGTAACCACAGCTAGCCTGGATCACTATGGAGACCAGGCTGGCCTTGAACTAACAGAGATCCACCAGCCACTACCTCCCAAGTGCTGGGATTAAAGGCCTGTACCACCATGCCTGGCTTGTTGGTTTTATTTTGCAAAGCACATGAGAGACCTATGTTGACTTTAGCAATTTTTGTCAGAAGGGAATTCAGGTTACTTGTATAAGAATATTTATAAAACCACTGAGAGCTATGTGTGAACTTACTGATTAAAACAGCTATTTTGATTTAAGAATTTGTGGAATGCAATTTTAAAGTGTTATGGGCTTTGAGATTACAAAATATGTAATTTTTATTTTAGTAGCTATTCATTTAGATTGTTCTTTCTCTTTGAATTTTCTATATGAATGCAATGACATTCTGATAATATTCTTTGAGATTATTTTACAGAATTATTTTTTTAAATCATTTTTCTTTTGTGTTCTGTGCCCCCTTTTCTCTTTGGTCTTTTCTAGTCCCTATTTTGAGGGACTAAGAAAAAAGTGACACTTTGAGATTGATATTTAGATATTTGGTAAGCATTGTAACTTTTCTTCAGATCCTGCTATCTTTTACTGGATGTTGAGAGATAAGGTTTGTTTTTTTGGTATCTTCTTACCTTTCAATCTGTCTCACTCTTATTTATGTGTCTGCCACCTAACTTCTGTCTATCCATCCATCTACCATCTATCTATCATCTGTCTATCCATCTACCTGTCTATATCTTATCTATTATCTATCTAGATTTATATCTGGTATCATTAAAATAGCTGGACACACATCATGGTCACTACTCAGTTTTTCTCAAAAATCTCTTAGTTCCTATTATGTGCCTATTTTATTTTAAAGAGGGGATCTTACTAAGTTTCCTGCAGAAATAAGCACCATTTCCTAGGCTATCAAGAACATATCTATTATATTGGAATCTCTTTAAGTTTCAGAGTGTTGTTGAACTCTGATCACAGGACTTGAACTGTCTTTTTTGCCTTATTGGGAAATGGGGGTTATACTCCTTGGCCTTGAGAATTGAAGAAAACATCGTGTGTAAAATCATTTTAATGAGGATTAATGAGAATGATCCTTAGCATAGGTACTGGTCCAGAATGAGAGTTTAGTCATCCTTGGGGATTATGTTTTTCATCACTTATTGTTCTATGTAAGGGATGAATGAGAGTTTGAGACTTTAGTCATCCTTGGGGATTATGTTTTTCATCACTTAATTGTTCTATGTAAGGGATGAATGAGAGTTTATGTCATACATTTAGCATTGTGCTTGGCCTGGAGTAAGTAAACAGTCATCTAGGGTAGCTGAATAATTATTGCTGTCATCTCCACTACCATTCTCAACCCTTGCTACCTCCTCAGCACATAACATTCCAGCTTTCATTGTCTGATTGATAAATGAACTGATTTATTTGCGGAGAGATGACTCAGTGCTTATGAACTGTGTTTCCATGCCTGTTCATTTTTGTCTGGTGAGTTGGGTGCCTTCTTTCAGTTGCCCATCTTCTGCCAGTATGAGTGCCTTTGTTTATGGCCTTGGTGGATACTTAAAATGGAAAAGTTTAAAAATAAAAGCTTGGATTGCACGCACCATGGCATTTAGTGTGATTAGGCTGAATTTGGCTCTTCCTCTTCCTCTAATAGTTAGTGAGTCTGACACATTGGCAGTTGATTTTCATAGCACAAATGTTCGTGCTTTGTAATATTTTGTGCTTAGAGTGTGGACATATTTGTTTTGTGTTACTTTTTTCCTGCCAGTGCCATAAGGGGAGGAAAGTGTGCCTCAAAAATGTAGGGAACCAGAAAAGCATGAGTAAAATATTTGTATCTTTCTGTCCATTTGCTTATGCCTTTAACTGTATATGGAGCTTACTGCCTGAAGTGGAAATGGGAGGGTATTTGTACATCACCATGTGCATTCTAGTTTATTGTAATATTTGCCCTATAGAGAAAAAAAAAAAAAAAAAAAACCACCAAAACTTCAGGGGTCAGTGAAATGGCTCAGTGAGTGAAGGCTCTTGCTGCTCAGACTTGCTGATCTGAGTTCAATCCCCCTTCACCTATTGACCTGAATTTGAGCCTCAGAACCCACATGGGGTGGAAAGAGTCGAACTGACTCAAGAAAGCTGTCCACTGATTTCCATGCACATGATGCGGCACATGCTCATGCTCACATATGCACAGACACATAATGATACATCAATAAAATTTAAAATAAATTTTAAAGGAACTTTGAAGCAATACAATAATATCCTCTACTTTTACTTCTCAAATGTGCCCTATTCCTTCATGTCTTTTTCCTTAACAAGGCATTGTCTTCTTTCTCTTTGATCATTAGCTGTTTTCCACATACATATACACATGCATACATCTGCCACTAATTCACAGGACAAGATCCTAGTACCCTTTCCAGGTGCTGCTTCAAGACTCATTGCATCCTAAGGCTGCCTTTCCTATGCTTTTTCTCCTTCCAATACCAGGCAAGACCAGACAGACCCCTCTTCTGCCCTGGACCTCCATGGCTCTATTATAGTACCTAGGCAGTCGTGTGCTGTCATTAGTGACTTGACCGAAAGCAAAGTAGAACCAAAGCTGAGGCACACTGCTGTATGTGCCTTTTGTTGTAGTTTAAGCCTGGTGTTGTGCAACAATTTTCTTTTTAAATCATGAGATAATTCATATTAACTATAATATTTAATGAGGTATCATTTACATAGTCAGAAATCAAATGGAATATGTGACTTCCTCTACGTTTTAAAGTGGAAATTTGGGGCTGGAGAGATGGCTTAGTAACTGAGTGCCTGCCTAAAAATCATGAAAACCATAATTCTTATTTCAGTACCCATCATCTCTCAGGGTTCTGAAACCTTCTTGTGTCCTCCATGTTTAGAGGTACACTATACAGGCAGACACATACATACATACATACATACATACATACATACATACATACATGAAAGAAACCTTAAAAAATAAAGCAGAAATTTTAAAAGCTAATTTAACCAAATTATATTTGAATTTAAATTTTTTAAAAAACATTTTGTTTCTTACTTTTTATTTTACTTTATATATATGAGTGTTTTGTCTGCATGTATGGAAGTGCACCCATGCAGAGATCAGAAGAGGGTGTCAGATCCCCTGGAACTAGAGTTATGGACAGTTGTTAGCTCCATGTGGGTGCTGGGACTAGAACCCAGATCCTCTGCATACTGCTCCTATCTACTGTGCCATCTGTCCAGCCCCTTTTAATTGAAATTCTTAAAGGCAGTTTCGTAAGTACTGAAATTTCTATAAAGGTGGTGTTTTTCTTTTGGGATGTGGTGGAATAATCTGAACACCTTCAGTTCCCATGACGGACACTGAGTTAAGAAGGGACTGCTCACCAAACCTGTCTCATATTTAAAAATCCCATTGAACTTGCTCTTTTGAACTTTATTTGTTAGACTGGAGGATAATGTGCTCTTTTGTAATAAGGAAATTTAGCTCTATGTGACTAACACCATTTGGCCTCCTATACTGCTTATAGCCTACAGTACATGGGTATCCCTTTGTAAGTCAATAAGCCAGTCAGAAACACATAATCTTGTCAGTTCCCCACTCAGACATGCTTTCCTTTCACTGATATTGATATTCTGTGATTTATTTAAAGTCACAGCTATTTTTTTCTAGATGATAGGAGATGTTAACTAGGATTCCTGGTAACTTAGAAAGGTGTATGAACTTTTAATAAAGTAACATGTATATGTATAAACATAAATTGTTTTAAGTTTTTCTTAAAGTGTTTGAGATTTTATGAAACTAGGTCATGAATAATGTTGATTAGTAATTATGCTTCAAGTTCTTATCTCAAATTTTTCTGTAATCCAGGAGAGGATAATTCTACCATTCAAGACTCATTTCCCTTGAGATGCAGTGTTTCTGTATTTATTTCATACCTTCTCTGATAGTGAAGGGCATAGTTCTGCTCATCTGTCATTATTTTAAAGTGCCATTTTGAAATAATTTTGAAAGAATGGATCCTATCTCTCTGCCTCTGGCGTAAGAAAAATGTTGAGAAAATAATACATGTTGTGGAGGATAATAGTCCTTTTATTCATTGAGATGAACTTCAAATCGTGTCCCATTCATAATCTCATTTAGTTCTAGATATGTTACAAGTAATTGCTCATCTGTCATTATTTTAAAGTGCCATTTTGAAATAATTTTGAAAGAATGGATCCTATCTCTCTGCCTCTGGCGTAAGAAAAATGTTGAGAAAATAATACATGTTGTGGAGGATAATAGTCCTTTTATTCATTGAGATGAACTTCAAATCGTGTCCCATTCATAATCTCATTTAGTTCTAGATACGTTACAAGTAATATGCTTCCTGGAGTATCTTCTCCATAAAGGAAAGTATGTAACTTGCTGCTTTAAAAAAAAAAAACAAATGACAAAGAAATCTGGGGAGGAAAGAGACACAGAAAGTTTCTTTAGGGTATTTGAAATTCTGTAGCCTTATACTAGAAAAATATTGGTCATTCATCTTAAGAACAAATATTCTCGGTATGTGTTTCTCTCCACTATGAAACACGGACAGTTTGCCATATGTCCCTCATAGGTTTTTATAAACTATAACCAATACATCTCAGAAAAATCACTCATAAGTTGTAATTTAAATTCTCAATGAGGTTGACTTTGGATATCACATTTAGTTAGAAGACACATCTAACTTTTGTTCTTATTTTCCCATAGTATTTAACCTACTGTTTGCTCGTTCTATAATACCCAGACTTACCATCTTTCTATATAATCAAGTATAAAGCCCTAACTCTGTATAAGATGTTTGAAAATAGTCTTAAATTTTATATTTAGGGTCTGGAGAGATGGCTCAGTGGTTAAGAACACTTGCTGTTCTTCCAGAGCACCCCAGTTTGATTCCCTGCACTAATATGGCAGCTAACAACTGTCTATAAGTCCACCGCCAAAGGATCTGACATCTTCCTTTTTCTGGCCCCTGTGGGCATTGTACTCAGATGCTGCACTTACATTCAGACAAAATACTCATTAACATAAACATAACACTTATAAACATAAAATAAAATAGTAAACAAAATATTTAAAACATTTTTTTATTTATTGCCAAACTGCTTTGACACTCTTGGTACTGGCATTAAAGTATTAATCCTGTTCAAGTGAAAAAAAATTGTAACTAATATTTTAAATAAAAATATTAGTCAATGGGATGTGGATGTATCAGTTTATGTATACTGACTTTTAATTATACTTTGGCTTAGGGAATCTACATACAGATTAACCATGCTACTCTCTAAAATAGGTTCCCCCATAACTGATTGTACTTTCATAGATTTCTGAGCTATGTGTTATGAGGATTTATGATTTTAAATTCACAGTTGTGAAAAGCCTAAAACTGTTTTGGTCCTTTCCTAGCATGGAGCTATGAGAGAATTTACCCAGAACCCAGAATCATAGGAGATAATTACTTTATTAAGGTTATTATGGTGAAAAGACACAACTGAGCAGTTTAAACACCAACATTTATTTTCTGACAGTTCTGGAGGACATAAGTGTGAGATGAAAACTCTTGCCAAACTGGTTCTTGCTTAGGGCTGTGATGTCTCTAGCCTCTCTCTCTCTCCCCCCCTTCATTTCCAAATATTCTTCTTATAAGAACACAGTTATTTCCCTCATGACATTTTAAACTAATAACCTCTATAAAATTCTGTATTCAAAATAAGGTCTAACTTTTAGGTAATAGGAACCAGGATTCAGCATAGATATTTGAGGAAGGAAAAAGATTCATTATGTGACCACAAACTTTAGATTTTAAAAATATTTTGTTTAGTGTGTATGAGTGTTTTGCCTAAATGTATGTAAGTGCACCCATGTCATGTAGTTCCTATAGAGGTCAGAAGAGAGCATTAGATCCTCTGGAACTGGAATTACAGACAGTTGTTAGCTGCCAGTTCTTTGTAAGAGCAGCTAGTACTCTTAATCGCTGAGCCATCTCTCCTGCCCCCAAAAGTTGGATTTTAATAAAAATCGAAATATTCTCTCAATTTCCTATCAAGAATATTCCTGAATTTGTATTTACTTAACTTTATTTTATTTAATTTTTTTAACATTTTTTTTTTGCTTAGAATTGAACCCAGCACTAGTGCATACTAAATATGCATACTAAACATTTCCACTGATCCACTTCCCAACACTGATTGCTAGATACTTTGTAAATACTGAGAATTCCACATAGGTCCTTGTGAATGCTAGGCAAGTGTCTACCTCTGAGCCTTTTCTCAGGTACTAAATTGTTCTTAATATAAACATTTTGTTGGTGTTTGTGGTATATATTAAAGGAGTTTAATTTTTTGTATACTAGCATAGGCTAGACAGTTTTACTGTGTCTAATGAAAGTAAACACATAGATTTTCAAACTATAATTCTTAGTTGAATATGAAACTTTTTACATTTTATATGAGGAAACTTCTTACAAATCAGAATTTTTGAATAGTAGATTTGGTAGAACTTTTCTACATTTATTAATCATTAACAACATGTGCCCATTTTATTGTTTCCTTGGACTACTTTAAAAGGGGGAAATTTCTCTTATGCTGGAAATATAATCAATTTGTTCTACTGAAATATAATATCCCAACCTATGTAACATGTAATTGCCTATATTATGTCATCAATCACATTCAACTTTAAGTCTAAGCTTTAAGAATGTTATTAATCACTTCCTTCATGTTCCACGTTTTATGATAAGGAGATAATGTCTAAAGCAGGGAAGGAATTGACAAACTCTATGTAGTTAGTAGAAAACTAGGCCAAGATCTCAAATGTTAGAGAAATAAAATGATTTGTAAAAGTTTAAAGGACCCTAGTTGTGATCTACTCTATAACTTTCCAAATAAGAGAATGAAGGTTATAAGCAGTCAAATATCTTGTTGGAGTTGTATAGTTAGACAAATAGAAGAGACATGCATAATTACACCTTTAAAATGTTTATGAATTTATTTTGTGCATATGTGTGTGTATTTGTACACAAGGAGCATGTGTGGAGGTCACAGGAAAACATGGGGGAGTCATTTCTCTCCTTCCCCCATGTGGGTGATGTGGGATTGAATTCAGGTTGTCAGGCTTGAGATGCACAATGAATATTCATACATATCAAAATCAATTCAGTCAAGGTCAGTTTGAGGCATGTTTTAGGTATCTGAAATATCTGTGACCCTCTTCTGCCATATTTAGGCTTAATCACACAGGATGATATTAGGAGACGGAGCCTTTAGGAGGTGAATAGATCTTGAGGGCTGAATCCTAATGGAGGGGATTAATACTCTTATTAATGAGCCACAGAAAGCTGTTTTTCCCATTTCATCTTGTGAGAATAAAGCAACAAGGTGCAATCTAGGAACAAAGAGTTATGACTAGACACCAAATCTGCCAGTGCTTTTATCTTAGACTCTTCAGCCTCCAGAAATTGAGGAATTTGTTGTTGTTTTGAGGTATTTGGCTTAGATGAATTCAGCAAAGGTCATTAGGTACCTATCTTCATTTTTCCATGCCCTCCTCAAAACAACTCAAACTAATCTAGTAAACTAGTAAATGTATTTAGCAAAAATATGTGGAAGTGGGCAGGATAGAGTCTGATTACAGAAGCCATACCTCAGTTTTACCACTATTAGAATACCTGGACAGTTGTTATGAATGAACAGAAGCATAATAGGTTAGACAAAAACCTTTTGTCTTCCTGCATCTATGTATTATTCCACCAGCTTTCAGTTCCTTAGTGATCTGGATCATCTACTGAATTCACTAATGTCCTTCTTATACCATTCCTCCTCTTTTTAACATTTAATTAATTACTCAGTGTTTTTTATTAGCATATACATGCCATGGTGCATGTGTGGAGGTCAGAGAACAACTGCTGGGAATCAGTTCTCTCTTTCCATCATGTGTGTCCAAGGGAATGAACTCAAGTCATCAAGCTTAGCAGCAGATGCCTTTACCCACTTAGCTGTCTTGCCAGCCTCTTAGCCCATTCTTCTCAAGGCAGGAGCTAAAATAATACTAATTATCCATTTGTTGTGTGGTGGTCTTTCTAGTTATTATGGTACCTTATATTTTCCTCTTAATTTTTCATTTAACTTTTAATTTAACAATAATATGATTACTATATTATCTCACATCATTTAAAATCTTTGTCTTTCTCAGTATCTTATTTCTACTCTTTGTAAATGTTTACCCTAGTCTCATAAAAATTGTGAACAGTTTTAAAAATATTTTTATTATTTCTATGTGTATAAATGTATTCCCTGCATGTAGATAGGTGCATCGATGTTATGCAACACTCATGAAGGCCAGAAGAGGGCATCAGATTCTCCTGAAACTGGATTTACGGATGGTTGCTAGTTGCCATACAGGTGCTGGAATCAAATTTTGGTCCTCTACAAGAGCAGCCAGTGCTCTAACAACTGATCCATCTCCCCAGTCCCCATGACATGCTCAAATAAGCAAATAAAATAAAATTATGATGGTGCCTTCAAAAAGCTACATGCTGTGATATTTTTTTTTTTCTGTGCTCTTCTGATCCTCTTACTTGTGATCGTACTAATGCTTACCTTAATAAAACAGAATAAGATAGAATAAGTGTCATATAATGAGTTTTACAATGTTGAGGACCAGTTTTGTTTTTGTTAGGGCTATGCATATATGTAATTTTCTATTGTCTTTAGATAAAAAGGCAAAGATTAAGTACTTCTTAACTGATAATAGAATTTCACATCAAAGAGTCTCAGGAACACCTCTGAACACTTTTATTTATTTTTAATATATGTGTATGAGAGCTTTTCCTACATATATGTAGGTGCACCTGTGTAGGCAGTGCTCGTAGAGGACTGAAGATGGTGTCAGATCCCCTAGTACTGGAGTTACTGTTGGTTGTTAGCTGTTATGTGGCTGTTGGGAGCTAAACCTGAGTCCCTTGAAAGAGCAGTCATTGCTCTTAACCACTGAGCCATCTTTCCAACCCCTCTTTGATATTTTTTAAAAGGCGTTTTTGTTTGTTTTTACACTTACATACTTGCAGGCACTCATGCACATAAAATTAAAAATATGTATATTAAAGAATATAAGACTTTTTGCTGCATTTAACGTTATTTATGTGTGTGCATGTGTGTGAGGCATACATGTACCATAGAATTTGTGGGGAGGTCAGAGAATACTTGAAGGAGTCATTTCTTTCCCTCAACCATGTGGTTCCTCAGGATTGAATTCTGGTCATCAAGTTTGGCCACAAGTGTTCTTACCTGGTGAGACATCTTAATGGCCTGGTATAATTTTCATAATATTTATTTATGTATAATTCCTACACCAAAATATTCATCCTCTTAGAATATCAAATCCAGCAGTTTTAATTAAATTTACAACAGTCTCAACAAAATAGAATTTATATATTCGCCCTCCCCTTCCACACACAAAAACCAAAACTATCAACAGAAACTCAGGTTTTACTTCAAACTCTCAAACCCCAGGTAATCACTAATCTAACTTTAGTCCAGATAAATATGCTTAATCTGGACCATTTATATGACAAGAATTATATATGATAAGAACTATTTTGTGACTGGCTTCTTTCCCCTGGCATCGTATTTTCAGTGTTAATATCAATTTTAGCATGTATCTGCACTTTAATTCCCTTTTTTATCTACTGAGGCTAAAGTCATATAGCAGAAAACAAACCAGTTTAAAGTATGCACATGTGCTCCCTTAAGTACACTTATACAATGTGCTAAAATAATTTTATCACCAGCTTCATTTTCTTTCATTTGTATAATATTACAGTATATGAATATGTCTTGTATTGTTTACCCATTCAGCAGCTAATGGACAGTTGATTTGTTTCCAATTTGGGCTATTGTGATTGATGGTGCTGTGTCTGTTTCTGTGGAAGTTGTTTTCTTCTGGTCTTCCTATGTAATTTTAACTCAGAAAACCAACAGTTTTCTTTCCCCATGACTAATTTGTACTTGGACTCTGGACACAAGGTCTAAATAGTTACTGAACCTGTTTGCCATTTTGTTGCTGGAACTGAACTTAAATGCTGATGCATGCTAAACATAGCCTCCCACAGAGCTGCACCCTGGCCTTATTGAAACTTCTTTGAACGTAAATGTTTGCTTTAAAATAAGCTTGCCATTGACTTTGTCTCCACCATCTTGAATAACTCAGACATCCCTTTTCTGGTAATAACCTGTCAACTTTGGTACCATTCAAAGTGTCCTTCTCACATGATAATAGTTAACAAAACTTCAGCTAATTTCAGTTTTGAGCACTGAAATTTCTCTTTTGATTTACTAACTGCATGTAACCCTCAGCTCTTGTCTTGGTTTTCGTAGCTTCAGGAGAAATGGTCATTTTATTGTATGGCTCTGTGACTTAAGGCCCACTGATGGTTGTCACAGTACTCGCTCTTTTTTAAACAAGTTTTTACAAAGATTTGTGTGTGTGTGTGTGTGTGTGTGTGTGTGTGTGTGTGTGTAGGACACATGTGAGTATCGGGTGTCTTCCTCTATAGCTCTCCATGTTATTTCTTGAGACAGGGTCTCTCACTGACCCTGTTGCTTACTGGTTGGCTACACTGACTGGTCAGCTAGCCCCAGGGCTCTTCTGCTCTCTGTCTTGCCAGCACTTGACTTACAGATACACGCCACCACACAGAAATTTTTACTAGGGTGCTGGAGATCATAACTCAATTCCTCATACTTCCACGGCAGGCACTTTACACACTAAGCCATCTTCCCAGCCCAATATATGTGTTTTATATTATCTATAAACCTAATGGTATATAAATGTATAAGGTGTAGGCCATTGACTGACCGCTATGTTCTGTTACTGTGTTTTAGAACTGATTGAATTATTTGGAGGGTGGTTCAAATTAGTAGCTGCATTTAATGCAGAAGAATACTACTTAAAAAGTTTTGTGAAAGTTGTTCAAGAGTTAATAACTTTTGGACAGGAATTATAGCATTCATAGTCATATTCATCTCCCAGAGAATAAACCTCATTACTTGATATATAATAAAACTCAGCAGCTGTTTGTTGAATGAATGGTTGAATAGATAGATAAATAAATTGTATTAGCTTATAAATAAAAAGCGGTTCACATCAGATGATTTTCCCCAAATGAACTGTTTATGTGTTTTTGAAGATTTTAATAATATTTGTTAGAGAGTTTTTGAAAATTAAGTTGGCTTCTTTTAAATCCCTTTTCTTGGCAAAACTTGCCATAATAGATTTAGTGTTATGGAAAAACAAGCTCATAAACCATACAAAATACTCTAATCATGCAATTCATCATTTCTCTAAACATGAAGATATTATTCTAGTGTTTTTATGGTTCCTCTGAAGAAAGTTACAGGTAATCTAGTACTGAAGAAACTTGAACTCTTAGTAAACCCTATTTGTGCATTTATCTCTTTTGTGTCATTTTGTGCTTTAGTTAAAACCACAATGTGTCCAGCTTTCTGTGGTCTTCCATTTGGTTTGTAAGATTTCAAAGTTAAAACTCAGACTATCCACATGCTATAGTGTGAGAAAAGAATCTCAGTATTAGATACATGTAAATATTTAAAAGAGTAATTTATGAGACAGCTACAAATTAGAAGACTATAGTTAAACCTATTGTTTAATATATCTATGCTGTAAAATATATTCAATCCTTAATAAATTTAAACTACACCTGTCATTAGTGGGTTTTATGACAATATAATATCTCAAAATACTATAAGTTGTATACCAGCAACTTGTAATTAACATAAACTAATTTATGTAACAGCTTGTTTGCCCCATGAATAATACCTCATTGTTTTGTATTATATGAAAATAAATGCCACAAAGGTTTATAATTATAACAGATGTAGAAGTTCCAAGTGACTGTAAGACTCCATTCTCTGGTCTAGTCTCACTTTACAACCACCCAAATAAGAAACTGCTGTTAGTACTTTGAATCCCTAAGGCTTTTCTTCTTTTACCAAAAATTCAGGATTTTTTAATGCCCAATTCAAAGCTCAATTCTGAAATAAACTGTATGGATCAATGTAGTCACATATTATGGAAAAACTAGCAGTTATTTATTAGTATAGAAAACTCAAGACCTGAAGATATTGTATGTACTTGTCTGTTTGCCTCGTGTGTGTGTGTGTGTGTGTGTGTGTGTGTGTGTATGTGTGTATTCTGAAACCAGAATTTGATCCAGTGAGCTAATCCTCCTGGATCACTTCCCACCTAATTTTTTAAGACAATGTCTTTCACTGAACCTAACACCCATCAGTTCAGCTGGGTTGGCTGGCCAATGAACTTCAGAAATCCACCAGCCTCTACTCTTTCCAATGCTCGTATTAAAGAAGAGTGCACCACGCCTGATTTTTCACTGGGTGCTGGAGACCAAACTCTGGTCCTTAGGCCTGTGCAGCAGGTACCTTAATAACTGAACCATAAATTCAGTTCCAAAATTATACTCAGCTTAGTTTGATGTGCTGAAATATATCAGAACCTGTTTTGTCACAATGGAAGGGATACCTCCAAAATATAGATGAAGCATATATTACTAGTATTGGTCCTGACATTTAAAAACCTAGAATATTTTGGGTTCTTATTTTCTTTCACGTTTTTTCCCCAAAAGAACCATGAAGTAGTCAGATTAGATTTAAGTTTTATTTCATTATGCTAGACAGGTTTTAGATATATCTGGATATATCTTAGCTATTGTTTTGTAGAGTGAAAATATAATTTTTAGTTTCATAATTCCAGGTGACTAGACATATTTCATTATATAGTGAAAGATATTTAACACACATAAAATAATCTCCAGGTTTAGTGTTTGATTCTCATTTCAGATTATTAAGTCTTCTTTTTGAAGAATTTCATGCACTTCTAATTTGTAACAATGTTTTCCCCTAAATTTTATGCTCCTATAATATTAGCAATTATTTGTGAAGTAGAACTCTATCCATTTGGATTTCCTAAAATCTGTGAACTAGAATCTTGTTCAGAAAGTCTTTGGGACAAAAATGCCTGGTCAATTAAAATTGACAAAGAGCAAAAGAAAAGCACGTCTACAGGCCTCTCTATATTGATTCTTAAAAAGCTTACTAAATTTTATTCATTATACTATAGGCTTGGACATACCATGCAACCAGAGGACATGTAATTTTTTTGAAGTGAATTAGTTTCACAATCAAATTAAGAGATCTGTGTTACTCATCTTAACAAGTTGATTAAGGCCTTTGCACTTACACGATTGTCATGAAAGTATACTTGAAGTCAAACCAAGAGAAATTGTGGTTTGCTCCTAAAGTAAGCAAAAATAAACCATTAATAATAGTAAAATCACTTGACAAGTACATTCCATGTAATAGTCATATATACATCTTAGTGTGTTTATATATATTTAAGTTTTATATACAAATATATGACTATTGATAATACATATGCATTTTAAATGTCAATATTAATGAAGAGAAGCAATGAAATGATGCAAAGATGTATAAATGCCTTTTCAAAGTACCAACTTAGTTTTTGAGAACATAATAATTCTAAAATTTAAATTTTGAAATAAAACCTAGACTTAGTATGACGTACTGAAATATATCAGAATCTGTTTTGTCACAATGGAAAGAATACTCACCCAAAATAAAGATGATGTATATATTACTGATATTGGCCCTAACATCTTAGATCCTAGAAATACTGAAGGAGAGCCAAGTGATCAGTAGGCGCAGAAACAGGTGATCTCAAGACCATAAGTAAAGTTCAACTCGTGGAATCAGTGTGGTGTGTTAGGAAGCTGTACCAACTTGGGAAATAATTTGAATTCATTGGTTTTTACTGCTGGATATACTCTTTGAGTTTGTAGTACATTTTGTAGTACACAAAAAAATTTAATTGTACCTTATATTACTGAGATGACAATTTGAGGTCTTATTGAATTTATACCTATGTTTATTCCTATAAAATTTCAGAAATAGTGTGATAAATTTGTAATAGAACTTCACACATATTATTAATTATGATTTTATCATGCCAGTACATCCTATCATTATTGGGGCCTTGTTATGTACTGTAAGTGACCTCAATCCTCTTGCTTTTACTTTTCCAGTATTGGGAATTTTTTTAATAACTGGACTTTCAAGACTATTTCTTATGTTTTATGTCACTTCTATCAGAGTTCTGAAAATAGTTTCCACAAAACTCAGTTGGTCTTTTAAAACACTTTGTTTGTATGTTCTTTCAACTTGATGTAGTAAGATGGAAGTAGGAAATGGAATCGAATCTCTCTCTCCCTTTGTCCTTTTCTGATATGACCCACAGAAAGCCATTGTGAATTTAACCCTCCTTTCAACTTCCCCTTTCAACAGCACAATGATTCAAAGTCTGTTTTTAATACTTTAGCCTCAGATTGTTTTAGTAAGTGTTAGTAAGACTTGGTGAGCTATTTCATTTTGTTTAACAAAGACAAAAGATGCTTTGTGATATTAATTTCTTTTAAAATCATTTTTGAAATTCTTGCTTTCTTATATAAGCCTTAAACAGACATGAAGTTTAAATCAGCTATTAAAACTACTATTGTGTCAAGATATTGTGTTTTGTTTTATTTTACAATCACAACGCTTAAGAATATTTTTATCATATTGAACTACTTGCATATTTGATTATATTTTAACATTTATCCTCTATACCATCTGTATTGTAAGTTCCATAAAGTAATAAATGAATATTTTTTGATTGCTCAGTACCCAATACTTCATATGACTTCTAGTATTTAACTAGCACTTAGTTTTTATTTGTTAAATGAATCAATGCAGATAGTCATGAGGTGCAGGGTTGGTAATGGTTATCCCAGAAGGTGACAATGTGAATTTCTCCGTCATTGTTTCAAAAATGTATTCTTCTTTACCTACTTTTTTTTGAGACAGGGTCTCCCTGTAGCCCCAGCTGTCCTGGAACTCACTATGTAGACCAGGCTGGCCTTGAACTCACAGAGATCCACCTGCCTCTGCCTCCAAGTGCTGGGATTAAAGGGGTGGACCACCATGCCTGGCTTCCCTACTTTTTTTTTTGCTTTTAATTATATGATCTCTGAATTTAAGAGACATTGAGTTGTGTACTTGAAACATTTATTACAACTTAGTTATTTGGGCTTCCAGAAATTGATACTAGGGACACCATGCGTACTAAGCATGTACTCTAGCACTAAGGTACATTCCTAGAGCTCCAGTAACTGCTATTTTACTATTTTTTACAGAAGCTTCCTTTTTGTCACTACAAATGTATTACATAAAGACTTTCTCTTTTTTTTGTACATGGAAGATGTGTTTTACTGGTATATTTAGTGGTTTAGCCAAACAAATGTAACAGAGTGCTTTGCAGGCCCTGTTAGTTCATGATGGTTATTGTACCTATGCAGATGATCCTTGGCACACCCTTTTTCACCCAGATCTTGATGTGGGGTTTTTTTTTTTTTTTTTGCTGCCAGTTCATTAGACTTCACAAAATTATGTGTAAATACAGTTTTTCTGCTTTTGAGTTTTTTCTGCATGTGCTTTTATTTCTATTGATGATAGAAATCTTTCTAAAAGATTGTGTACCATGCTTAAAAAGATGAGAGTTCCTTTCTGAACTAGCCAGTTAGATTTCATCCTAACTCAACAGTTTAGGAGTAATGTGTGGAGTTAGCCCATGCATGCTTTGAGACTTAAAAAAACCATTATTATTTTGTTTGTATGAGATTGGCAGTAATAGTTTAAGGAGTCTGTCTTATTCTGATATTTTTCATCCCTTGGAGATAAAATTGTGACCATTAGTTACTTATACATAAAATAAGAGCACAGCAAAACTCAAGGTAGCTAGTGCTCTTGCCCAAGGTTTTTAGAATTGGCAAAGACCCGGCATTTCATGAGTTGAGAGAGCTGGTTGGAATGATGCAGTCTTCATTTACCAAGTCATCATTCTTAATGCCAGGATTTACATTTAACATTTAGTGTCTTAAATTTCTTAATAAAAACTTGTTTGAAAATATTGGAAAAAAAAGTTTAATTAAAGGCAAAATTAAGAATAAGCACTTGAAGATGTCTGTCAAATATATTCTAGTGAAATTAGTATATTTAGCTGTCATAAACAGGCAATAGAGAATTTCAATCATAAAACATAACAGTGTGAGGATACATATTTGGTCAGGCTCTTGATGATATGATTGATTGTTCTAATGTCAGTTGACTTGTGCAGACAGTAGCAGTTTTGCACTAATTAGCTGACTAGAGGGGCTTGGGTTTCAAATTAAAGTCACTTAAAAATTTTAGATATTGAAAGTGTATATCAAGGAGTATATAGGAAGTTCTCTACTGCAGAAGGTTTTATACAGCTGAATTAGAAGAAAATACCTTATCAATTACTTTCCTGAAGGGTGTCACAAAACAAAAGGTAAACATCATTGAAAGCTCTTTTTTAAAAAAATACTTTATTACTTTTCTTTTATGTGTATGCGTGTACTGCCTACACGTAGGTAAGTGCACCCATGTCATGCAATGCCCATGGAGGACAGAAGAGGCTGTTGAATCCCCTGGAACCGGAGTTACAGTTTTTAGCTGCCATGTGGGTGCTGGGATTCGAACTCGGGTCCTCTGCAAGAACAGCCCGTGTTCTTAACTGCTGAGCCATCTCTCCAGCCCCCCATTGAAAACTCTTGATGTTTTCAGTGTATATTATGTAAGCATGTGCATATGTGTGTGCATGTGTACATGTCTGCTTCAGTGTGTCTTGAGGAGGAAGAAAGTGTTGACTGAGAGGAAGAGAAACAGGAGGAAGGGAAGCACTAAAAGAGTGGATGCATGTGACTGTGCCTTTCCCAACATCACGAACAGTGCCACATAGATTCTCTTGGCTGTTTTTTGTTTGTTTGTTTGTTTATTTTTTATTACTTTGCTTTCCTACAATTTTTTTCCTATTAAAAATCTGTAGAATTTGTGACCAGTGTTTATTTAAAACTTATATTGACTTGTCATTAAATTTATTTTATGTTTCTTCTCTTAAT
>NW_008338715.1:4361230-4376241 GCF_000622305.1 Nannospalax galili | reverse complement strand
ATATATATATATATATAATTATAGATAGAATAGTCATTAATTTTTGATGCAGTATCAAAGTGTTAGGAAAATGATTGCAATTCTGAAAGTTGAATTTGTATTGCTTTACATTTTTGTTGTTATGGTTCTTTTCTTTTCACTGCTAGGGAATTGAACCCAGGGCTTCAGGACTCTTTGGGCAACCACTCTCCCTCAGCACCATTGAGAAAAAAGTCCTGTGGCAGATATAATAGATGTTGAACTTACATTGCACAATTAGGAATTAAATGTTATTCCACTGAACAAATAATTCATAATTTTTATATTTGTTGATTATCAATGTGATGTTCTAGTATCAGCTTTGCATTTTCTGAGAGATGCCTCCTTCCAAACTTTCTATGACACTCAAGGTGCATCACAGAATTTAACCTTCATGCCTCCTCTTTATGGCTTCATAGTTCATGCCTCTCTTTCTTACCACATTTGAGCAAGACACAGTTTCCTGGGATAGTAAATAGGTATGATAGTACTGAAAATTTTTGTTGTTGGGAGTTTGAAATGAAGTGATGCTTCTCAAGATCTAGCACTTGAAAGCCAACTGATGTTAGAAGGTATCCTTGTTTTGTCACTTACATAACTGCTGCAATGTCACCAGGTGTGGTGGCACATGCCTTAATCCCAGCACTTGGCAGGCAGAAGTAGGTGAATCTTTGCAAGTTTGAGGCCAGCCTAGTCTACATAGGGAGTTCCAAGCCAGCTTGGGCTACAGGAAGACTCTGTCTCAAATAAAACAAAGAACAAAAAATGAAAAAAATAACGGCTGCAATGTCTTCCTTATTAATTGTGATTATTCCTCATTCTGATATATTTAAATAGTCTATTGGCTACTGATTTTTTAATATTATTTTTGTTTTACCTGTATTGGTATTTTGCCTGCATGTATGAAACTACACCACCAGATGCATGCATTGCTGTGCAGAAACCAGAAGAGGGTATCAGATCCCCTGGAAATAGAGTTACACACAGTTGTTAGTTGCCATTGGGTGCTGGGAATTGAACCTGGGTCCTCTGGAAGAACAGCATGTATTCTTGACTGCTGAGTCTTTTTAAGATTGGTTTTATGAATATCCATATGTTTATATTATAATTCACCATAATCTATGTCCTTAAAAAATCTGAAGTATGTTATGCATCTAATTTTAAGGTCCTCTCCAGTTTCACCACCTTCTTACTAACCCTTGTTACATACTACCTGGAGTATTTAATTATCCTATTGCCTCTATTCATGCATATTGTTTTGTGATTATGGGCCAACTCAACTCTGCTTCATTCAAAAAATAACATGATGATTTCTTTATCCCCTCTAATGAGGTTTGCAACCTTCACAGAGACACTGCTTCTCTACCTACCTACAAGCTTCTTGCCTCCCAGTGAGACAGGAAGATTATGTATCCCCTGGTTCATAATCATTTCCATCTCCTCTTTCCTGCTTTGAATTTTCCAACTTCCTATCTTCTTATTATCATATAACTTTGTGATTTTATTAATCATGATACCAATGCTTACCTTTGAGACTTTTGTGCACTCACATGAAATTTTAATGTTTCCTTGATTTCATGATATCCCTCTGAAGCTTCTGCAGATTCTTGAGGCCCTATTCTACTCAGGACCAGTCCAAGACCTGAGGCGAATAGCTACTGCAGAGGGGGATTTCAAACAGCATCCATCTCTTATGTCCAAGAGTTCCAAGCATCATGTTGTGGGTGGTTCTTCTCAAACATGTTACCTTTTTCCCTGGGTTCTTGTTTATCATGAAATTATAATTTTATTCTTAAGAACACGTTGAACATCCAGTTTGGAAACTTTGACATTTAGAAGATTGGGAAAATTGTGATAATGTGAAATTGGAAACTATTTGGGAAAATGTTTTCCTCATGAATTTATTTAGAATAAAATGTAGAATAAAATTTACTAAATGTTGAAAGGCAACTATATGTGAATACATTATTCAAGTACTTGCTACATTTTTAGACCATTCTATATAACAATGCATATGTATTCCTTAGTTAAAAAAAAGACTGAAAGTAGTTTTATAATTCATCATTTGTTAGAATTTTTCCTTTAATTAAAAAATTTTAATTATGAGCTGGGCTTGGTGGTGCATGCCTGTAGTCCCAGCACTTGGGAGGCAGAGGCAAGTGGATCTCTGTGAGTTCAAGGCCAGCCTGGTCTACATGGTGAGTTCCAGGACAGCTGGGGCTACAGGGAGACCCTGCTTCAAAAAGACAAAAAAATGTAATTATGAGATCTGAATGTCATGCTTTTGTTTTTTACTATAGAGTATCATTGCCTTTGGTTTCTCTATCAGGGTGTCAATTTTAATTGTCCCTTTGTTGCTTAAATAAATGCTGAAATATGATTTAAATTATATTTATTCTTTTCTGAAATACACTTGCTGACATTTGGTGTATTAGATGGCCAGTGGTAGCAGATGCACTTTAAAAAGAAGTATATGATAGGTTGATATTTCATTGGACTTCCAATGATATTTTCACTGCCAAGTAATTTGGACTAGATTTTCAGACACATTTTTACAGCTTGAATCAGTGTATTGGCATGTAAAATGGCACAGAGAAAACATACATATTTAAGAAAAATGTGACAAAAGCTCTAGTGAAACTTAAAATTGGTAATATTTGCTTTATGGTACGAATTTTATTAATGAAATATTTTCCAAAGCCTTTGCCAATGAAGTTGAAACATGCACTGCCTCCCCATCTATAATGAAGAAACACTCTAAATAGTCTTTAGCTTTGGCTTACAAGTAGTTTAATTAACTTCTTTCTCAAAAGAACTAGATGTGAATCATTTTCATCCTTCAATTTTCAAAAGAGTATTTTCTTTTTCTTATAGTCATTTGGATTCAGGGCAGAAGAGTAGTTTTTATCATGTATTTACAAATCAGTACTGCTTCTATATGTATTTTACATATATATGTGTATATGTACATATATGATATCTATTAGCCTAAATGTTTTTAATATTTTATTTATTATTTTATGTGAATGCATGTATTGCCTTCATGTTTTCAGCATGTGTTGTTCAGAGATCAGAAGAAGGTGTCAAATTCTTTTGGAACTGGAATTACAGACAGTTATTAGCTGCAATGTGGATGCTGAGACTTGAAACCAAGTCCTCTGCAAAAGCAACCAGTGCTCTTAACTCCCAAGCCATCTTTCTTGTTTTAACCTAATTTTTTTAAAGGAAAGGATAGTAATATTAGATATAGCTATAGACTTTATAATACTTTACTTTCACCAATTTGTTTATTATTCAGTATTTATTTATTAGTTTCAGTGTCCCTTCTAAATATTCCATCAGCTTTGACTGAGCTTTGCTGTATAACCTCAAACTCAGTGCTTTCAAACCAAAAATATTTATTACTATCTCACATGATTTTTGTGGGTTTTTATCTAGTGATAATTTGTTGTGAATGAAGGGCTCCAATGGTTGCATTTGAACAAAGGCATGCTTTCCAGAGGTTGGGGATTTGCTTTCAAGATGCCAAGTTCCTACCAGGTGCCAGCATGGAGCCTTAGTTCCTTGGCCCTGCTCCACTCTGAAGAGCTGCCTGAGTACTACTAAGATATGGTGGTAACTTTGCACAATAGGAAGGAATCCAAAAGAGAGGCTGAACTCTCCATGTGATTTTAATGAACTACTCTGAGACATCATGCAGTAATTTCTACCACATTGTATCCATCAGAAGTGAACCACTAAGTGTATCCATAGTCAAGGGGAAAGACAATAGAAATGGAAGAGTATTAAAGATTCATAATGCAAGTTTGGCTGGGCATCTTCTTTAATCCCAGCACTTGGGAGACAAAGGCAGGTGCATTGCTGTGAGATCAAGGCCAGCCTGAAATTGTCTACATAGCAAGTGCCAGGCTACACAGTGGGAACTTGTCTCAAAAACCAAACCAAATGAAAAGAATCATAAATGCATTTTAAACCTACAACATAGTGCTTTTTAAATCTTACATTTGCTTCCCAGGTCATCTTATCTGAAGCTCTGATTTATAAGTATCTGTGTATATTCAGCTCCAACAAAATACAGAGGCATGGTCATTATCCTTGCCTATCCTTTACCCCACTTGTTCAATCTTCAAATCATGTGATTTAAAAAAATCATAAGCCTAATATTTTCTCTGCCATTACCCCTTTAAAGCAATATTCCTCTCATTTTTTACAAAATAGCCTTCCAGTTTTCATTTTCTATAGTCTTGAGAAATTATTTGGTAGAGTTATTATTTTTATAAATATGTAAGAAACAAAGTATAAAGGGGCACACAAAGCCTTACATGAAATAAAATGAAAAATAAATACAAATACATACTGTTTTGCTATTTTTTCAATAACAATGAAGGATACATTCCTCATGTCTCTGTGGAATGAACTTTGGTGCCCAGCCATCATTTTTTTTTACTGGGTCATTAAATATGGAGAAGAAAGTAGAGAGCTGATTCATTTGTTCGGTAACTATTTACGCCTCATCCCTGAAATCCATGGCAAGTGATTTAGTTCATATAGTCAGTTATAATGTCTCACTAGTGCGTAAGTTGCAGATTCCTTCAAGTCTTCAGTGACCACTAGTTTTTCAACTTTCCTGTTCATCATTCTCCTTTTTTTGCTCTGTAGTTCATTCCTGAACTATTTATATATTATGATGGTCTTAGTCTGTGTACTGCTCCAGAATTGTAGGTGTGCGATCCAACAGCTGTACGTATCCAGGTGTGTACAGTTCACTGCCTCAGTTTGTTTGGCTTTTGCTTCTTATTGATAACCTATTCCTCCTATAATCCTAAGTCCCATATAGCACTTATTTCATTGAAAGTCCCCTTCTAGTACTCTGGGGTTAATTTGCAAAGTTTCTGACCCCTGACCTAGGAGCTCAGATGAAAACACCTGGCTCCTGTTTGGTCACCAGCTTCCAGTCTACTGATCAGCAAGTATATATTACACATCTAATGGGTAACATTGTACTCCTTATTAAAACAGATTAACCTCTTGAGAAAAAGGTGTGAAGATGCACAAGAAAGTGTATGCATACCGTCTTTGCACCATATTAACTTGCCAAATCCGAATGCTTAAAGCAATATCACCCTGAAGCAACATGCAATACATAATTTAACCACTTACTCTCTGAATTGTTGACACTTTCCTTCTTTGGGCTTTTGATCCTCTGTAATTAAAGCCTTTCCATTGGCAGAATAATAACTGAAAGAAAAAAGAAAAAAAAAAACACCTTGTTTTTAATTTAAATGATTGTCACCCTTTGAAAGCAGTTGTTGTAAAGATATTTATCCGTATACTAAAAAGTAATTGAACTAACTAGCACTAGCTGCTCTCGCAAGGGACCTGGGTTTGATTCTCAGCACCCACATGGTGGCTAACAACTGTCCATAACTTCAGTTCCAGGGGATCCAACACCCTCTTCTGTTCTCCATGAGCATTGCATGACATGGGTGCACGTACATTCATGCAGGCAATACACTCATACACATAAAAAAAAACAAACAAAATATTTTTTAAAAAGAAAGTGTCCAGAGCTGGAGAGATGGCTCAGTGGTTAAGAGCACTGACTGCTCTTGCAGAGGACCCGAGTTCAATTCCCAGCATCCACATGGCAGCTATGAACCACCCTTAACTCCAGTTCCAGGGGAATCCAAAGCCCTCTTCTGACTTCCATGGCATTGCACGACACGGGTGCATTCACATACATACAGGCAATACACTCATATACATAAAGCAAAAATAATAAATAAAATATTAAAGAAAGTTTCCACAAATCAGCCTAGAGTATTCTATACAATGCCATACACATATATATATATGAGCAGGCAATACACTCATACACATAAAGTAAAAATAATAAATAAAATATTAAAGAAAGTTTCCACAAATCATCCTAGAGCATTCTATACAATGCCATACACATATATATATGAATATATATATAATCTTCTGAATCATCTTTGCAGATCCAAAATAGATACAAGGAAAATTTGAGCTTTCATGTTATAGTTGACTTTGCATCTGTCTAGAGTTTGGTTCTTAAGGATATTTTTGACAGTGACAACCCAGATTAAAGCTGTGTCAATGTTTTGACAAAATTTACTGATGAGTTTAATCAGCCGAATTGTCCATTTAGTCCAACAAGGGCTTGACAGTGTGGCTTGCTTATGCGTTGTTTCTTTGTTAAATTAACTTGTTTTTTTAAACTTAATTGACTGCTTAAGTCAACATAATATAACCATATGAATACAGCATTTGGAAGCTTTTCAAAGTAATTTTTTTCTTAAATGACTATACCAAAGTTAAAAAACAACTTGTTTTTTTAACAAATGTACAGAGTTTGCTATATGACATTCTGAAAACTATGCTTTTTAAAGACCTTTCTGAAAACAAAAATACACCTCTATGATTCTATTCAGGAGTTAAAAATCATGAAACTGGATTCTTGAATTCTAGCCTTTTTATCATTCAATAATGTTTTATTTGAAAATATAAAAATAGAAAATGTTTTTATCCACAAAGATAGAATCTTGGTAATATAAAGGACTGAATGTTTACACAGCTGTGCAGTTTCTGAATGGTAAACAGGCATATTTTATTTTAGGGGCACTAGAGATTCAGTTTCTTGCTCTTGTGAGAATACCCTGCCAACAAACTTTGAAAATGACATTACAACCAACCTCTAATGATGCTGTCTCTCTGATCAATGCTATGGATGTGCTATAATATTGTGCATATGTGTGTATGGGAGGGGGCCTGAAAGAAAAATGAGGAGTGGGGGAGAGAAAACAAGATGTTGAATGGCAACCATCATGGAATTAGAGCACAAGGCACCAAAAGTACTTTAAGTGACCATCTCAGAAGTTTCGTATAGTCCATGGTACAATTATACAGATGAGCTAAGAGTCTTGTCATTTTCCATTTTGTAACAATAAGTATGTTTTAAACCCAATGGGTACCTACCAAGTCAGGATATTCATACTTACAAATATCTCTTTCTCACTTCTCTGTTTATCTCTTCCCATCCATTTCTTCCCCCATTTCATGCTTAGAAAAGTTCCACATATTTTAAATACTTATTTTTATGGATGTACACAGTACTGAATTAACCAAGTGTGTAAATTTAATCTATCCCCTATGTTTCTCCATAACTAAGTCTCTTGTTTAAAAGTCCACTTATTTGACAATAAGCAATTTGGTTAGAATTTCAAGGATAGATTTTTAAGGAGGACTTGTTGAGTTTTTAAGACAGTTAAACATTTGACTTTCTTCCAATATGTACTGATTATGTTCACAGTCTTGGAAAGGGAAAATGTCAAAACTAAAATGAGAAGATAGAAGTTTTCTGTAGAGAAACAAGGATACATGTTTAGCAATTATCTAAAGTGAAAGAGCCTGAACAACTTTTATTGTCACTAATGTAAAGGATTCATATGGAGTGTTCTTGCTACACTAGTATTTTGACAACAGTGTATCTTGTATATTTTGGCAAGAACTTTACCAAACACAAATATTAAAGGAATAAAACATTTGAAAACATTTTCCTTTGTTGAAATAAAATAGTAAATTAAAAGAAACATGTGATGCCATTCTTTGTCTATCGAACTGACTAAATTTAAAGGATTTGATTATGTTTTTTATTGACAAGCAATTTGGTATTGGTGAACTTATACATTTCATTGCTTTTTGAGAGCAGTTATTTGCTAAATTCAATGTGTGCATCTCTTGACACATAAAATTCATTTTATTTTAAAATTTATTTGTGTATGTGTGTAGGTGTGAGAGCTCGGGCCCACGCATGCCACAGTGTGTATGTGGTGGTCAGAGAACAGCCTTCAGGAACTGGTTCTCTTTCAACTATGGGTTCTGGAGATAGGACTCGGCTCTCCAGGCTTGTGGCAAGAAATTTTATTCATTGAGCTATCTCACCAACCTCAATTTAATTTTTAGGTCACAGGATATATGCATACAGATTATGAATACAAATATCTGAGTGCATATATGTAAAAGCGTATGCCATTAAAAGAGAAGGAAACACTCTTTAGATCTGAGATTTCTATCATATATCTGACAAGTAAAAAGTAACACCAGTATGTGTGCCCTTTTATAGCTGAGTAAAATTTACCTGAGTAAAATAATAGGAAGGGTCTAAGGAAACTTCTAATATGTTTGTGTTTGTGGAGGAGACTCTAAAGGAAAGCCCTGCATTGTTCTCTGTTGTCTCCTGATGGTGGGGAGGACCAGGGAGGAAGCTAGAAGAACATATAATTCTCTCCACACAACTATGTTTCCATAAATAGACAGCATTGCCTCATAAAACATACTGGTTTTGTTCATTATTGCTTAAAACCAAAAATTGCTTGTAAAATTGAAATATATTATTAAATTCCTTTAAATTCAACAACAGTAAAATTTGGGGTAATAATTACGTTAAAAAGAAAGAAGAAAGAAAAAAGGCACCTCAGATTAATCCAAACATTTTGCTTTTACCACTTGGATGATCTTTTTAGATAACATTTTTTGATTTTCATTCTTTTTGAGACAGAGTCTCACTATTTTTATAGCCCAGGCGGTCCTTGAACTCATGATTCTCTTCCCTCACTCTCCTGCGTATCTGGACTAAATAACAGGGAAATCGTACCCTCCTGTTTTATACATTGCTAGTTTTAAACTCACAGGCTCAGATATGGTTTTAATAGAAAATTTAGAGTGTTTTTTTGTCACTCGACTGGGGCGGCATCTGTTACTTGAGAGAGATACTCTATTTTAGTTCAAATTATGAATCCTAACTGCTTTAGTCCTTGTGATAGTTTACCCCAAATACTACAAAGGCAAATACATGTCATGTCCTTGCCCATACAATAAGGATAACGTCTTTTCTTCTTCCTCTTGTAGCTTTCAGCCGCGCCCCAATTCCCATGGCAGTGGTCCGCAGAGAGCTCTCCTGTGAGAGTTATCCCATAGAGCTCCGCTGTCCTGGTACAGATGTCATCATGATTGAGAGTGCCAACTACGGGAGGACGGATGACAAGATCTGTGACTCCGATCCTGCTCAGATGGAGAACATCCGATGCTACCTGCCAGATGCCTATAAGATTATGTCTCAAAGGTATGTTCTCTTTCTGTACCTATAATATCAACCTTCAACTTTAACCTAAGTGTTAGTTTAAGTGTGGTAAGAGCATAGAGTGCTGTGCTGCGTATTTTAGGAAAATTTTAAGCAGTTTTTCAGTATAGATCACTCCTCGTTTCACCAAAATTCACAGAAGCACTTGAAACATATAAAACTTCATTTCATCATTTAGTAAATTTCGTGATATAATCTCCTTGGTGTTGGTCTGTTAATGTTTTGTAGAAGTGGGTTTGTTATGTGAGAGTTAAAATGTCCTTTTCTCAGAAATGTCCTAGAATTCCTGATGGGTGCAGTTGAGGATGGGTGCAGTTAGATGTTCATTTAGGTATAGCAGAGGTAGGAATAATCCATTGACCTTGTAATTATTACCAAAATGTAGGTATAGTGTATCCTCTCGATCCAGTGAACTATATAGGCCACATATACATCGTGACAGACCTGTGGAATGAAGCTGCTTTCAGCACTCATTAAATCCTTAGTGAGCACTCTTGGTTAGTTCTTAATGGAGACTTGTCAGTGAGCTGAAAAAGCTGTAGCTCTTTTCATTTGGACTACTCAATGTACATTACATTTACACTTACCCAAAATAAATGTTTTTGACTCTTTGAGAGAAGAAATTGGTTCCCTCTTTTCAGATGACCAAGGCTTCCAAGCTGCTTTAGACTGAACTGTTACACTGTCATGTCAACTATAGTATATTATATAATCGCGATAAATACCAACTACAGCAAAGGAATATTATGCAAATAGTATGGACACTTTATGTATATTAATATATTCAAAATGAAATAAAAATGGAAAGCAACTTCTAAAGAATATCTTAGATAAATGATTCTTTTTAGCCTTTAGAAAAGGATTATATCAGAATACCAATATTTTTAAGTATATCTTCTATTAGGAATATTAATAAGTACTAAAATTATTGTTACTTCACCATTGGGTGGATTTGTTAAAACATCTTCCTAACTCACTTGAGACTCGTACTTTAGACATGTGAGACAAGAAGATACATAAGATATCTTTTATGTAGATTTTGTACAAGTACATAAGTGAAACTTTGTACTAACCTATAAACTAAGTATGAAAAGTTTGGATCTGTCTGCAGCAGAATGGTCTAATATGACATCTCACTGAGAGATGTCGTTTGCATCACGGCTGTTATGATTGCATTGACTTGAGGCTGAAATGGCATTGGTCTGTAGAGCACGTGCTCAAGTCCCAGGGCTTGATTCCCTAGTACACACATATTCATGTATGTACGTACGTACACACATATTCATGTATGTACGTACGTACACACACACACACACACACACACAGAGACTGAACCTACTCTTCCAAAATCAAAGTGGCTTCATGTTGTTATTCCCATTTGCTTAGTCCCCTGAATTCTCTACTTCATGTTCTATCCTTATCACACGAAAGGATTAGTTCAAATGACAGAGCACATTTATTTGTCCTCCCAAAATCTGTGGTCTGTCTTAGTATTGTCACATTCTCCTCCTAATGTCATCTTAACCGCATGTGAGTCCATGTTATCACACAGTTGGTTGCCTTTGTCTAACTGTAGGTTTCTAGAAAACAGACTTATTGCTGATTTTACCTAAAACTAACTTCAGTCTCTAAATGAGTAAACAGATATGCTCTTTGATCTCTCTTATCTGTATAACTTACGTTTGTTTTGGATGTTATGTGTATATATTCTAGTGACTTTTAAATAGAGCTACCACATAGGTAGTTTTGAAATCTAAGTGTGGACATGAATTTTAGCAACTACATAACTTCAGAAATGTTACACCATGTGGGATTTAGCTTAAGTTTCTTGTTCTCTTCAGCTACTAATGGGAATGTCTCATTAACTCAGCCAACTCATGAAAGTACACAATATGCACTTCACTATGACCGTCAGGCAGGTTTGATGGATAAATAAGCTGGGCGTGGTTCCTGCACACAAAACTCTTCTCAATGGATAAACGGCAGCCAGCCATACCATTTGCTGAACATTTTATTCTTATTTCATTTGCATTTATTAAAGAGATCAAAAAGGGAAGTTTCTTTCAGGTATATAATATCAGAGACCTTATCATCGGAGAGAAGGTCTTAGAGCTGGTTGCTTACATGCAAGAACATTAAAAGGACACACCAGGAAACAGCTTCTTTCCTATAATTTTCTCTGGTGCGGCTTCACAAGTTTTGGTGTTCTGTTCTTGATGTTCCTCCATTCCTTTTGACTCAGTCCTCTTCCAAACGTGTCAGTGCTTCGAGTAATACTCTCTTCTCTCAAAATTCTCCTTGTACAGCAGGCACCCATACATTAAGATTAAGAAACCATAGTTACAATGGATGATACACGAGCTAGATGAATTTCCTTATTTAATTTTTTGCATTGGAGCCTTTATAATTTGACATCAATTCCTCTAAATGTGAGAAATTTGAATGTCACATACAGTGACATTTCTGCTGTCTTTTTAGGATATATTATAGCATATGTGGTCTAATAGCCATACTTTATATGTAAGTGCATACTTGCCTGTATTTTTTTCCACATTGTAAAAAGGATTTGTGAAGCCGGGCATGGTGGTGCACACCTGTAGTCCCAGCACTTGGGAGGCAGAGGAAGGCAGATCTCTGTGAGTTCAAGGCCAGCCTGGTCTACATAGTGAGTTCCAGGACAGCTGGGGCTACAGGGAGACCCTGCTTCAAAAAGACCAAAAAAAAAAAAATTGTGAAAAGGCTTGTATGTACATATACCTGTGTGTATTTATATGCCTATGTATGTCATTGAGATATGTGTATAAGGGAAATTGCACTTTATCTAATGTGTACAGGTCAAGGAATTTTTAAAAAATCAAGCTCATTTATGTGACTAACAAATAGGTGAAGACGGACGCAACATTCGCTGTACCTGAGAAGTGTCCTTATGAGCTGCAGTAGCCACACCCCCTCTCCAAGCATACCTCTGTCCTGACTTTGGACAACTTAAATTAGTTTTGCTCACTTCATAAAGAAAAAAAAAAACAAATAATTTTATATTCTCATTCAATGCATTTGTTTCCTGATAGTGTTACTGAAGCTTTTTTTGCCATATCTTTTTCATTTCAAGTATAATTTTCTAAGACTTTTATAAAGTGATGCAACCTTTATAATAAATCAGTTTCAAATTTTTGTATTACTGTGATGAGACTCTGCAGACCAGTTGCTGTTGCTCTCTGTCACTTTCCTCGCCAATGCCATGAATTCACCTACATTTTGTTTGTATGTTTATCCTCAACACATAATTTTAAGCTGAAGTATGAGTATTTGAAATCAAGCTAAATTTACTTAACTTCTCAGTGCAGACAGTGGGAAAAAGATATTGGCAGTGAGTTTTGGAGGCATAAAAATAAATCTATCATTAGCATTTCAAAATAAATAATAATCAAATATTGCAAACTTAGTTGGTTAAATGCATCAAGTTGGAATAATTTTTTAATTAAATAAGAAATTTGACTTTGTCAATACTATAGTTTTCCATGCTGTGATCACATAAGGAACATGCAAAGAAAAACGTAGACAGACACACACACACACACACACACACAGAGAAACAGAGACAGAGAGAGACAGAGAGACAGAGGAGAGAATTGTTTCTCACCTTTTGAAAAGTTATACTGCAGTTGGCTTCTGTTGTACTCAGTCCTGCTGAAATTAAGAACTCTTCAGTAACTATAAAGAAGGAAATGTCTATGGCAGATTGTGTGTGTCCATAGCCTTGTCAGTGTTTTGCAATGACTATATGGCTACATGTGACTTTCTACTCACCACATTCTGTGACTTTGGAGAATCCATCACAGTGTGTTTCATATTTGTCTTATACATTATGAACAACCTTTGAATCCATGGTTTTCCCCAGATAGGCACAGAACCTCTAATACATACCACATTGGGTCACTATTTTCGTACATGTTGGAAGACAGAGTAGAAAAGGAAAGAAGATAACTCCCATTCTAAAAGTCCAAAATATACAGAATATAGATAAACAAGAACATTCTTTTCCTCAGAGTATTTATATTTTGAATATTTTAGCTTCTGAGACTACATCTTGGCCAATCAACTCAAATGCTTCCAAGTACTCTTTGCTAGTAATTTAATTTTGAAGGAAAGTATCTGTTAATTATCTGCATTTCTAACAAAATTTGAAGAATAGCTGTGGGTTTTTATGGTATTCTAAATACAGAAAGATTTGAAGAGCTAAATTTGCAAGTATGTATAACTGGAAAGTATTTTAAATTTAAATTTTCATTGATTTCAATTTCTTTTATAAAATGACTTTATCATGTTGTGACAGAATTTGAGAACTTTTGAGCTGCTGTTTCCTTAGACTCTTAAATTTTCAGTGATGGCTTTCATTTGGTATGTGTTCATGGTAACTTCAGAACATGTACCCTTTAAGAAAAGCTTTGCCAAACAAGCTCAGCAAAATTAAGCTAAAAAGGCCTTAAGAAGTGTTAGTATGACAGATACACCTTGATATTTCTCAAATTTGAATTATAAAACACAAGATTCATTTTGCTCACTTATAGTAAATGATCAATGAAGTTGCTTGTAAACCTGTCTTACTCTTTCTATAGTCAATCTGTAGGATTTGAGATGTTACAATATTTCAAAAAGCTCCAAGAAAGAGGAAAGCAAAAGTAAAACATTCCTGAATATTAGACGTTATAGACGGAATACTCTCAGTTATCTTTTGAATGTGCTATATATTGATTAGTCTTGTCCCCAAAGGTCTGTGGATTTGGAGCTCAGTACTCAGCATAATAGAGGAGCTGATGGAACATCTAAGAGCTGAAGTTAAGGAGAGGTCCTTAGATCATTTTCTGTGAGTCAGATAGTATTGTAAGAAGTTAGCAGGATGGGCTGGAGAAATGGCTCAGCAGTTAAGACTACTGGCTGCTTTTGCAGAGGACCTGGGTTCAGTTCTCAGCACCCACATGATGCCTAAAACTGTCTGTAACTCCAGTGTCCCCACCATGCCTTTGAGACGTTGAACAACATGGTTACATTTACCTATAATCAGGCAACACGTATTTACATAAAAAATAATGAAACTATTTATAAAAATAAGTTAGCAGGAACATTACTCATTTTAACTCTTTGTGCCCCATCACTCTTGTGAAATGAACAGCACTGTTGTTCTTCAAGAATGAAGGAACTAAAGGGTGGAATGTTTAAGTAAAATCTCCCAAATGTTACCAGTAACTGTCACTGACAAGGAAGTACTCATTTGAATACTGTAAGTGGGAAGTCATATTATTCTGATGCTAAGAGGATGCTGTGAAATGTATTCAGTTATGTAGCATTTTACTACTTCCTTGAGGTAAGTTAGAAACACTCATGATGAAATTTCCTTAAAAAGTAAGAAAAGTTTGTTAGTATTTCTAACATTTGGTATTCATGGGCACTGTTATCTACAGGAATATTTTAGTAAAAGCAAATTTTTGACTGATAATGGGGAATGATTTAATATTTGTATAGTATAGGTAAACAAAACACATGTTATTTTTTATGTAAGCTGAGGCACACTGAGGGTTCATGAGTGAGAAGTCATTTTTAATGAGAATTTTCAAAAAATAAATGAGATGGGGCTGGAGGATGGCTTAGCAGATAGAGCACTGACTGCTCCTGCAGAAGACATAGGTTCAGTTCCCAGCACTCATCTGGCAACTAACGTGTAACACCAGTTCCAGGGGATCTGATGCCCTCTTCTGAGCTCCTTGAGCACTGCACACATGTGTTACACTTGTAGCAGGCAAAACATTCATCATACACGTAAAATAGATGTAAA
>NW_008338715.1:4356808-4360947 GCF_000622305.1 Nannospalax galili | reverse complement strand
TATTAGAGAAAGTATACTTCATAACTCTCTCTATGATAACATAGTGTGCATCTCCTAGTTTGTGTAAATGTGACTAGTTCAAGGGCCATGGTATTTCCCAAGGTGCTGAAAAATAACTATTCTTCTAATACTTGTTTATATGAAAAAAAATACATTATTCAGTAATGGTTTCTGTTATGTTAGATATTTACTTTATCACTTGTGTAGCAGGAAGTTATATGAATCATGTTTATTTGTAATTAGAATTTTCAAATAGCAAAAGCAAAGTATGTTTTTCACTCAATGCTTGCTGCAGTATATAAATATATATTATATGTTTGGGTTTGGCTCAAAAAAACTTGAGGTCTTTCCAAAAATGCCAGTAATCTTAATTACTAGTGCTATCATTCTCTGAAAATAAACATTTGTAGCTCTTTCTTGGACGAGTTATTGTATTGAGGAAATAATCCTTGGCAGAGAATATAAGTCTACAAGAATATTGCAGTGAAGGAAGAAAATATCTTACAAAATATTAAAAAGGCAGGAAGACATAGTCAAAAGTGTGACTAGATAGCCGTTAGTTCAAAGGTGAGTAGCTCGAAATTGAAATGAAGAAATTTTTCACCTAAGTGTATTGATCCTGCTGTCTTATTTAGAGCCACTTTGATCCCAAACCTTCACCACTGATCACCTGAACATCTCTCTATATTTTAATTACTGGATATTATACTCCTGGATAACATAGGAATTTGATTTACTTAGCAAATTTAATCTATTAGTGTTATGTGAGAGAGTAATGAAAGTCTCTTACCAATACAGATATCTTATTGAAAGTAATGTTATGTGTATTATCTATTGATTCATTAACAGTGAAGTTTCTATTTGTTTCCTGAAGTTTCTAATAGTTTCATTTTAGAATTACACTCATGAAGACCATATCATTGAGCCTGTTATATGTGTCATATGCATTTATGGTATATGTTGTGCTTTCCTATTTCTGACTTTATATAACTGCTGTACCATATTAAATCTTTTTTCTTCTTTAAGCCACAAATATTTGTACTTTTAGTATTATACAGCATAAAAATACTTATGACCCGTTTCATCAGTTAAAAACTTCCCAAACAGTGGGGATTATTTCTCCATAGGTATCTTAGAAATTAGGGTCACAAAAGGTTCTTCTTTTTCACAAATTAGTCTCTGAAAAATTTGTCATAAAAGGCCTTTCACCTTTCCAAGGAACTCAAGTAGATCATCCTTGCCTGAGGAGACAAGATTCTGAATTACTTTTCCTGTTAGGGTGAGGAAACATGGAGTCCTTCAAATGACTTTATAGTCAATTATTTCCTCCAACAGCAATTTCCTGCTGTGACATTAAAAAATACTATCACAAATAATGCCGTATGCAGTGCAATTTGTTAACGAATGTCAGAGATGTGGAGCATAAATTAATACCAGCAGCCCAAACCCACATAAATATTGAGTGGGATATGAGCATCCTGTAAACTAACAAAGTGCTCTGACCCAATGTAATTTGTCAAGTTCATGACTTTACCCAAAAGTAATGCATATAAGCGAAAAGATAATTCTGGTGTGATGTTTTCTGATACATAGCTGATGCATATTTTAATAGCTCCTGTAAAATGGTATAGTTAATAAAATGACAAAAGAAAATCACTGCATGAATCTTATAACCTAGACTCTTTTAATCTGTTTTGTTACAATTTTTTTTTAATATTTTATTTATTATTTTCATTTCATGTGTATGAGTGTGTTGCCTGCATTTCTGTGAATGCACCTGAGTTGTGCAATGCCAAGGAGGTCAGAAGAGGGCGTCGGACTCCCTTGGAACTGGAGTTAAGGATGGTTCGTAGCCACCATGTGGGTGCTGGGAATTGAACCCGGGTCCTCTGCAAGAGCAGTCAGTGCTCTTAACCACTGAGCCATCTCTCCAGCCCCTGTTACAATTTTTTTAAAGATTCATTTATTTTTGCTTTCTGTATATGAGTGTTTTGTCTGCATATGTGTATGTGTGCCGTGTAAATTCTTGGCACCCATGGAGGAGGACAACAGATCCCCAGGAACTGGTGTTGCAGACAGTTGTTGATGGAAATGAAAGGGCCATTACTCTCCAAGAGCAACAAGTGTTCTTAACAGCTGAGCCATCTCTTCATACCCTTGCATTTCATATGGGAAAAAAATTGAAAGAACACTTCTTTCACTCATTGTGGCAGGTATTAAAACCATCCTTAGAGCATCAACTTTTGACATAGTTTATTAGTAGGTTTGCCATGTATGTAAATATCTCCCCACATCTACACATCCACACATACATGTAAATGAGATCATGACATTGAAACTTACAGAGATTTCAATAAAGTTTAAATGAAATTTCAGACTTTAGAAAGTTCATTTTTGTTTATTAAAAACTACATGTACATATTTTTATCCAATTTATTATTTCTTTAGGAGTACTGGGGACTGAACTCAGGACCTTATGCATGCTAAAAAGCAGCCTACCTCATCTTAGCCATTATTGTATTATTATTATTATTATTATTGGAATTTTGAGCTCTCATTTTGTTTATCTGTTTTATTTATATAGCCCTGATTGGCTTAGAAGATGATATTTAGACCAATCTAGCTTCAAATTCAAATTGTGGCAATCTTCCTTCCTCTGCCTCCTGAGTGCTGTGATTGCAGGCTTATGCTAGTACATGTGGCTCCCATATTCTTTTTTGTTTTTAATTACATAAACTTGTGTGTATCTTGGAAGTATGTATATGTGAGTACAGGTACCACAGGGACCCGAAGAGAGCGTTGAGTTCCCTGGAGCTGGAGTTACAGGCTGGTATGAGCTGCCCAGCATGAGTTCTGGTAATCAAACTCCGGTCCTCCACAGAACTACTACAGTACGTGTTCTTAGCTTCTGAGCCGCCTCTCCCTTATTCTTAAGATTTTTTTTTAGAATGTCAGAACAGATATACTTTGCCTTATTGAAAAAAAGATTGATAGTCACAGACATAAAATGATAATTATCCTATATCATTATTCCAAAATTAAATATATTGTCTTAGTGGTTTATAAAAGAAATGAAAAATGCATCTTCTATTTATTGGCAAGATTAAAAGGGAAACAAACTTAGTCCAAACTTAGTTTCCTAATTTAAAGGAAATGAACTGGGAATGGATATTCTAGAGATATATAGAATGATTTTCAAGATAAAGGTATGTTTTAGCGGAGGCGGAGAGATGGCTCAGCAGTTAATAGCACCAGCTGCTCTTGCAAAGGACCCAGGTTCAATTCCCAGCACCCACACGGCAGCTAACAAACGTCTGTAACTCCAGTTCCAGAGGATTCAACACACTTCTGACCTTCGCGGGCATTGCACAACATGTGTGCACTTACATACATGCAGACAATACTCTCATACACATAAAACTTAAAAAAAAATAAAAATACATCTCTTAGAGTTCAAAGATTACTTCAGTTTCAGAAAAGATGCTTAGGAAACACAAGCCAGTCATCAGATATCAATGCCCCACTGTGTAGGCTCCAGAACACAGGTCCTGAAACCTTCACAACAGAGTCTGGTTTGAAATCTGATGCTAGGGTACCAGTGCACGTTGCCTCTCTGAGCAATCTAGAGGTAATGCTCTTCTCCTCAAGGCTCATATGAGGGTAGAATACCTATGCTAAATTGGTTTCCCTGAAGACAAGAAGTGAGTGAGTTTGCATGATTGTCCATTAAGAAATGTCATCCTATCATCCCGGTTTTTGGTATTGTTTATTTGCCTACTGTGTATTCCAAAACAGTATATAAAATGGTTCTCCTGTCGTTATGTCTTTAACAATATATTACCTTCAAATTCTAAAAAAAAGGTTATTAACTTACATTTTAGAATCATTTCAATGTTCTTACTTAAAATTATTTTATTTTATCAAATCTTGAGTGCTGATGAACTAGGAAAATCCTTAAAGCACATGAAGTTTACCTTTCAAAATGAGGAATGTTTTTATGTGGGAACTTTTACTTCTCTAAATTTTGGTGCCTTAGGACTCATTTTTGTAGTACATATACTCTATTTTCTGCTACATTCCTCGGGTTATATTCTTATGTAACATTACTGTCACTTTCCTATTCTAAATCTCTCTCTCTG
>NW_008338715.1:4330517-4356700 GCF_000622305.1 Nannospalax galili | reverse complement strand
TCTGGTGATCAAATGTGGTCCCTTGTGCATGCTTGACAAGTACTCTTCCACTGAGCCTCATCTCTAGTTTTCATTCTTTATTTTCTTATTTAAAATCTCATAGCCCCTTTCCAACTATGATACTTTCAGTTCCATTTAACCTGCACAGAGCTACCCCCTTTACTTTCCTTATCGATTTAATAGCCCCTTCCATACTATACTCATTCAGTTATAGTTCTTCCAGCCTTTGAAACCTATAGAACATAATTTTATTTATAATGGCCACAAGATGTCACAAAAATATTTCTGTGTTTAGTTTACATCTATTAAAACATTTAAATATAAGAACAATCAGGGCTGGAGAAATGGCTTAGCTGTTAAGAACACTGGCTGCTCTTCCAGAGGACCTGGGTTCATTTCCCAGCACCCACATGGCAGCTAATAACCATTTGCAACTCCAGTTCTAGGATATTAAAAATATATGAATAATCACTACTTCAATAGACTCAAGATATTAACCCTTACAATAGCAATGCACATCTGCTATAATTTTGTAAGATTTGCACACATTTGATACTTTGTTCATGAATCTCAAGTAATCGTTATTAAAATTAATTTTTCCTCTTTCCACATTTTTCAGTCCCTGAATGATAGTACAAAGCATATATGTGCTGAGATGTGTAACTATTTCCAGATGAATGCTCTCCAGCACACTTCATGCCAGTGACTGTGGGATGAATCTGTCAGTGTTACACTGGAGTCTTATAGAAAACAAAAGAACAAGATTTGGAAAGCTTTTAGGAAGTGCATGAAGAAATGAAAATGAATGTGCATCTTTCTTAATATAAATGGAAACGATACTGCCATTTCTACATTTGCAAATCGCTATGCGCAGGAATTTCAGTCATTCTTCTGTTTTTATTTCTGTGCTGCTTAATAAGCAAATTGTATGTAACGTTTTTCTCTTAGGATGATTGAAAAAAGTTATCCGTTTGTATATCTGTCAAAAACATTTTCAAGTTTTAGTAGACTAAATAATCCAAATAATCCAAAATAAGTAAATAAATAAGTGGAAATTCATTGGTTCAGATAACCGAGCATTCCTTGGGAAAGGATTTATACACTGTGAATTCAACCTTGCACAGCCTCCTCATCGCATACCCTTTATTCTGGATTCCTTATGCTTCTAAAATGTGACATCTTTCACCAATAGTAACAGAGACTCCCCCTCAGATCTACAGTTCTGAGACTCAGTAAGCTGGAAGAGATCTTTTTTAAATCCCCAAACAACAAACAAACAAAACAATAAAACCCACCATTTATCCTCATTGTATCAGCTTGTCAACAAATCTCTTAAAATATTTTATTTATTATTGTAATTTTAGGTGTATGAGTGTATTGCCTTCCTGTGGGTAAGTGCACCCGTGTCATGCAATATCTGCAGAGGTCAGAAGAGAGTGTTGGTTTGCCCTGGAACTGGAGTTACAGACAGTTGTTAGCTGTCATGTGGGTGCTGGGAATTGAACCTGTATTCTCTGCAAGAGCAGCTAGTGCTCTCAGCCACTGAGCCATCTCCTGTCAGCAAACCTTTGTAGCAATCATTTTTGCCAGAGGGTGAGATGGACAGATTGTCCTAAGCTGATGGATCTTATCTACAGAAGAAACTGTCCTCCTAGAGACATTTGACAACACCTATAAATGGAAATGGGACACACATTATATTTAATGTGAATAAGCCAGGCATGATTCAAAATTGCTTATCATGTCTCTAGCCACTACCTACCCCCGACTAAATACACAAACTACCAAGACCAAATGTCAAGCACTGATATTGAGAAACCCTATAAAAATGACTTTCATGGAATGGACAGAATCTGGACTAATGATTTTTACTTGCAACCACAAAGCTACTGGGAAGACACTCACTGAGCCATGTGATCTTATGACTTGGGCACCTGGCCTTGATCCCTTGTAACCTCAATTTGCCCTCCACCCAAGATAGTGAGTGAATGTGGGTGTGCTTGAAGGTGAGCAAATCAAAGCACTGAACACTGTGCATTCATAATTATATCCTCATGAGATGTCTTATGCTTAGGGATGTAAGGGCAAGATTGCCTGATAAGGGTGTGTCCAAGCTAGTACTTCCCCAAATTGATGCTGGAGAAATGGTTTTGAATAAAAGTATGGGTGAGACCTGGCTCAGCAGCACAGTTCCAGGAGACATCTAGAGGAAAAAGTACCCTCCAAGCACAGGCCTACTCTTTAAATCTGAAGTTAAGAGTCAGGCTGTTTATTTAGTTATAATTGTAATGTTGGCATAGTAATGCTGCAAAATCCTAACAAACTGTTCACTAACCATCCCTGGAGCAAAAGCTACTTATATGCCCAGGTAAACAATGGAAACTCAAGGTAAATCTGTATGTTGTTGGTAGAAAATAAAAGAAATAGTTGCTGGGAAACAGTCAAAACTATTCAAAGGCAATTCAGTGTTGTATATGGAATAATCATAAAAAATATTTTTCATTGGAAATAATGTCAGTTTAAATGTCCCACATTACAAATCTAACCAGGAATATTGTTTCTCCAAAGTTCCCACTTTAGTCTTATCTACATTTTTTAAATGGGCTGCATTTTGAACTGTGAAAATGTCACCATATTGATAAGATACATGTGGCTTGTTTTATCTCCACAGTTGTTTTTTTAGGTTTGGTATTAAATACCAGATTTTACAGATTTTTTCTCAGTTTTCTTTAAGTAAGATATTTCAAGCAGTAATCTCTGTAGAATTTTAAAGAATGAGGTCTTATCCTTATGAGTATTGTCTAAACAATGTCACTTCATTTTGCCAATATTGCTGAAAACATCTGATAGAAATAAGGAACATTCCCTCACACATACTGTTCACATTCATGATTAGCAGAAACAGAACTTAAGGATTAAAGATTAAAGACAAGGCCCAACACTTGCATCTGTGTGCCATAACCAGTGTGGTGTGGGGCCAGCTGTATTTTAAAAGCCAGCAGGCTAAGTTGTGGAGAAATTATTAAACCCCAATAGAAGCATTTGAATATAAAAATTTGCTTCTGGTGAAAACGATAAGAGCCATTTTTTGTAAGGAAATGCCTCCTGGAAAATCTAGTCTAGGACTTTAGGAAACTTCAGGGCTCCTCCCCAGTATGAACTGATGCTAATTTTTCTGTATAGCTGATTACTTCATAGGCTAAAAGACCACAAATATAAATAGAATAAAAATTCTCCTTCGGTTATTAACTCTCTCCTCCAGCGGGCTGCAGCCAGCAGTGTTCAGGTAAGCTCTTTAAACACACTCCAAAGTTTGCAAGTAAAGAATCTATTCTGAATGTATTCAGAAAGAAAAACTGAGCAGAAACAGTACCAGAGCTAGCAGCAGCTCCCACTCCTCTTCACTTCTCCTCACTTTTCATTTCATTAGCATCTCAGGTTCAGTTTAATGCCACAATTCACTGTAATCACAGAGACTTGAATTTCACAGTATTTGAAGTCTGCAGCAGCTTCACCCTGTGCACAAGAACCAAACCAAGTGAATCAAAGCAAACTAAAATTATCCCCACATGGTAGTCCTTCCATTTTGAAAGAAAACAATACCATAGGTCTTCAGTATTAATCTTGAAGCACTTATAATGCTGAATGATGTATGATCTAATGTGAAAGCAGCATAAAAAAGACATTTGGCATGCATTAATTTCTAATTTTACTTTTGTTATTTATTTTGTGTCTAAAGTTTTGGTGAATTTCTCTCTTGTCATCACTGGTCTGTGGTGAGTAACCCTGACATTTAGGACTGGCTCTTCCCCCTGAGCCTGGACTGGTGATTCTGACCTGAGTCTTTCAGGACAGCCTCTTCCATCCTTTCCTCTGAGCTAAGGTCAAGGTAATTATACAAACGGAAGGAAAGAAACACAACTTTAAAATGTTTAAATAAATGTGGCTGGACAGAGGGCTTAAACACTACTGTGGAGAAGACCAGAAATCTGTTCCCACAGCAATGTCAGAAGCTCATAGGCATCTACAATTATAGCTAGAGGAGATCTGATGCCCTCTTCTGGCCTTCTTTTTTTACCTGCACTCATGTATATACCCTCACACAGACACAGCACATAATTTTTCAAATGTGTTTTAAAAGAAAAATCACTGGTGTTTAGGAATTTAAATATAATTTTCGCAAAGTATAAAAAGAAGAATATCATCACATCATCTTTGAAGGAAATAGCTAATGAATTGAATGTTGACATTGTTTAAACATTTAAAATTCTGTACTATGATTTATTCAAAAAAGGTCTTGAAACAGTGTGAAAACTCAAATGATCCTTTCTTCTCTTTGCTTGTGTCAAATTAAGCCTTAACATGCAGTAAAACAATTGCATGTACTCTACTATAAAAGTAATTGCAGAAAATTTTAGAGAATTCTATCTTTTCTTGTTTGCTAATGCATCGTTTGAATGAGATCATTATTTTCTACTATATAATGTGTGTTTCACCTGTATCAGGAAAGAAAAATGTTCCAAACAATAACTAAATACTTCAAAATTATTTTCCAATTCATTATGAATAAAGATAAAATTTAAAAATGTTATAAACACTTAGAGTCTATTATTTAAAAATTAGAAAGCTTTGATCACAGAAAAAACAATCTTGCACTAAAATGGCAATCAGAAACATACTCTTGGTTTCTTGAAAACCTTTAAACTTACCTTACTATGACTTTTACTTCCATAAGGGAAGTAAGGCAATAATTTTCACAGAATTTAGGTTTTCAAAGAATAATCACTTTACATTTTTGTCTATGCATGTGTTAGAGAAGATTCTAGTTCTATCTTCTGAACGAGTTCTTGGTATTTCATAAGAAATAAAGGTGGCTAATATGTGTCCACAACAACATTGAAAGGACCACAAATTCTACTTCTCAGAAGCATCTGGCAATCCAACTTGTGTCAGAAGAAGGTACAAGGAAAATCATAAGGCTGTTGTATTTTGTGTTTATAATACCAAAAAGTACAAGATTTGGGACTGCAGATACAAAGTTTTGATACAAAAAGTGCAAGTTTTGGACAAGAGAGATGGCTCAGTGGTTGAAAGCACTGGCTGCTCTTGGCAGAGGATCCAGGTTTGGTTCCAGCACCCACATGGCTGCTAACAACCATCCTTAACTGTTCCAGTTCCAGGGAATCAGACGGCCTCTTCTGTCCTCTGTGGGCATTGCACACAGGTGGTACCCTTACATGTATGTGAAACACTCATGCACACAAAATAAAAATAAAGAATTTAAGTGTAAGTTTAACTTTTCAAAGATTCAACATGTACCCAGATTGTCTATACTTTACTAAACTTTTACAAAAAGCCTGTGTGTATGAAATAATTATTTAAAAACTACCACTGAACAAGTTCAGGCTTCATCACACATGAAGATTCAAAATAACCATAGAGACAAGTTGCAATCTAAAATATTCTTACACAGACCACTCTGCATGGGATCCTAAGTAGAGGGGACTCAACTATGATTAAATAGCTCTTAACTAAAAGGAGGTTTAACAAAATATGTAGTGAATGCATTGCAGAGAACTTGATACATCTGATTAGAGTGAGGCAGACACTCAGTGCTAGTGCTGTAGGGAAGTGCTTTCAATGCAGCTCAGGGTGGACTGGGAAAAGTCTTAGGTAGGTTAACATCCTAGCTAAGTCTTAAATTGTAAGTAGAAAAGGGGTCAGAAGGACATTCTAGACTCAGGGTTGAGTCTAACTAAGAGAGGTTATGGGATCACATTGATACGAAAGAACTAATGTAATTTGATGATAATGAAAGATAAACTTTCAATCATAGAGAAATAAGTAGCATATTGTCTGTCATGTTGAATGTTGTTTTTTGTAATGACAATATGAAATCACTAAGGCTGCCAAACCAAAATACCACAAACTCAGTTGCTTAAATAACACTGGATTTTGTTTGCTGTTTGTTTATTCATTTCTTTGTGGCAGTTCTACATGTTAGTATTCAAATTGAAGCTGTCAGCAGCTTTGATTTCTTTAGAAGCCTCTCTCCTAGGTGGCCAGTTCATTGTTGGGTCTGCACATGGCCTTCTCTGTTGTATGACTCTGTCTTAGTTACTTTTCTGTTGTTGTGATAAAACACTGTAACCAAGGGAACTTATAAAAGAAAGAGTTTATTAGAGCTTATGGTTCCAGGTAAATTAGAGTCCTTCATGGCAGGGAGGCGTGGTGGCCAGAGCAGGAGCAGAAAGCAGAGGCTCACATCTTCAAGCAGACACAAGAAGCAGAGAGCAACTGGAGATCTAGCAAGGTTTAAAAACTCTCCAAGCCTTCCCCAGTGATGTGCTTCCCTCAGTGTGGCCACAACTTCTAAGACCTCCCAAAACAGCGCCACCAACTGGGGACAAAATGTTCAGCTACTTGGAGCCTATGGGGGACATTCTCATTAAAACCACCACAGTCTGTTTTTCTCATTCTTTTCTCCCAATGACACAATATTATTGTATTAGGGCTTGCCCCTAATTACCTTACTTATCCTTAATTATCTCTTTAAAAATTCTGTGCCCTTAAGGGTATAATGCACTATATAACAATGGTCTGGAGCAGATTTTAGAAAACAGTTTAATGTGTAGAAGTAAAGTAAATTCCTGCCATGGAAAACTCATGTTGGAACACATAATGACTTAAGGGGAGAAAGCAGGGAAGTCTGAAGACAAGCTAGAAAGAGGCAAGTCTGGGTGGCTGATGTTGGATTTGTGTGGCTTTGGAATGGATTACAAAGTAGGGTCTAGGTGAGAGGGAACCACCAGAATTTGGGGTTTGTGTCATACGGGACAGGAGAAAATGAAGAAAAAAAAGTGCAATTTAAATCCTCAGAGTCTATCTTAAGGAATAGATATTTTGTGTGCAGTTGGGATGGGGTTCACAGGATAAGGATATGTACATCTATAAAGTCTGCTAAGCTGGGTCAGCCTGCCTCCATTCTTTCCTGCTAAACTCTCACATTTACCCACATAGCTTTGCCTCTTGATCTAATCTCTTAATGCGTCAGGCTTCACCTTGTGACCCACCATGATGGTTCCCTGAAATAGGACAGATACAAAACACCTGCCAAGACTATATAAGTTATTCTGATAACCAGTTAGCTACATAAACACGATTCCAATAACATTATGAAATTATGAAAACTCTTTCAAATATATGCATAGAGAAATAGGAAAAGCTCTATGTAAGTAAATTTGGTATGTGAAAAAAGTGAGAAAAATAATAAAATTTTAAAATAAAAAACTGAGGCATGTATTAGAAATGCACAAAGGAAAATAGAATTCTGCACACTTGTTTGGTCTATTTGGTCTGTCTGTTGATATATACAAATAAATTCCAGGAGCACACGATGATAGTAAGAACTGAATTAAATTTAAGAGATTATGAACTGTCTAATGAGCTACATGTTGGGGTGCCAACTGTATGTTACCAGGTCTTAATATTTAGAGAAGTCAGATTTTAACTCAAATCTAAATCATTTTTTATTTTTTATTTATATGCGCATATGTGTGTGTGTATGTGTGTGTCTGTGTGTCTGTGTCTGTGTCTGTGTGAGTGTATGCCACATGTTTGGGGATGCCTGTGGAAGACAGTAGAAGGCATCAGATTCCCTGGAGCTGTGGTTAAAGGCAGTTGTGAGCCACTTGATAGGGGTGCTGGAAACTGAGCTAGGTCCTTTGGAAGAACAGCAAGTGTTCTTAACCACTGAGCCATCCACCTAGCCTCATAATTCTACATTGTTGATCAGTTAAAAGAATATTTCATCTGAGCAAAACACATTTTATCTGAAAGAGTTTAGCTTGCATCCTTTTGGTGTTTTCTATAGCCTGTAGATAAAGTAAGAATTTCCATGAATTATGAGTTAAGCATTTTAAGAAGTTAATTAATGGGGCTTTGGTTAATCTTGTTTAGTTTATAAAAACTTAATTTGTTATTTATTTATTTGTTTGTTTATTTTAGGTATATGAGTGTTATTTTTTTTTTGTTTGTTTGAATATAGAAAAGTGCATCTATGTTGGGCAGTGCCCATGGAGGCCAGAAGAGGGAGTCAGATGCCCTGAAACTAGACTTATGGATGGTTGTTAGCCACCATGTTGGTGCTGGGAACTGAACCCAGATCATCTACAAGAACAGCCAGTGCTTTTAGTGGCTGAGCCAGCTCTCCAAATAACCTTCAGCTTAGTTTTAAGGAATATGTTCTTGTCAGTTATTCATTGGCCTTCACAATCATCTTGTTCAATTAAAAAAATAGACAATGATGAAAAGGCCAACATAGTTCAGTTCGTTTTCCAAATCTAGCATCTTCTGTGTTCTATTGCCAATCTTGATGGTATAGAGAAATGAGGGACTAAAGATCATCAGGGTCTAACTTTTCAATGTGTATTGGCATTAGGTCAAAACTACATCTTTATAACTAAATTAGATGGGAGCCAAATAGTAAAAAAAAGTTTGTGCGTATATTTGTGTGTGTTCATGTGTGTGTAATGTATGTATTGATGTGCATGCACTTATAGAGGCCAGAGTTAAAACTCTGGTGTCTTCTTCTGTCTCTTTCCAAATTACTTTTTAGACAGGGCTTTTCAGTGATACTGGAGCTGGTTGGTTGGCAAACTCCAGAACTCCAAAATGTCTCTGCCTCCCAGCTCTGGGATTATAGGCATGTGCATTGACCTGGCTTTTAGTATGTGCCAGGCATCAGTGTCAGGTCCCCACACTTTCCTAGCCAGTCCTTTACTGGCTAAGCCATCTCTCCTGCCCTAAAATGTTAAATATTTATAGGCATATTAGAAATTGTTTCCCTCAGACATGAGGTATTGGAAATGCTGTGCCTTTACTTGCTTGAAATTCAAGGTGATACCAGCTAAAATTATCAGATTATCAAATGGGGCAAATTATCTTTGATGTTCATACTTGAAAAATGAAGGACTATGATAATTGGTAAATTCAAGATTATAATTTATTCATGGGTTAAACACTTCTGCTGATCTCCTTACATATATTTCTACATGCACACAGGCGATAAAAGTGAGGAGGTAAATTGTTTGTCATAATTTTTATCTCGTAAACATGTCTGTTTTCTTTTATGGGGTTTGGTCTTTGATGGGTAAAAGTACATGGTCATAGATACATGGAGTTTATTGAAACTTATTCATCTATGCTATCACCTGAGAGTAATCTAAATCATTTATACAAACACCATCATAAAGACATGATTGAAAAATATAGCTACAAGTGATGCTAGTGGCAACCAGACAGCTCAGTCGTGTGGTGATGTTCTTAAAGTAGTTATTGTTAGCATTTGGAAGCTAATATTTCACTTTCTGTAAACTTATTTTCTTTTTCAAGGTTAAGGTGAAAAAATTCCTATTTTAAATTGGGGACTGGAGAGAAAACTCAGTCTATAAAGGTACTTGCTCTCAAGTCTGAGGACCTAATTTCCACTTACAGGACCCACATGGAGGAAGGAGAGAACTGACATCCATGAGTTGCCTTCTGACCACACAGACGAATTTTAAAAAGTATAATAAATGTCTTTTTCAAAGTTTAGCTTTGTTAGGATAGAAGATAATGCTTGTTACTGTTTATGTAGCTAAGCTTTATCAACTGTGATGCTAATAGCTGAAAGAAAGAAGGCACAGCATAGATAAGGCAGAATATTACAGCCAATAATATTTATCAGTTAATCTGTTTGCCGATTTTACATGGAGGCTATATTAGTTCCAAATTATTTAATGTTGATATTAGTTATAATTTACACATCAGTATTCTCAGAGAAATCTACAGTGTTATTTTTCACTTTCTGAAACAATACATTTTAACCCTGCTGACATGTGCAAATACATAATTAATAAGCAAGGTATAATGTGCAATATGTGCTATTTTGGACTATGTCTTAAAGGCTGTTTTAAAACATTTATTATGTTTCATAAGTCATTTATGAATCAGAATGCACTTGAGTAATTTCTGTGAGGAGTACTAATATATAATGGCACAACTCATGAAATTAAAAGTTAATGTGTGTCATGTGGAAAACACATACTTAGAATCCATTTTTAAATTATCTCATACTTAGTATCATGTTATTTAGTTCAGTTTTTCTGTATTTTACTATTTTAAATTCTTTGTCCTGAATTTCCTTTCCTGTGTTTATACATAGAGATATAGTACTTATTTTGCAACCCAATTTGACTTCACATTGTTATATCTTAATCCTCCGTTACCTTCAGCATGCCCTATGCTGTTTCCAAGTATGTGACATTGTGGTAGCAAATGTATTAAATTAGGACCTTCCAGCTTCTCATCAGAATTTTTAAAATGTTCCGTATGACATCACATTTAATATACTCAATAAATTAACCATGGTTCTTTAGCCACATTTAATAAACTGTCTCCCCCTTTCTAAGAAACCAAAGTGGAATAGATTTTAGTAGTTAAAGATGTGTCATATGTCAAGATATGTAGTTTTTCTATCTAGAACCACTGTTGAAAGCAAAAGTGGGTTGTGTTGATAATTATTTCAAGATTATAAGGGTCTACCCAGAAAACTGTATACTAACTGGGTATTTGTTTAATGGCTAGCTACAGGAATAGATTATGTATTTATGGGAATTTTATGCTGAAATAAGGGAAATTATATATGTACTTCTTATAAAATTCTCTGATTTTTAATTCACATTCAAATCTAATTTTACAGTGTTTACTAGGACCCCCCTTCCTCTCTCTCTCTCTCTCTCTCTCTCTCTCTCTCTCTCGGTTTGGCTTTTTTTGAGATAGGGCTTTGTGTATCCTACACTGGCCTTGATTACTCCTTGTTGACAAGATGACCTTGAACTTCTGATCTTCCTGCCTCCACATCCCTAAAGATTGAATTGCATGCATGCACCACCATACTAGGTTTAAGTGGTGCTAAGGATCAAATCTAGGGCTTCATACATGCTAGGCAAGCTCTCTGCCAACTGTACTACATCCCCAACCTCATAGCTTTTAACAAGTCTAAATTAGTGCTGGTCTAGATTAGAATTCATCACTGTAGCATTTCTGTAACCTATTCTTGATTTTAAATTTATTTAAATAGCACATTATTTCTTCAGTGAGACCTACTTTAAAGCATTTTCTTTGGATGTGTGAGCAGACCATTGTTTAGAAGGATGTGACTTCAAATGCAAGCATGATAGTCTACCTTGTTATATCAGGACTGATATTTAAAGTGTATGATGGACAGCATAAATTGTTTTCAACCTAGAGAATCACAGCTTAATGCAAATGGTATGGCAGATTAAACCAATAATCCTAGCCCTAGAATTTGCTGAAAAGAATTTCTCAAGATGTAATTTCATAGTGATTATTATAAGATGGTGAAGTGGCTTTAGAAGATCACATTTTCCTTGATTATCAGTAAGAACACAGATATTCAAATGTTCAGTTGATTCTCTTGACCTATTATCTGCTTGTCAGTGGAAAGATGAAAGAAAAGTGGCTCTAACCATATGGGATATAACATTGCATTAGTGGATCAAAAGAAAAGGTATTTCATTCTGTAAAACTAGAATTCATTTTCTAGAGGTCAAAAAAAATAAGTTCTAAAATGATAATGAGGTGAAAATGTTTGCATATAGTTAGCATTAGCAATTTGATATTAGCAGCTACTTATCAGCCTTCAATACATTTAGACCACAGAGAAAAGACTCTTTTATTCCCCCTGAAGTCTGTTGTGTCAAAATACCAGAATATCCATAGCTATTGTCATAAGTAGATGTTAGATCTCTCACAAATACCCGCCAAACTGCTTAACGTACACATCTTAAATCAGTGTCCAAAGTAATTTTCTTTGATATGGAACTTGTGATTACCATATTTCCTAGTTCTAGTAACCAGCCTCTGCAACCAGCTAGCATGACATACATATGGGATGGGGAAATTGCAGACCAAATGTGGATCTTCCTAAAACCTGTCCTGGAGAGGTCACTGTCATATCCCATCAGATCCAATGGTCAGACCTAGTCACATGGCCTCATGAGATTGCTCTGCTATTGTATAAAGAGGTAGTCACTTCCTACACTCAGGAATAAGCACTTAGATTTTGTTATAAAGCTAACTGGTTCTACTGTAGTACCTACAGTAAATTTAATTTCATAGTGCAAGTCTATTCAAGACATTAAAGACATTAAACTATGAGTGTTGCAGCTATCCAGAGGCAAAAGCCAGTCTCTGAGAAAACAGAGGTTTATATTTTTAATATTTTAATTATTATTTTTATTTTACATGCATGCATGCTTTGCCAGCATGTAGGTAAGTGCACCCGTGTTGTGCAATGCACACAGAGGAAAGGAGAGGCTGTCAGATCCCCTGGAACTGGAGTTACGGACAGTTGTTAGCTTCCATGTGGGTGCTGGGATTTGAACCCAGGTCTTCTGCAAGAACAACCAGAGTTCTTAACCACTGAGCCATCTCTCCAGCCCTGACAACAGAGGTTTAGATGAAAACAACTTTAGTATCATTTTTGTGTCTTGAATTACAGTTATGTGACTGAATTAATAATTTATAAATTAATCTGTGGTATTTTGTTTTGTTTTGTTTTGTTTTTGGTCTTTTTGAGACAGGGTCTCCCTGTAGCCCCAGCTGTCCTGGCACTCACTATGTACACCAGGCTGGCCTTGAACTCACAGAGATCTGCCTGCCTCTGCCTCCCGAGTGCTGGGATTAAAGTCGTGCTCCACCACGCCCAGCTAATTTGTGTATTTTAAAGTTTAGATTAAGTTTGTGTAAATAGAATGGAATGAAATCTTACATCAGTAATTTATTTGTTTTAATATTTTGCATAAAAACATGCATTTCCTATTCATTTACATTGGTAAAACTTTAATCTTAGCAATTGGGAGGCAGAGGCAGGCAGATCTCTGTGAGTTCGAGGTCAGCTTGGTCTCCATTAGCGAATCCAGGCCAGTGGCTACAGGCAGACCTTGTCTCAAAAAGACCACAAAAAAAGAAAAGTAAACTTGACTATTTAAAGACAATAAAGTTGAATAGTATGCTCATTAAACCACTTCTATAGATTCTGGTAATGTGAAAAATGCATTATTTATTTTTGCATGCAAGCTGTCTGAAGGGGGTGCTGTGCAGTTCAGTCTAACCTAGTTAGAGGGAAGATTGGCACACCCAATTATGCTATATTGGGTCTATGTCCTAGGGTGTAGTTGGGAGCTACAATCCAATAAAGTAGAGGAGGGAGAAATCCTAGCACTCCTTAATTACAACCTGGTACATATCTGCACTATTTTTTCCTATTCAATCCTACGTCAAGGTTTGATATATCTGCATAGGATTCTAATAATGAGACAGAAATGTTAATGAAGTAAGTTAGGTTTATAAAACAATCATATCATGTGTGTTGAATGGCTTTCCAGAGTTGAAATAATGTCAGCCCTTCAGCTTCTGTAATTTCCTCTCGTAGTCCCCATGATCACCAAATTCCATCTATATGGTGTTTGGTTTGGATACATTATTTTGTTATTTACTCCTTCATTAGTATTGTATATGAATTACTCAAAAAGATGGGTTTTATTATGAAATTTTCATATGTGTATAATTAGTAATGTATTTTGGTGGGATATTGTATTTTGATTTACTCTCCTTATATCTACATCTTCTTTAGTTTGATTTAAGGGAGACTTTGCCATTGACTTGCTCAAGACCATACTTTTTGTCCTTCTCTATTTGCCCTATTTTGATTTTTATACTACAAAGAATGATTATCTTTTATATTTGTGATGATATATTTGAGAGTTAGTTTCAAATACCTGTGTTCTGGAAATTTTCAATAATGTTTTTTTAAGATTGTTGTTTATTAATTTTTTTTTAATTGAGTGAGTCCTGTTTCCATGTTGCAGCAATAGATTTCATTGTTGGATGAAATATATAGCATGAGATAGAAAGGTCGGAGCATATCATCTCTGATAAACGGATGATATGAGAGCAGAGTTGCACTTACTGGTATTGAGGGCAAGACTTCAACTGAGAAGAAAGGGGCAGGAATAGTCTGCAAATACTGTGCATCAGAATCATCAGGGGGAATAATTCAAAATATGTTGGCAAAGATACTGGATGAATATTGAATTTATTCCCCACTTGTTAATATTTAACAAAATTAGAAAATAATATTTTTTACAATGGAAACAAAAATAAGGTTTTTTTCAATAGCCAAATAAAGTGCTATCAAGTAAAATATTCTGCTGCTAACTATAATTACAATATTCACAGTCAGCAGCCAGCTCAAGGATGAAAATCTTCTCTCTACCAGAAGGCTCATAGGCTGGCAGACCAATACTCAATACAGTAGTCTCACTAATAGTATTATGCATACTTACATTGAGAATCATCTAAAAAAAATTGAATTCATCCCAAGTGGCAAACTTCAGAGGGATTGCTATCCAAACTTTGTAGCATGCAGTTCAGAGAGTGCTTGATCTTGTTAAGCACTTGCTGTTGTCTGCTCTGAGGCATTCAAATCACTACTTACCCTGTGTGCCATTCATTCCTTCTGCAAGTGCTTTCGCTGCAGGATGTGAGCAGTCAGTTGGGATCCATATTCCCGAAATATAAAGAACAAGTCCCTCTAGGTTTAAAGAAATTTTTAGCCTAATAATCACCATGTTGTTAAAAGAATAAAGGTAAATGTATCAGGTCAAATAAAGAAAGAAACCTAGAGTTTCAAAGGACACATCGCATGAGGAATGATGCTCACTTAACCTCAATTTCTTCTTAAAAGTCCTCTCATGAAAGAAGCTTTCCCTGATTCTCCACCTCTGCAATTTGTTGGACACATTTCTCACTCTGTCCCTTTTCCTTGTTGTGCTTTTCTTGAGACCTATCAGCCATAACCAGTTTAAATTTTTCATTCATTTACTAATTTTTGTCTCAGTCAGCTACACTGTCAGTTCTGAGAGTAAGGTTTTTGGTTTCTTTTTCCCCAAGCCTGTATGCTTACGTCTAAGCCATGTCTGGAACAGAAAGGGAATTTTACAAACTGTGAATGTCACAGCAAGAAAGAGTGGTATCCTTACTCATCGGAACCATGGTTAGAGGTTTTCTATAAGCAATCTCAGAAAATTGAGAGTTTTACTAAGATGTGTTTATAATTATGGGTATTAATGGTAGAATGATAAGGCATAAAAGAGAATAGTTTGAAAGTGAACAAAAGTGAACATTAGTGTGAAGTGTGCCCCAGGAAGAGTTACAGAAATCTTATCATATTGACGTATGGTTTTTTGAAGGGTGATATTAAAGTATCATTAATGTGCATAAAATTTGGCTAGGCATCAGACATAGAAAGATAAATGAGCTGCATGTGGTGGTGCATCACTTTAACCCCAGATCTTTGGAGGCTGGAACGGGAAGGACATAATTTTGAGAGCGGTCTAGACTAAATAGCAAGGCTCAAAAAAACAAAACAAAACAAAATGAAACAAACAATGAAAAAAAAAAACCCAAACCCAAAACCCAGAAAACAAAAAAGTGACGCATAGAGAAAAATCTCTGCTGTCTTTCAGGTGTTCGGAGTCTAGGAAGAGATGAGACCAGCTAAAAAATATCTGCGGTAAAATCGAAGTCAATAAAAGGAAACCCCAAAGAAGGGTTTTTGGGGGGAAAGGCAAAATACCTTGCAGTATTGAGAGAAATCTTTAAGAAATGGTGAAATTTAAATGGAAGCTTGAAGTATGTGATTAGAGATTGGTTGGTTGCTTTATGGATAAGAAGGAACAGAAGTATGAGAAAAAAATTTCCCAGACTGATTGGACACTGGTGCATGTATATTTTTGCATGCTGAGTGTGTGTTATGTGTCTCTGTGTACGTGTTTGTTATGTGTCTGCGTCTATGTTGTGTGTGTGCATGTTGTGTGTGTGCATGTGTGTGTGTTATGTGACAGAATAGTAGATTCTGATGGACAAATAGGAAGGGAACACTCTGTGTTTTGAATACCAGATCATAGAATGTATTTTATTTATTTTAGTCTATAAGGATAGGAAGCTGCCAAAGAATTGCAAGGAAAGAAATGTAATATCAACAGATTTATGGTTTTCAAAATTAAAAGTGTGGACTTTAATCCCAGCACTAAGAAGATAGAGGCAGACAGACCTCTGTGAGTTTGAGGTCAGCATGCTCTACACAGAAAGTTTCGTGCTAGCCAGTGACACATAAAAAGACCCTGTCTTTCAAAAAGAAATAGAGAGGGAGGGAAGGAGGGAGGGAGGGCAGAAAGGATGGAGGGAGGGAAAAAGAAAAGTGATTTAAATGACCATAATATCACCAATACATTAAAAGATAGCAATGTAACAAGATAGGTAGTTAAAGTCATAAGCCTCCATTATTTTTCCACAGGATGTTTTTTTATGAGGTGTCCATTCAAAGTATGTTTAAAAAGGGATGCATAATCAGATACATTTTGAAAATACAAAATTAAGCAAAGGTAGATTTGTTGTTATGTATTCTTGTTATTACTGCAATTTGTAATAAGATTAGTATATTCAGTACATTTTTGTGCATTAGATATCTCAAAAGGTGTCCATACTGTGTCATATTTTCCAAATATGATTGATTATGAAGCCATCTTCATTCCCTCCCCTGGCACCAAGTGTCATCAGACATGACAATCTATTGAGTATTCTGTGACATATTCACTAGAGATGGTATTTAGGCAGACTCTGAGTTGACTTCTATGGGAGAAAACTGCCATAGAAGTTTACTTTTGGAAACTCTGTCAAGATGGTACATGAAAGAGGAAACTAATTCTTTACAAAGAGTGAAAATTCTTCACTGTTTGGACATTGGGAACACATTCTTTCTTGGTACTTCAGTAGGGAGGAGCATATTTTGGGAAATGAACATTGAAACATTATATTATGAAAAAAAGCAGACATGAAGTTGGGAGAGGGTAGGGTATGAGGGCTGGATCTAGGAGGAGTTAGGGAGAGTGGAGTGTGAATGTGATCAAATATATTGAGTGCGTGTATGCAGTTCTCAAATAATTAGTAAAAATTAATACTTAAAGAACAATGTCTTATAAAAAATAAAAATATGCATGGTAATACAACTAATAATTGGCATTTTAAACCACATTAAAAGCCATTTATATTTGCATTTGAGAGTAAAAGCTCTATATTTCAGTTGATAAAAACAAAATTCATCTCTACTGCAGATTGCTTTTCACTTCAGTAAACAGAGAAATAATTTAAACTTTTATTATTTAAAGTTTTATAGTCTTAAATATTGAGGAGGATTTTAAGTTACACAAAGAGCACAAGAGAAACCTTGTCTTTTACAAAGAATGTGATTGCTGGATACATTTTTGTAATTTGTCTGTTTTTAAAATTGTCCTGCTATTTGAATATTGAGTCTCTTTCTAGCAATTGCTACAACCTCCCACATTGAGTGAGATACCCTTTATAATTTTGATAGATTCTTGGGATACGAAGATTGTATTTTAATATAAATTTCTAGCTTTCAGTTCTCTATTCTTAACAGTATGATTAATATAAAAAATAAAGATCATGTTATAAATATATTACATAATCTCATATTTGGGTATCCAAAATGAGAAACATTACTAATTTGAATGGATGAGTAATATTTCTACATTAGCCCATAATTTCTGATTTCTACTTAAAATAAATTCATATATTTGTAACTTGATAAATCTTGCTTACATTTATTACATTTCATAAAATTCTAGACTATAGTTGCAGGAATATTTTCCTGCTTTTAATTTTTGTTTCTTTTTGAGACGTGGTCTTCTCATAGCCCCAGCTGACTTGGAACTCGCTATGTAGACCAGGCTGGCCTTGAACTCACAGAGATCCTCCTGCCTCTGCCTCCCAAGTGCTGGGACTAAAGGCATGTGCCACTACGCCCTGCTTCTGTTTTTAAATTTATATTAGCTTATATTAATTGTACAAAATCAAGTATATTTGATATTATGTCATTTTCTTGAATGTCTGTAATCTTATCTTCTCTTATTTATCATCCTCCCCATTGCCCACAGGTTCTCTTATTCTTCCCAAATAATTCTCTTTTACTTTGCCCCTTTTGGTAGTTTGTTTTGTTATAGCTTCCAGCTAGACATGGGGGCACAGGCCTGCCACACCATCATAAGGGAGGATGATCAGTGTGTCAAATATAAAGCAGTTTGAAGCCACCTTATGCTACATGAGATCCTGGTTAAAATAGGAAGAAGCAAATAAATAATGATGGTGATGATGATAAATAATAATAATAATAATAATAATAATAATAATAATATAGATTCCACATCTGAGAGAATATATGCAATACTTGTGTTTCTGAGTCTCCCTACACGATGGTCTACACTCCCACCCTTTTTCCTTCAGACAGGATAACTTTGTTCTTTATGGCTACATAAATGTGTGTGTGTGTGTGTGTGTGTGTGTGTGTGTGTGTGTACATTTTTCTTTTGCATTCATCTGTTGATGGACACCCAGAGTAATTTCATTAATTAGCTCTTGCAAATAATAAAGCAACAAACATGGCTGTGTCAACTTGCATTCTTTGGGCATATACCCAGGAGGTTGATAGCTGCCTTATAAGAAGTTCTAGTTTTAGTTTTTGATGAAACCACATTCTGTTTTTGTTAGGACTAGACTAATAATTCCCACCAGTGTTGTGTAAGCCCCCCCCATCCTTGTCAGCATTTCTACAAGGGTGCTTTCATAGATATAGGATTAGTTTAGATTTCTAAGAGATTTTATTATAAAACATGGGTCACCTGTATTATTCACTATAATCAAATTTACCTCATTTAAATGTGTGAACACATAACCTTACACGTAAACAGTTCTGAACTTTCTGTGATTGGTAGAAAAATTCATATTTTCCTTATTTTGTCTCTTTCTGTAAAACATTCTCTCCAGTGCACCTTTTCCCCACATTTTCTAGAGCTTGGAAACCAAAAGCACTTCATTGCCATCAAACATTTCAAGAATACTTTAGCTCCAGAGCTCTAAAACCTTTCAATACACTTGGTGGCTGTGAGAAGCTAGTCCCTGCTTAGTTGTCCTCAAGATCTTTCTATGAGGTCAGACACTCACCTGGAAGGAGCTTCCCCTTCAAAACTACTCCTCATGAGTAGAGCAAGGAAAGAATTCAGACAGCATCTGCTCCCAAATCCAGGCCAGTGTCTCCTCCACAATAGCTCTGTATTTTGTTCTTGAAATCAGAATATGAACAGTACAGCTTGGACTTGGAAGTCAGGCACCACATATCCTTCCCTAAGCAAAAGACTCTGTCTAGTCTCTTAAGATTTGTCATAAATCCTTCTTTAATATCTTCTCAATTCTTTTATGTGTAAGGTTCTTTTTGAATGCCCTGCAGCAGTGAAATCAGCATGCTTATAGTAATAAATTCAGCTCAATAAACATAGGTGATGTCTGATATTTAAAAAAATTTAATACTGGACAGGGTTTTAGAATTTCTGTGACAATAAGGTGCCTCCTTGACTTTGAGAGTGTAATTCCAGTAGATAATAAAATCACATGAATAGATTTTAGCCTAGTATTTTTAGCCCTATAACTGAGCTATGATCAGACTACTCTTGAAATACAGGAGATTCTTAGCTGGACATTGGAATTTTGGGACAGTTATTTGAAACAAATATGTTGTCTTATAAACCAACGACAGCACCAAATGTGAAGAAAACTGTTTTATTTTTCTTCTTTCTATATTTTATTTATTATTTTTATTTTATGTGTACGAGTCTATTGTCTGCATGTATGCGAATGCACCAGTGTCGTGCAATGCCGTGGAGGTCAGAAGAGGGCTTTGGATTCCCCTTGAACTGGAGTTAAGGATGGTTCATAGCTGCCATGTGGGTGCTGGAAATTGAAGTTGGGTTCAATTTCTTAACCACTGAGCCATCTCTCCAGCCCCTAGAAACCTGTGTTATATATTTCTTTTTTTTTTTTTTGTCTTTTTGAGACAAGGTCTCCCTCAAACTCACAGAGATCCTCCTGCCTCTGCCTCTGGAGTGCTGGGATTAAAGACGTGCACCACCACGCCCGGCTAATATATTTCTATAAAACAAAATCTGTTGCATTTTCAATACATATTTCAAAATGTTAGTTATTCTATTATACTTATGATTTTTAATCAGACCATTTAAAATAGGACATAGGATCATTGAGATAGATGTTTCTGATAATCATATCACACCAAAACGGTGCTCCACAATGCTGTCAGTCATCTGTGTGCTTCCACTGATTAGATCTGGCTGAAGCCTGCTGGGCTGGGTGTCCTTAACACAATCTTTTCTAATTTTAGTCTTATTAACTATTAAGAAATTAAAGTCAAGAAAAGTGTAGAGATACTGATATTATCTCTTAAAATATTTTTTGCTGTTACATATTATCTCTATTTGAAATGTCTGGGCCTTGTTTGGCAGCTTTATCCCTAGCTCTCTGCAGAATGTGTTACAGAGTTACAAACACTACTTGAACCAAACATGTCACAAGTTAAAAATGTATTTATTCCACCTAAACTAGAAATGTGCTGTAAAGGTGTAGCTGTAAGCTGGGGATCGCTGCCACTATCCACTACCTGGAGTCTCAAGAGAGTACAGTACTGTACATCATTAACCGAAGAAAAGACCAAAATTTAAAATTCAGAGTGTACTTGCTACTGAATGCATATCACTGTTTCATCATTGTAAAGCTGAAAAATCATAAGTTAAATCATCATAACTCAAGAAATATATATATGCACCAATATGTATATATTATCTAAGTAACTTTTATGATATTCAAATACAGCTTTCCCCTATGTGGTAACTAAAACTCCCAAAGGTGACTGGTTAGTGCTTTTGGGGCCCCAGGGTGTATTCAGAGCACAGCCACGTTGAGTTTTGCTGTCAAAATTCTGGAACTTAAATTCTGTTTTTCTACTAGTTACTTCAAAAGGAACAGGCTTTGTATTCTAGAGGAAGCAATTGCAGTTTCTGGAGGTTATTGTCGAGTAAGCAAAATTGTCTGGTTATTCATCTTGATAAGGGCAAATAGTTAAAATTTTATGTGTCAAGATTTTGTTGAAGTTTTTAGCCAATAGAGACTCAAACATAGTGAAATTATAAGTGTAAAATATCCAAACTCATTTTTTCTCTTTGTGGAGTAGATTTGATGAACATATAAGCTGAATTTAGCCTTCTTTCATTAGACACAGTGGGGGTAGGGGCAATCTTGACAACACAGAAAATACAAGAATCGCTTTCTGGTAAGAACTATAGATGAAGCTTATACAACAAAATATTTTGCCTTCTGAAACTGTTACTAAAATGACAGTAACTTTAAGACACTCGCCATATAACAATCAGAATAAGGAAAAAGTACATCACCAGTCTACTTTGGAACATGGAAATTCAGTGACTGGTAACCAAATGAGCATATAAAAACTGACATTGAGAACAGTCTCAAATTAATCCAGGGTTTAAGAGAATGAGAAAATCAGGATCTTCTGGAAGTAAAAGCAATATAAAAGTGGGTAAGGCCCATTACTAGGCTCTACATCATTGTTTCTGGAAGGCCTCCCTCCTCCTATCTCCATCTCTTATTCAGGAGCGGACATGGAAACTCTCTCCTTAAACAGAGTACATTTAATGTAAAATGTAATATTCTTTAACATAATTTTGGTATAATGAACTGACTTTATGTTGGTGACTTTATATACTTCTTTTCTGTGTTTATTTTGTTTTATTTGATAAAGTCTTCTTTGGGCTCTTTAAAAGCACCCACATGGCAACTAACAACTGTCCATAACTTCAGTTCCAGGGGATCCGACAGCCTCTTCTGTCCTCTGGGGGCATTGCACAATACAAGTGCACTTACCTACACGCAGGCAATACACACATACACATAAAATAAAAATAATATAATATGAAAAAAATTTATTTATTTTTTAATGTGTATGAGTGTATTGCCTGCATGTATGTAAGTGCACACATGTCATGCAATACCTGCAGGTCAGAAGTGGGCATTGAATCCCCTGAAATTGGAGTTAGGATGGTTGTTAGCTATGTGGGTCCTGAGAACTGAACCCAGGTCCTCTGCAAGAGCAACCAGTGCTCTTAACCACTGAGCATTCTCTCCAGCCCCTTCTGAGGACTTGTTAGAGAAGGCAACCTCATTCAGGAAAAACATGTAGATAATAAGTGATCTTATGACAGTGATTTCTAATCTTTAAAAAATATTTCTTCTTATTTAGTTCTTTTCTAGCTTCATTATTTATATCCCTTATCCATTATAAACTTTATGAGATAGATAACACTGAGAATGGTTGTGATGAAATTATCACTGATAAAAATGCTTACCAGAAGTTTAAACAGTAATGAAATGCTAACAAAGTAACAATTAATCACTTATTTTTTTTTTAAAGAAGTACTGCTATACCCCCCTCTTCACTTGTTAGCATCAAGTTGGTGTTTCCTTGTTGAGTAATTCTTAAGTATTTACAATGGTAAAAATACTTTAATGGTAAAATATGAAAGAAGAAAAAAAATACATTTTTTATTAAAAAAAATCATACATACTCCTCCATCATAAAAGTAGAAAGGGGCTCATGAGCAACAAGAAAAAGAGCTAAGGGGTTTGGGGGAAGATGGTGAGAAAAGAATTGAGACTACAGGAATACAGAAGGGAGGACATTGGAGGGGAAGGAATGGAACCAGCAAGCAGAGAGTGGAGAGGAGAAGGAAGTGATACAGGGAGATGGATCTTTTAAATATGGTTGGCGAAGGGATGAGAAAACACTCAACTGAACCTCCTCAGAACTGAAATTTTATCATGCTAACAATTTTACATTCTTTACGGTTCTTTATCCAAATATGATCTTAGCCTTGGTATAAATCTTTGTATGTGTAGAACTGTTTTTAGTACAACCAATTTAGCTTTTTTTTTTCCTTAGTGGTGATCAGTTAATTCTTCTAAACAGATAATTTTTCTTTTCTTTCCTGCCACTAGGATGGCAGTTAATTAATTTGTGTTAAATTAGGAAAGTTTTAACTTTTCCTTTGTTCTTTTAGTTTTTGCTAAAAGATAAAGCTTAAAAATAGCTATGTTGTCCTTTCCTTAAAGAACAAGAGGATAAAAGATGAATCTTGACTTCCAAAATATATTCAAGTGAAGATTGAGAATAGAAGTCGCTGTTTTCATGTGTGTCTGCACTTGTAAGCAAAAATTTAGTCATACAGTTAGTCCACAGAAACTATTCATGAAGAGGTTGCCCACATATCGGTGGTTTGTTTGGTACATTTATATCAATCCAGTCTGTTTTTAGTGTTCCCTGAGAGTTGGCACAAATTCAAGGAATATGTAGCAACCCCCAAATAAAGCAATCAAACAAACAAAACCAACAACTTTGGGATTGGATTTCCACCTGACCTTTCAAAATAAGTAGTCCTTTAAAGTAAAGTTAGGTGCAGCTATTGAACTGACTTCAGTCAGCCAAATCTCTCATTTTCATTTAAAACATTAGACTCTTGTATATGCAGGGCACAATTCTACAGCACTAGATTATTCTGGTAAAATAAGAGAATGTAGGACTGGAAAGATGGCTCAGTGGTTAAGAGCACTGGCTGCTCTACAGAGGACAGAAGTTCAGTTTACAGCACTTATATGAAGGCTAACAACCATCCATAACTCCATTTCCAGGGTATCTGATGCCCCCTTCTGACCTCTATTTGCATTGCACTACATGGGTGCACTTACATACATGCAGGCAATGCACTCATACACATAAAACTAAATTAAGTAAATAAAATAGTAAAATAAGAGAACATGGGCTCATGGGCTAGAGAGATGGCTCAGCAGTTAAGAGCCACTGGCTGCTCTTGCAGAGAACCTGGGTTCAGTTCCCAGCACCCACATGGCAGATAACAACCATCTGTAACTCCAGTTCCAGGGGATCTGATATCCTCTTCTGGCTTCTGTGGGTATTGCATGACATAGGTGCACTTACATACATGCAGGTATTACACTCATACACATAAAATAAAATAGAATTTGAGTAATAAATTTTTAAAAGGAGAATGTGGGCTCAGGAGATAACTGTTCGTGGGATGGTTTGAATGAGAGTGTCCCCCATAGGCCCAAATTTTTATAAAAAATATTTTATTATTTTTATTTCATGTGTGTGAATGTATTGCCTGAATGTATGTGAGTGCGCCCATATCCTGCAATGTCACGGAGGTCAGAAGAGGGCTTCTGATTCCCCTGGAACTGGAGTTACGGATGGTTCGTAGCTGCCATGTGGGTGCTGGGAATCGAACCTGGGTCCTCTTTGTTCCCAGTGGCAGTGCTTTGGGAGGTTTCAGGAGGTGCAGCCTTGCTGGAGGAAGCATGTTACTGGGGGACTTGTTAGATTTCTAGTGGCTATTTCCTGTGTCTGCTTGAAAATGTCATTGCTCAGCTTTCTGCTCTAGTCATGCCCTTCCATCATGCCTCCCCAGATATTATCAACTTACTCCTGGAACATTAAGCTCAAATAAACTCTTCCTTTTATAGTTTGCCTTGGTCATGGAGTCCTATTACAGCAACAAAAAAGTAACTAATACAGTTAGTAAGGTGCTTGCCATCCAAACTTGGGGTCCTGAGTTTGATTCCCAGAACCAGCCGGGTGTGGTGGCACACGCCTTTAATCCCAGCACCCGGGAGGCAGATGCAGGCGGAGCTCTGTGAGTTCAAGGCCAGCCTGGTCTACATAGTGAGTTCCAGGACAGCTGGAGCTAGAGGGAGACCCTGTCTCAAAAAGACCGAAAAAAAAAAAATCTGTCATTGTGGTGCACATTTATAATCTCCATCCTGAGATAGAAGCACGAGAATCCCCATGCTGTTCTGCTGTTTTGACTGTCCAGTGAGTATAATTTCTGGGTCCTAGGTCCAATGAGAAACCCTATGTCATAAAACAAGTTAGGTACTTCTGGAGGAACGTCTAAAATTGCCCCCTAGCCTCCATTTCATGTGCACACATGCACAAGTTCACACCCATTCTCTCTCTCTCTCTCTCTCTCTCTCTCTCTCTCTCTCTCTCTAAATAAAAGGAGAATTCATTCCAATATTGTCCTTATGGATGTTGAATTAAGGAAAGATGTCTGTGTAACTTTCTCACTGAGTGCTGTGAAAGACTCATATCCAAACAAAAGACAAAGAACACATTGACAATTTCACTTAAAGTTTTAAAAGTATTTTATTACCCACATGTATGTAAGTGCACCCATGTCATTCGAGGTCTGTGGAGGTCAGAATTTCCCCAAACTGGAGTTATGAATGGTTGTTAGTCACCATGTGGGTACTGAGAATTGAACCCTGATCCTCTGCAAGAGTAGCCAGTGCTCTTAACCACTGAGTCTTCTCTCCAGCCCCCAAATATTTTATTTATCCTTTTTATTTTATTTTATGTGTATGAGTGTATTTCTTGCATGTATGTAAATGCACCTGTGTCATGCAGTGCCCACAGAGATCAGAAGAGGTGTTGAATTCCCTGAAACTGGAGTTAGAGATGTTTTTTAGCTGCCATGTGGGTTCTGGGAACTGAACCCAGGTTGTCTACAAGAGCAGCCAGTGCTCTTAGCTGCTAAGCTATCTCTCCAACCCCAAATTTTTATTTTTTTAACTGTCTACCATTTTCCCCAAGGTTTCCTCATTAATTCAGTCATATCCATCGGGGTATCTACTAGTTAAGTGGCAGTATAAAAACAAGGAACATGATCCTAAAAACAGTGAGAGGAAGACAATGATTATGAGATAGAAAATGTACAGTTAACATTTATCAAATACACACTGTGTACCAGACATTCTTGTGTGTGCTTTATGTGAGAAACATCATTTAATCCTCACAACACTGATAGGAGATACCTTCTTTTGAGTTGTTGGCCAGAGTGGCCCAAGAGACTCCCAGATGGTAACCCAGCATAAAATGGGGAAAATGAACCGCAGACCTGTCCTAGTTTGTTTCTTCATTGCTGTGACAAAACGCTCTGACCAGTACCAACTTGGGGAGGAAAGGGTTTATTTGTCTTACATCTCCCAGGTCGCAGGTCATCAGGGAGCCCAAGGTAGGAACTCAGGGCAGGAACCAGGAGGCA
>NW_008338715.1:4327887-4330491 GCF_000622305.1 Nannospalax galili | reverse complement strand
CTGCTTACTGGCTTGCTCCCCTGGTCCCTGCTCAGCCTTTCTTATGCAACACGGGCCCACCTGCCCAGGGGTGGCACCACCCACAGTGGGCTGGGCCCTCCCACATCACTCATCATGAAGATGCCCTTCAGACATGGTCACAGGCCAGTCCAATACAGGCAATCCCCCAATTGAGGCTCCCTCAACCCAGGTGTGTCAAGCTGACACTAAAGCTATCCAGCACAAGACCCCAGTCTTATCTAAAGGATTATTGACAACTTATTGCTGCTAGATGAGGAACAGCTGACCTTCCTAAAACAAAGACATCTAGATAAGCTGACTAGATTCACTGGATGGACAAGCGCTGGGGAATGGCTAGGGGGCCATTACTAGCCAGAAAAGAAGCCTGGCCCTGTGATGTTAAGAGGGACTGCAGATAGTCCGAAAACAGGAAGATGGGCACAGTGTGATTTGGGGAGCTCACAACAGAGCCCGAGTCAGTTGCAAGTCAGGTGCTCTAAGGCAGTCTTCAAAGTTCTGGGCTTCAGGTTCTGTCTTTGGTTTTATATTGGCTGGAACAGATAGCTTAATCGGGCTACTCAGGAGTTCTCTGGGAGGACGAAACAGCCCTAGCTGCTTAGAAACGTTTCAGAAATCTCAAACGATTAATGCTGTCCAAAGAGAGGATATGGGCTATGGATGTGCTGGTGCCTACTAGCTAGCAGGAGAGCCTGGTCCTTGAGCAGTAGGAGGGAATGGAGATGGTGCAAAAGCAGGAAAATGGGCATGGTGCAATTTAGCAAGCTCACCTTGGAGGTCAAGTCAGGCATTCTCAGGCAGGCTCAAAATATCGATAACTGTATTAATTCAACTGTGAACCAAAAAATTTTATAGCCAGTTTTGAAAGAGATGTATCTTTGCTCTGGAAATTGTTATTGAGTATCTTAAAACTGTAATGATTCTTTTAAAAAATAAAAAATAAATAAAAATAAAAAATTGCTGACATCACACCTAAGAATTTTTTAAATATTCACATAGTTCACAAGCAATGGATCTCAAAGTGAAATCAAGACATTCATAATACAGAACATCCTATGCCTTCCCCCTATCAGCAGCAGGTAATATCTCTTTTTAGGTGAGAGTTAAGCAAAAAGTGAGAAAACCTGTTCAGACCCCAGTGTTTTTTATCCCAGAATTGAAAAATATTGGAAAAATACAGAGACAATCTTAATGGACGAATTAAATGAAGAAGTGATTTTGAAATCTAACTCACAACTGTTAGCTTTTTAAATCAACTTTCCATTTCCTACTCCATGGCGTGGACTAGCACTTTTGTAGGTTGAGGAAATGGCCCTGGCTTGGCACCTCAGACCTTATCTGCAGGTAGTCTCTCTTGCACATCTTCTTCTTTAACTTCATTTGCTCTTCCTGACTCATTTTATATATTCACAGCTTTCTGACAAATCACTTCTCTTTCACCTAGTCCTGGTCTTCCATGAGACCATCTTGCCAATTTAGGGAGAAAAAAACTGCAGCTTTTCAAAAAAAGTCAAGTCAAGAGACAACTTTTTAAAATGCAGCTTTGTGTTTAAGTAGAGTTTGCTGTCACATATCACAACCATCTGTATTATCAAAAGATTTTGATATGAGTAAATTGGCAACACGAAGTAGGACTACCATCTTCATTCGTGAAGATGTGTTTGGGGAGGCAACACTTTCAGAAGTAATTCTCTGTAGATTTCTCTAAAGATATATATTCGTCTTTCAGGAACTCATGCAGTCTCTTCCATCATTATCTATATTGGCTAATAACTGCTATTCAAGTCACTCATGATCTTAATTCTTAAGGCAAACACTTACTAGTTACTTAAGCCCTTACCAGTCTGGTTTCCTTGAATGAATTAAACTTTAATAAGTGCCTTTCCAAGCATCCCTTGCAATGATGAAGTAATTCTTTACTATACATCTGAAATAATACCTGTCTTGTAACCTTGGAAGAACTGAGAAGAAAATCAACTCATTTTATATAAGTTTGCCATGTAAAGTCTTGGTTGAGCTGGGCTTGGTGGTGCACGCCTTTAATCCCAGCACTCTGGAGGCAGAGCCACGTGGATCTCTGTGTGTTCAAGGCCAGCCTGGTCTACATAGCAAATTCCAGGCCAGCTGGGGGCTACAGGGAGACCTTGTCTTAAAAAAAAAAAAAAAAAAAAACCTTGGATAAGAAACTCTGACCTCCTCTTAGCCAGATACTATTCTGCCTATGCATTGAATCTAACTGTATAAAATGTCTACAATCTTTTGAAATGAAGAAATATTACTATCAAAACAAGATTATCCATAACAACATAATTTTATCTATTAAGTAAAGGACATAAAACATGACTCATTTTGCTATATATAATTAAATACATTTTAAAATTTATGAAACATCTCTTTTCAAACTACATTCTTATAGTTAAATATGCATCACTAATTTTTTTTTGCTCAATAAGAAATGTAAATATTGTTTATTGAAATTATTTTTTGAAATTTGTATATTTTTTTAAGCATAAACCTCAATAAGAAATGTAAATATTGTTTATTGAAATTATTTTTTGAAATTTGTATTTTTTTTAAGCATAAACC
>NW_008338715.1:4318084-4327714 GCF_000622305.1 Nannospalax galili | reverse complement strand
GTCTTTTTGAGACAGGGTCTCCCTGTAGCCCCAGCTGTCCTGGAACTCACTATGTAGACCAGGCTGGCCTTGAACTCACAGATATCCACCTGCCTCTGCCTCTCAAGTGCTGGGATTAAAGGCATGCACCACCTTGCCCGACTCAAACTAGAAATTCTTATGAAAAATTACCTAGAGAGAGATATTGGCCCAAAAATCTCTTTAAATGTACACAGTGGAATGTAGTAAATGAAACTAGCCATATGAACTTTTGTGTGTAATTATATTAAAAGTCATTCAGCAATTATTTATTTAATGCTTGGTATATGCCAAGTAGTGTTCTTAGCTCTGGACTAAAGCAGTGAACACACTAGATAAAGTACATGTTTGTGGTCTGGGGAAGCCAAATTGCTGTGTATATAGTGTGTTGAGCAAAGTCCAATAGTGCACACTATTTGTAGCACCAGTTAGAAAAAGTATGTGCATTTAGTTTATAAGCATTAAATTCTTTATCATAATATTTAACTTGCTTTGAACAACAATGGTATTAGAAATAAGCACACATATTTATATAGGTGTGTAAAACATATATACATGCATCAATTGGTGTTACAAATCAGTTTTAACTAGTGTTTGTATATTTGTGTCCATACATATGTGTATAAATTGGTTTATGGTAGTTTATGGTAGCTTAAATCTCTCTCTTTAGAAACACAAAATGCACATAGGGTGAGTTGCTGTCACCCTGTGCTGAAAAAGGCTTCATAGAGAAAGTATCTCAGCTTGTTGGAGCAGAAGTGTAGGTGGTGAATTCTAGGTGAATCTTTAAAACTAATTTGTAACAATAAATAAGGGAAAAAACGCATTCATTAATAGAATATTTTTGCTCTATTTTCTGAATTTCTATGTCATACAACATAATTCTCCAAATATATAACCCCATGTAGAAGTCTTAAATATTTGAGCAGTATAAGAAATTCAATTACATTATGTTTTCTTAGCATTTTATATACCAACTATACATTTAAATGCTTTTTATTTGACCTTTATTCCAAGTGGGAAAATGATGGTTAAAAGTATCATATAATTTCTCACTTTCATATTTACCAGAATCAAAGAGCTAATTCTTCAATGATTTAATGATTTTATTCAAGTACTATTCAAAAATATTACTGTGCTTACTGATTAAATGGATATTTATACAGAATAATTTTAGTTAATGTGTGTGTAAGTTCCATTTGTCTTTCTCTAAATATTCATTTATCAGGATTAAACTTCTTATCATCTAGCATTTGTATTTTCATACAATTCATTTCTTGGCCTGTTTCTTCAAACACAAACGCAGATGAGAACTGAGTTAGTAATGATGTACTATTTGTATTCTCAAGTGTTTTAAATGCAATTTTTTTTTCTTCAGGTCTCTGGTATTATAATATGTTGTTATTGTCTCCATTCTGGCAAGGCTAGAGTATAATTTTTTAGTCAAGAGAGATCAAGAACCATAATGAAATAATCAGTAATTTTAACTCTGATTCTGGTACTAATGATATGGGAACTGGAGAAATGACTCACTGTATAAAGCACCTTCCACTAAAGCATAAGGATCAGAGTTCAGATCCTCAGTACCCATATAAGTTGACAGACTGGGGAAGGGGTTGGGCTGGAGAGGGCTCAAGGAGTTAAGAGCACTTACTGTTCTGCTAGAGGACCCAGGTTCAGTTCTGAGTACCCACATGGCAGCATAAAGTTTCAGGGGGCCTGATGCCCTCTCTAGCTTCTATGGGCACTGCATGCACATGCTGCACTTACGTACAAATAGACAAAACAGTCATACACTCAAAGGAAACAAAAAATAAATAAATATCCTTAAATTTTTAAAAAGCCAGGAAGAAGTCACTGTTGCCTCTAATCTCAGCTCTCAAGAAACGGACAAGAAATCCCTGTAGGGTGCACTGGCTAGCTAAACTAGCCACAATCAGGAAGCTCTGGTTTTAGTTAGAGATGCTGCCTCAGTAAAGTGGAGACTGTCATCACCAGATGCCGACTTTGGGCCTCCACACATACATGCTTACATGTGCATGTGTACCCACAAACCCATGTGTGCCCACTCACATGCAAACATTAACACTAATGTTATTTCTTAATTCATGTTTACAAATTCCTTACTTTCTATTAGTAATTCCATTTTCTGTTTTTGCCTTTATTAAAGAAAACTCTTGGATGGGCGCTAATGAAAGAATTCTGATTTTAAAGGGATACAGGCCCCGGTTAAATAATAGCTCTTTATTTATCACTGCAACCACCATTACATAATTTTCCTGAATTGTGTTTTTACCATCTTTAAAAGGAAATAATGTGAAATGCACAATTTCGTAAAAATTTAAAAAATGACATTATGAAGCATAATTCAATGTATCTGACATAGTAATACAGTTATAAAGTTATTTTGGCTTCTCAGTCTCTTTTAAAATTATACACCTGTCATATTTTACCACCTAAAACAATAGTATGCCTCATCAGCTCATGGACTTGTTCTTTTTCAAGTATAGTAAAATACTTTTATACCCTTTGTTGCCTCTGAAAAATATATTTATTATCAGTTACAGTTTCTCTCACAGCTTGTAAGAAGTCATTTTTTTCAGAGCTACTCATTTATTATCCAGCCAAGCTAGTTCACTGAATTATAGATAATAAATTCTATTTTTGGTAGATCACAATTATATTAATAAACTGCATTGAAAAAATTGTAAATGATAAAGTTTGGGTACATGAAGGGAAAATGCCTTCTGTAGCCTGTATTGTGTGTATTGCCTTGATTGCCTAATGACTTAAACGTGTCTTTCGTTTTGATGTTTGACTTAAAATATGAGCAGATTTCTTTGGGCAGAATAGATAGAGGGTTAAGGAGAAGAAATAAGATGCAGAAAGAAGGTTCTAAGATAAGCAGTGCTCTTAGGTAGGAAGAGCTCTAGGACCCATTCGATGCATATTAATTTTTAGAGCTAATTTAATAAGATAGTAACAAGAGATATGCAGAATAATTATGAAACATAACATGGCTATGTGCGTAGCTTGCTATTGTTACTTAATTCTATAATAATCCTTCACTGCAATCCAAATGATTTTCTCATATGATGTTATGAAAATGCTGGCAGCTTAGAGAGGTTAAATAACTTAGCCAGTAATGAGACAGCTACTAACTGATACTGCATCTTGACCTCAGGGTCTCTCTGCTCCTGGCTCCCACCTGGCACTGCCAATGTGATGAGTGTCGCAACCCCACCCAAATGTGACTGCTAAGGAAATTGCATGATAAACTAGCCTAAAACAATACATGCTTTAGAATCTTTGACAAACCATTTGCTTTAAGACAAAGTTGTTCTAGGAGAATAATGAGTATTTATAATGTGGCTTACACATGACTGAGCTCCTTAAGCAGTCTCACTTTTTATTCATCTTATAGCTCAGTGTAATTGAATTTAGAAATGAAGGTTATGAGGCTAAATCTCACTTTGACATCTTAACCTCCTAACTGAGAAGTTTGACTATGGTTCCCTGGTACAAAGCAATGATTCGTTCTTACTTCCTATAGATTATTCATTACATTTTTGTTTGCTTGTTTGTCCTTATTTAAATTTGGAGGGTATGCTCATTCATTTCTCAAAGAGATAAAATGGCTGTAAAAAGGTTGCTAATTACTTTGCCAAAACTCAACTTATTTTCTTAAAAATACAACTAGATAAGAATCCTTTTTGAGAATCTTGGTAATACCTGGCATGGTGATGCATGCTTATGTACCCAGCTCTTGTTAGATAGAGGCAGGAGCCAGAATTCAAGGTCTACCCTCAAGTAGCATAATGAGTTCAAGATCAATCTGGGACTCTTAAGATCCTGTCTCAACAAAACAAAACAAAACAAACAAAACAAAAGAGAATCTTAGTACTTATAAAACAAGCAAAGAAAAAACTTTGCCATATTAGCCCACTTCTCAGTACTAATCAGAGATGCTTCATTTTGCAAGAGATGGTGATTAACACAAAGACACACAACTGATCAATCTGCAAACAATAAGAGACTGCAGATGTTCAGCCCTAAATGGGATGCCAATATCACATCCCGTCTCTCAAGGCTCGGGGATCATTGAGGAAGAGGGAGCAGAAAGATTGTAAGATCCAAAGGTGGTGGATGAATACAAGGAAACCATGCTGTCATGATACAACAGGGCACATATGAACTCACAGCACTTCTGACAGCATGCATAAAACCTGTGCAAGCTCAAGGTAGACAAAAGCCCAGCATGGAAGAGGGAAGTAGGCAGGAGGCATCAGCCCTATATGAGGATTTTTTGGCAATTGTTAGGTGCTGGGAGAGGGAGACTCAGTTTTTCTTCAGTATGAAGCCTGGTAGGTTGACCAGACTCCAGTAGAGGAATCCACACTTAAGAGCATTTGAGGAACACAAATTACACTAGATAGGCCTTTAAAAAAGGTGATAATAATAATAGTGGATGTAAATTGGGGATTAGTAAGGTAGAAGTATAGATAGAGAGGGGGCCTGAATATAAATATCTGAATATGAACAAAATATAGTGTATGAAATTCTCAAAGAATCAAAGAAAAAAGAATCAATAAAATAATGTTTAAAAAATAACATTGGACTTTGGGTTGGGAGTGTCTTTTTTTGGTTTGTTTTAATTTTTTAATTTATTTTTCATTTTATGTGTATGAGTGCCATACTTGCAGGTGCATTAAGTGCACTTGTGTCATGCATTGTCCATGGAGACCAGAAGGCGGCATGGGATCCCTTGGAACTGAAGTTACAGAGGGTTGTTAGCTGCCATGTGGATGCTGGGTTTTGAACCCTGGTCTTCAGGAAGGGCAACCAGTGCTCTTAACTGCTAAGCCATCTCTCCAGCCCCATTTGTTTGTTTTTGATAGTATAGAAAACCCCCAGAGCAGCAACAAACATGGATGTACAGGTTAGGGTTAGGGTTAGCTACAGTATGATGAGTCCTTCGGGTATATGCCTAGGAGTAGTATTTTTTAGTTTTTTGAGGGTTCTCCATGCTGCTTTCCCTAGTGGTTGCATGAGTTTGCATTCCCACCAGCAATGAATGAGCGTTCCTCTTTCTCCACATTCTCTCCAACATTTGGAGTCTTTCGTTCTGTTGATCTTTGCCAGTATGGCTGGGGTAAGATGGAACCTTAATGTGGTTTTTTATTTGCATTTCTCTAATTACTAAGGATGTTGAGCACTTTTTAAGGTTCTTCTTAGCCATTTTAATTTTTTTGTTTGATAGCTCTCTGTTTAGGTGTGTCACCCATCTTTTTATTGCATCATTTAATTTCTTCTTTCTTTTTTGAGTTCTTTGTATATTCTGGATATTAATTCTCTTTTGGATGTGTAGCTGGTGATGATTTTCTCCCACTCAGTGGGTTTCCTCTTCCCTTCATTAGTTGTTTCTTTTGCTATACAGAAACTTTGTAATTTAATGAGGTCCATTTACTGATTATTTACCTTAGTGCCTGAGCAGATGGTACCTGATTTAAAGTCCTTTCCTATGCCTCTATTTTGGAAGGTGCTGCCTATGCTTTCTTCTATCAGTTTCTGTCTTGCAGGTTTCATAATGAGGTCTTTGATCCATTTGGAGTTGACTTCTGTGCAGGGTGAAAGATAAGGGACAAGTTCATTTTCTGTAGGTGGAGATCCAGTTTTGCCAGCACCATTTGTTGAAGATGCTGTCTTTCCTCCATTGTGTGTTCTTAGCATTTTTGTTGACTATCAGGTGGCTTAAATTATATGAACTCATGTTTGGGTCTTCTATTGTGTTCCATTGATCTATGTGTCTATTTTGGTGCCAGTACCATGCTGTTTTTATGACTATAACTCTGTAATATAATCTGAGATCTGGTATGGTGATCCCTGAAGCTTGGTAATGGTATGTTCTGTCTGAATAGCACTTATTTCTACAAAGCAAATATAGCATTGCTTGCATGAAAGCCTCTGAGTTGCTCAGTATAGTACTGGGTAATAAATCAATGCTGAGACCATGAGTGAGATTCCAGTGGGAATGATATTGCAGATGGGCACTGTGAGAGTTGTGAAATTTACCACCCACACATGTAGTCTCTGGAAACATATTTGACTTGAAGCTCCTGAGGAGATAGAAAACATTTCCATTTCCTGAAAGGATGGCTTATGACATTATCAAATAATAGATGCTGGTGATATTAGTAGTTAGTACGGGAAGTGTTTATCATCATGAGGATGAAGTAGGATTGTCAATGCTCTCAAGGTTGCTTACTTTGTGCACTAGTATTTTCAGTTTAATGACATAAATCCTTCATCATGTTTATTCAGAGTCATCAATTATTAGTATCTGAGTTATAATATGATTTTTGCCCATTTTAAAAAGTATATGTCATTTGGACTCATCCAAAAATCATAATGCAGACTTCCAGAATCAGAGTAATTTGCCTTGAACATGTGTGCTAATTGCATTCATGTGTTGGCAGAATACACTGTAGAGACTACTTCTAATCAATTCTGTCTTTCCATTTTGGATATCCCATCAATTACTATGCTAAGTCGTTGATAAAATTCCTGCCAATACTTAGCAAATACCTCCCAGAACTGCCATTTTACTCCCTAGAGTAAGAAGAGTATGTCAAATCTGTCCATCTATGCATTCTGCATACCCACCTTGTTTAAATGTTTGATAACTCCAAAGAAATCAGAATTTTAAGGTAATTATATTTTACGTGAAATTTAAATGTTCTATCTATATTGAAATAATATATTGTCTCAGATTTACAAAAACAACTGAATTGTGTATTAAGTCTTTCTAGTGTTTATACACATATGATATTTCAATCATGCTTTAACCTTTCTAGTTAATATAATTCTTAAAAGGTGAAGTAGTTTCTTCTCTATTGGCATTAGGTGAATTTTATGTATGTAATTTATTCATGATATTTCTATTTTAATCATCAGTTTTTTATTTCAAGTAATGAGAACTCAGTAAAGAATTTCTTAACTGAAAATGAAAAGAATTGAAATAATGTGCTGTCCACTGATTTTGTCCCAGGACATAGAACTATAAACGGTACCAACGTCTCAGAAAGCTGCATCGTTCCTCTTTTCCTCCTTCTCCTTTATCCTTTAATACTTATTATAACTCATGCACATGTTTTATCCTATTTTTCCTGATAGTTGTTTCTTACTTCTAAGATGACTGAATGGGCAGTAAAGGTCCCATAGAAAGCATGCCTAGATGTCTGAAGCTGAAGAGCACAGCAACTGCTATCTAGCCAAATTCTCAACGTTAGGGGATGAGTTCTTAGCACTAAGTAAACATTCAGATGTGTGCAAAGTGCAAGTGGAACTGTTTTTTGGATGGGTTGAGTGAAGGTAGCTTCCAAAGAAAAGATGTTGAGACAATGTGAAGATGTTTGCTTGCTTTGTCTTTTTGAAGGTGTTGTGGGTTGAGTTTCAAAACTCTTTTGCTTGAAATAGGATTACAGTTTTCTCCTACTCCAAAGAAATCAGAATTTTAAGGTTATTATATCTTACATGGTAAAATATGCCATTCTTGAGAAATCTCAGTACTTTTAAACGACTAACTGAATGAAATAATACATGCACTGTATCAATTTATGTTAATAATTCCATGGCTTTCTGGTTTCCCAGGCCCAAACCATGGCCATTGTCTTTGCTTCTTGCCTTGCATTCTCTTATCACACTCAGTTTTTTCCTTCAGATCATTGTTCCTCATGCTTCCTATGTTTTCATCTTTGTCTTTATTTCAAGAGACACCCCCATAAACTTGACTTCCCTAATGTTCTGAATTCAATTTGGGGGAATAGTCATATATACTGTGATATTATTGGATGTTCTGGGAAAACAGTAAGGACTGATCTCTAAGATTCTAGTATTCCTACACAGCACCATTCTCTGATGCCCTGTGGAGATTTATAGTGCACCTTAGCAATTTGAAATTTTCTACAATAAAGAAACCTATTTAGGGCTGAAGAGATGTCTCAGTGGTTAAGATTGTATACTACTCTTGCTGAGGACCTGATTTCGGGTTCCAGCACCCACATCAGGCAACGCACAGCTGTCTGGAACTATACCTCAAGGGGGATCTGATAGTCTTTTATGGCCTTTGTGAGTATCAGCACTCATAGTCATACACACACACACACACACACACTAAAATCAAAAGGTTTCAAAACAAAAAATAATGTTGATTACCATAACATTTCTTTATGTGACTGATAAGCCTTTAAAAATTTTTAGCATGAATACTGATGTTGTATACATCAGTGATTGTGAAATCCTGACATGGATTAGTAGAAGGGCTTTTTATATATTCTCTGTTATTATTATCTTTTAACTCCCTTTTATTGTATAGTAATTTCCTCCAATAAAACCTTCCACCTTGGAGGGAAGCTGAATTAAAAAACAGGATGTCTGAAGGGAGGTAAACAACAGGATGTTTTGAGGGGAGATGGAACACTCCATCCTTTGGGAAGCTTCTTAAGCTTAGGAAATAAACAACACAATAGTTTCAGGAAATCCCTGAAATTTACCAGGTTCATTAGGCCCCTCCGTCCCTAAGTATATATAAGCTTAATAACTACTGAGAGACACTTTGAGTTCATCCAAGATGCCTGAAAGAAACTGAAACCAGCTGAGCTTCCTAGAAGAGGTTCAGACCAATTGAGCAACCTGGAAAGGACTCTGCAACCTGTTGAGCTGCCTACAGATTGTGTGGTATGTTCCAGTTCTCCTGCTTTCATGACCTGTCACCCATGCTGGGTTGGGCTTTTGTTGATGCAACTCTCTTTGAGTCATTATTGTTCCTGTTAAGTAACATTTCATCCATACTAAGTAATCCCAGTAGTGCTCATTGGTTCAACAAGTTGGATTTTAGGGCTGTCCTTCCTTTTGTCTGTCAGAGGTTTCCCTATTACCTCAGAAATAGTGTCACACAACACTTCTTCATATACACTATTGTCAAAATAATTATAACACCAGGAATAGACATGTTGATTGGTTACTAAACCTTTGTTGATTATATTAATATCCTTATTAAGAAAAAAATGAATTTTAATTAAAGTCAGCACTTGCTAAAATACATTAACTAGTTAAATAAATTAAGCTTACCAAGTTCAAAACCAACAACCTAACAACTAGCCTTTTATTCAAAACTTTGCTCCTACTTATTCGTTTCTGTCACTCAGATGCTTGAGACACTGAAAGGAAATATTTAGACAGCCTCCTATATCACACTATCACACAGACTTTCAATGACAGTTGCTAATAGCACACATTTCTGTTAGTTTTAATCACTTCATCCTTCATTTTTATCTGCATATATGTAAATTATTTTCTATTCAAAACGATGAATATCAGAAAGCCAAAATACCCCTGCCTTTTCTTTAAGAATGCTAATATTACCATCAAGCTCAGGTTGGGGGTGTTTGGGGGAGTTTTTCTGTGAGTTTTAACTCTCACTTAAAACCATTTACTTTTGCATGAGAGAAACTTTAAAATTGCAATAATCTTTTCCACATCAAATAAAATGTCTGTATTGTGGAAGTCCTATTCAGAACATGAATATCTTATTGTGACTAGTAAAGTATATTA
>NW_008338715.1:4305746-4318012 GCF_000622305.1 Nannospalax galili | reverse complement strand
ATATTAGCTTGTTCTAAGTAAAAACAGGGAAGCCGTAATCATCAAAACATATATTTTTTAAAAAATCAATGAGGAGACTAACCTTTGTGTTTCTCTACCCATTGTAATATTTCTACTTCCCCTGCTTGGAAGCTTGGAGAGAGTCATTGTCCAGTCTTTCTGGATATAGTCTGGTGGCTTACCTGTTAAATCCATGGTGAAATTAAAGTAGTGTTGGAGTCTCACCTGGATCCTGCTCCCCTGTTTTCTATTTCAGAACATGAATTACTGTCTTCCTTTCAGGGCCCTATTCCACCCAACAACTTTTCTGTTTGCTTGCTTATTTTTCTTTTCCTAAGGATAATTGCACATAATTCCTGTTGGGTAAAGCATAAATTATGAACATATTGAAATTATCATTTGAGAAACATAACCTTTTGAGCTTCCAGAGCGTTTCTCCCTTTCTTGGTCTAACATATTTGGGTAACACTGCAGTGTTACATGCCAGTCTGTTATTGACATTGTAAAAGGCTCATTGCAGTTTTAGAAGGTAGAACTAACGGCTTTTGACTCTTGGAGCTTCTCAGTAGTGATGGAGATCTTTAGCAGGTTTCAGAATGTGCTTTACATTCCTTTATTGTTCTTCACAACAGCTCTGTGAAGATCCTAGATATTATTCCATGCAGGAAGGAAGGGGTCACACGCATGTTAAAGAGAGTAATTGCTTTCTGTCTTCATACTGAAGATGGGGCAGGAGGGAAGGGAGAGGAAAGGAAGAGCATTGCAGTGGACCCTCATTTGCACTACGGGACGATGACTGCAACACCAGTTTTTCCAATAACCTTTTTCCTAAAGGAAGAACTTGGTAAAATCTATGCTACAGGGGTTTTGCTTGTTTTCCTTAAAGCATAAATATTGTTTTGGCATACTTTAGTGAAGCTTGACAAGCATTCCCAGCTTACTTGAACTTGTGTTTATTCATTTTATAATGGCTAAATAGATGGAATCTAAGGGTTTAATAGTGATTGCAAATCAACTTAGAAATGTAGACTTCTCCAGATTTGTTATTTCATGTCTCTGAAGGGTGTGGTAAAGAAGGAAGCATTAATATACTAGAGGTAAAAGCAGTGTAAGAGTTACGAGCTCTATACACAAGCCAGACAACCTGGGTTTACGTTCACCCATTGTGAGCTCTATGGCCGTGTCTAAGTTGCTTCAGACACATTTATCTTACATGGAAACGTGGCATCATCATAGTATTTTTTAAGTTTGTTTGAACATTAAGTACCATAACTTGTACAATAACCTTAATATATCAGTGTAGGTAGTAAACACAGTAAGTATCATGAAAGATAGAACAAAAGCATCCAATTTATATACAGGCAACTGGAACAAGAAAATACAAAGCCTGGAATGAGAAGAAAGAGAAGCAGGTGGCTAACAAGACATGATCGCCAAAGCAGGAGCTGTGATGCTGCTGCACCTGTTCACAATTCAGAAAGTTGTATCCTGTCTTTCCTAGTCTCATAATGAAAGAATGCCAAGTAACCTTCAATGTCAATTAGTGTAGACTACCCAGGAATACAATGTAAAAAGTGAGTTAGAATTCACATAAACGTGACCCCCTTCAAGCAGATACGGGACACCTGATTTAGTTTTTTTATGTTTGTAGAGGAAAGTCACACAGTACTGCCTAGGCAGGCCTAGTACTTGCCATGTAGCTGTTCTTCAACTCTTGATCTTCCTACCCCAGCATCCCAAGTGCTGTGATCACATGTGTAAATAATACCTGGCTTTTTTTTAATTTAAAATCGCTAATATCCCCACATATAAGAAGAATCTTTGATCACTTCTTGGTTCTTTTCCATTGGTCTTCCCTGAAAGCTCATGAGAAAACTTGAGCAAGGGTCAGAAAAATAAGTAGTAAGTCCCCTGAGGAACAGGCACATGGATTCTGATTTACTGTGAATATGTTAGAGTTAAGTACTGTTGTGTTCTGAGCCCAAGAGTGAACACGTAGGAGAGATGTCTACCAACAGCAAAGGGGCAGGAAAGCAAAGTTGTCTAAGATACTTGTGCCCAGGGCTCAAGCTGAAGCTGGAGTGGGAGGCAGTACAGCTGGCAGTAATGGGGCAAGCTGAGAAAATCCCCACATATAATTTCCAATGAGTGACCCAGAGTGTGTCTTGCCAGGGAAAGGGGTTTGCAAAAGAAATCAGGACAGCACAGCTTCATAGCGCTCAGAGGACAGAGGCGAACTGGGAGAAGCCCCACAGGTGCTCTCCTTGCAATGCTGCTTTCACAGTACAGCTGCAGTAGAAAAACAACTGAAATCTGCATCTGAGGTATGTAAGGACAGAGCTTAAGAAATAGGCAAAACCACTAGCATTTACACTTCAACTTCTATTAAATTAAATTCTGGTTTTGCCCTTAAAATTTAAGCCTGTGGTGAACTCAATTTAATTAAAACAACGAAGACTCTACCTGTTGTATTAGCTTTCTAAAGCTGCTGTAACAGAGGTCTACACAAAGCACACATAGACAAACAGGAGAATTTTATTTTCTTGTCATTTTCAAGACTCTTAAGTCTAATATCACCGTGTTGACTGGTTTGGTATTTTCTGAGACCTGGTCTTTGACTGAGAAGGGCTTTTTTTTCCCATGTCCTCATACTGTTTCTCCTTTATGTGCATCTAATTTATTCCGCTTACATAGACACCAGCCATGTTTGATTAGGGTATACCTCAGTGTCCTTGTTTCATATTAATTATCTCCTTAAAGATTGTTTCTTCAAGCATCCTCTCATTTTGAGTGCAGTTCGATACTCTTATGTGTTTGACAGACACTGAACATACTTAGCTCAAGACACCCATGTAAACTGTGTACTAGATTGACTTGCCCAGCTATACTGACATCCTGTATGAACAAGAGATGTGTCATGTCATGTTTTTAAACATTACTTCTTCTTACTATTTTATATGCAATGTTCATATTCAATAAAAAATCATAGTAACCCAAAAGCAAGAAAATCTAGTCTTTAAGTAACAGAGAAGAAAAGAATCAGTGGAATCAGACGTAAGTATAGAAAAGGCACAGTGATTATCAATAGGGATTTTAAAATATAATAAACATATTAAGGTATTATTTGCAAATATAGCTAATATGTTGACAGATTTACCTTTAGTTTGAGTAGGTGATTTGAAATAACAAAATGTCATTGTAAGATTCTAAATAAAAGCTTTCAACCTTAATTTAATGTCCCTTGAAAATATCATTTAAAACAGAAAATGAAATGGAAATATTTTCCAAAATTAAAAAATGCAGATTATTTTGCTAAGAACCTTCTACTAAATACATGCTTAAAAATTATTTAGGCTGAAAGGAAATGGTACCAAGTAAACATATGGATGGCCTTGAAGTGAAGAACAATTCAAAGAATTAGCAATGTATAGTGATGCATGTTTGTCCATCCTAACACTGGGAGGCAGAAACAAGAAGATCTGGATTCAAGGCCATCTGTGGTGACATATTAAGATCAAGGCTATATGACACTATCTAAATAAGATAAAATCATACATCAATAAATGGAAAAAATCTGTTACCTATACTAATAGAAATATGTTTGATATAACATGAGGGTATATGTTCATGTTAGCCTAAATACACACATTGCTATGCTTTGAATATGGCTTCTACCCCGAGGCGTATGTGTTGAAGGCCTGGTCCCTCATGTGATAGTGCTAAGATGGTTGAACCTTTATACCATGGAGCCTAGTGGAGGTAATTAGGTCATGGGGATTGTCCTCAGAAGGAAGTAATGCTGGACTTGTGGAAAGAGTTGGTTAATGAGAGAAGGTTATTAGAGAATGAGGTCACCCTGTGGTCATCAAGTGGCTGCTCTCCTCTGGCTATGGCCACTCTCCTGCTCTCTTAGTTCCCCTGATCAGTCGTCTGGTCCAGACCCCAGGGCTGGTGAGGAGACTGTGTCAGCGGAGCCGCATTCATATACAGGAGACCAGGTTCAGTGACGCAGATCTGGTTTATTGCAGGAAGGCACAAGCTTATATAGGGGTAGTGGTCCAATCACAGCACAGCAAGTAGTTTAAAGGTGAGGTATCCAAGGGTGGTGCACAATACAGTAAGTAGTTTAAAGGTGTGATATCCACGGGTGGTGCACAGTAGAGTAAGTAGTTTAAAGGTGTGGTACCCAAGGGTGGTGATTAGGGAGTGGAGAGCTCTAGGCATCAGTCTCATGATCTGCCAATGGGAGCAAAATGTCACAAGGCATTCCTTGTGGCTCCAGCAGTTGGGCCGTTGCCTCAGGCCTGCTGTATGGCTGTCAATAAGACTTTCACCCTAGGCTCAAGTCTGTCTCCCACATCACCCAACGCATTTGGCCCTTCTGAAAATGGCTGCTTCCTTTCTGCTCCTCTGTTAAAACGTGATGCACCAAGGGGCCCTCAGCAAAGTTCAGCAGATGCAGCACCATACTATAGAATCTCCGGAACTGTCAACTAAGTATACTTCTTCTTTATAAAGTTCCTAGCCTCAGCTGGAGTCTTAGAGCAATAAGAAAGAGACAAATATAGACATACTCATATAAAGATAAATATATGTTAAATATTTTATGAAATGAATAGACATATATCAACTTTGTTAAATTCATTTGTTTAATGGAAAAAGAAAACCAAAACTGAGCCTGGTTGGAACATCTATAATCCCTGTACTCAGATGCAGACGTAGTAAATCAAGAGTTCAAAATCAACCATGACTGCATAGTGAGTTCAAGACCAGGCTGGGCTTCATGAGACCCTGTCTCAAAAAAACATAAACATGCATATGTCTATATATAGTGATATCTGTAATGTACATATATAAAACTGTGTGAATATACTATTATACAGTTCATAGCTTTGTCACAAACCAATAGAATTCTTTTTCAGTAGATGTGATGTGTTAAAATTACATGTGATGATATTTAGCCAAAGAACAAAATCAACACAGAGAGGCATTTTATGGGTTGGACTGTGCCTTTGCTGTCCAAATTCATGTTAAAATCCTAACTCCTTGTACTTCCTGTTATTAGGATTATTAGGATGTAGAGTCACTGTGGGTGTAATTAGATCAGATGACATCATTTCAGAGTAGGGTGGATCTCTAATCCAATATGACTGTTGTCCTTATAAAAAGGTGAAATTTGGAAGCAAATCTGTACATATGGGAGATGAGACATAGATAATGATGAAGTCAGAGGTCAGCATGAGGTAGGAGAAAGCAAGAGACAGCCAAGGTGGCTTATCAAGCTCAGGAAGACAGAAGAAATATTACATGTCTATCAATTCAGTCAGTGACTTTGTGGTTTTTTGTAACATAAATTGCAGAAAAACTACTGTGTGCTTAAATAAAAAAAAAATAAAATAAATAACAAGATAAAGTGGATGTGGTAGCCCATGACTTTAATCGGCAGAAGCCGGTGGATCTCTGTGAGATGGAGGTGCCAACCTGGTGTACGCAGTGAGTCCCAGGCCACCTGGGGCAACAGGGAGACACTGTCTCAACACCCCCCCGCCAAATAAACAGGAAGATAAACTAAAACACTGAAGATGCCATATTAATCTGTTTCCAATACAAAAAAAGAAAAAGAAGGAATAGAGTTCCAGGCCAGTTGGATCTGCATGGACACCCTGTCTCAAAAAGACCAAAAAAGAAGGAGCTAGATTATAAGACATACAAAATATATGATTCTGTTCAAGTATTACTGAACAAAAGAAGCTAGATAGTACAAAGAGTACAGGATCTAGTTTCTTAGTGTAATATAAATCAGATGAGTTATTTAAGGGCACTAGTGGAGGCTGGCTTCCAGAGAAAGAAGTATGAAGAACTTAGGGAAATGGGATAAAATAATATTTGAGGAGGAAAAAAGCATATAATTATTCTGGCATGTTGCTTTTGGGGGGGGTTGGTTTTTTTGAGGGGGGAGGTCTTTTTGAAACAGGGTCTCCCTGTAGCCCCAGCTGTCCTGGAACTCACTATGTAGACCAGGCTGGCCTTGAACTCACAGAGTGCTGGGATTAAAGGTGTGCGCCACCATGCCTGACATGTTTTTAAATTAGAGCTCATCTGTAATGATTAACAGATACCTTGTTTTAATCTAGTTGCATAGTATTTCTATTGCAGATATTTAGTTTTCTTCTGTTTGCTTTGCATTTCCTCTTTCAAGTTACTGTATAGTATTTACTTTTTCTATGCTTAAAAAATTACTTTTTGCTTGAACAGCACAGGCTCGATATGACTACCCTTACTTTATAGAGTGGTTAATATGGTCTGTATGTTTACATACAATTGGTGAAGTGGCAAGTGACCAAATCAAATTAATCTCTGTCTTTTCCTCAATCCCTCCAACCCTCCTGTCCTTCCTTATCTTCCCATCTTTGTTTTTTTCCCTCTTTCCTTTTTTCTTAGTATTTTATTTTATATGTATGAGTGTATTGCCCGCAGGTATGTAAGTGCACCTGTCTGTCATGCAATGCCCTTGAAGGTCAGAAGAGAGCATTAGAAACCCTGGAACTGGAGTTATGGATGGTTGTTAGCTGCCATATGTGTGCTGGGAACTGAACCTGGGTGCTGTGCAAGAGCAACCAGTTCTGTTAACTGCTGAGCCATCTCTGCAGCTCTTCCTCTTTCTTCTCTGGTTCTTGGGGTTAAACCTAAGACTGAGCACATGCTAGGCAAGTGCTCTATCACCAAGCTCTGTATTCAGACATAAAGCCCACCTTAAATGATAGTGATTTGACTCTGATTCACTAAAATTTCTGTAATAAATGTTCTCCCTGATAAAAACTTTAGTTCTCCCACTTTTCACTAGTCGTTTGCTCCTGGGTCTCATTTATCTGAAGCACTTCAGCTGTTTTTCATCAAAACTCAGTTGTCTGTGGAGGAGATTACATATCCAAAGCCCCTCATTGTATTCTCATGTTCCTGACAGAAATCTGAAAACTTAAAGCAGCCAGACTAATGATGATAATAGTGAAATTATTTTCTACGTGAGAAAAACATATGAAAATGGAAGAAATGGAAATCCAAAATATCTTTATAGTCTAGAGTGGAATGCTCATTTTTAATATAATTAATATTATATTTTTTTGATAAGTCCATTAGCATTCAATGTATTTTAATCATATTTTCTCCCTATTCTTCCTCCTAACTCCTCCCAGATCCAGATCCTTTCCCCACTTTATATCACCTCCCAATTTTATGTCTTATTTATTTAGTTAGTTTATAAACCACCAAGTTTAGTTCTTGCTGCCCTTAAACTCATGAGTATGGGTCCATCCATGACCCACCAGGAGGCATACCTTTAAAGAAAACTGACTCTTTCCCTCCCAGAAGCTATCAACTGTCAATTGCTTCTGAGATAGGGGTTGGGACTCCATGCTGGAATATTGACTGATTTGTTTTTTGTGCAACTCCTTTGTTGGTAGCCACAGCCACCACCACTGTGAACTACAGAGTACAGTTGCCCTCTCATGTCCAGAAGACATTGTTTCACTCCTGACCTCTGGCTCTTTCCGTTCCCTTTTCTGTGATGGTCCCTGAGCTTTGAGGAGACATGTAGATCTTCCATTTGTGGCTGAGCACTTCACACACACTTACTCTTTGCACTTTGACCAGTTGTGACTTTCTGCATTAATCATTGTCCACTACCCAAAGAAACTTCTCCGATGAGGTCTTAGAATTACATTTATCTATAGGTAGAGACAGTAATTTTAATTAATTTTTTAATTTTATTTTATGTGTATGAGTCTTATACCTGCATATTTGTTAGTGTGCCCATGTCATACAATACACATGGGTGCTGGAATTTGAACTGCGGTTCTTTTCAAAAGTAGCCAGTGTTCTTAACCTCTGAGCCATCTCTTTAGCTCCAAAACATATTAATTTACTGAGCAGGTTGATACTACATCCATTTAGAAAAAACAGTAGTAGATTCACCTCTGGGGCCAATGAGCTCCTCAACCATAAGTTCTGGGCCAGACTTATAATACCAGACATACATTTCCTCCTGTGGAGCAATTCTTAAATGCAAGCAGAATGGTTGGTTGCCCCCATAACATTCATAGCACTATTGCCCCCATGGTCATATCTTGTCATGCTAGTCATTATTGTAACCCACACTATTCACAGCTGGATAAGATTATTGATGACTTGTTTCCCTTAGATGACTGTATGGCACCATCTGGTACTGTGAAAGCTACGCAGTAGGGCGGTAACATCTCGGTCAGAACCAGCTTGATTTTGCCAATGTCCAGTGACCAAAGCATGTATTATTTTCAGCAATTGAATCTTCCCATCAAATCTGATGGACTACCAAGAGGAGCAACAATAGCCTGTATTGTCTTGGGGTCTCCAGGACACTCCTGATCAACAACTGGATGGAAGTATCCCATATCTGGAACTAGGTAGAAAGTCCATTTTTTAAATTTTTTTAATGCCCTCCTCCCTTCCTTACCACTCTAAAAACATCAAATGTTAGGTTTTCAAAGACCTTGGATCTTTATAACTTTTTGGGGTACAAAATATACTTTTTCATTTGTTTGAGACAGAGTCTCCTTGTAGCCCCAGATAGCCTGGACCTCACTAAGGAAACAGGCTGGCCTTCACCTCACAGAGATCCACTTACTTTTGACAGTCGAGTGCTGGATTTAAAGGTGTGCACCTCCATGCTTAGCTTATAAAAAAAAGTTTTGAAAAGATGCTTAATTTAGAAAACTGTCCTGAATGATGGAATATCTTAATAAATAAACTAATAAGATACAAATTTTGAAATACTATTAGAAAATCCATTCTACACAATGAACAGTTGTGATCTGAAATTTAGGTCAAGCTTTATACGTGGAAAGTCTTGAATAGAGCCATTCAGGACTTCCATAAATGTTGATGCTAGAAAGACATAATAGGAAAGAATGAATACTAATTTAAAATGTCTATGGAAAATAGGACTATCATCCCTCTCCATCACAGTATCAATCCTTAGGCCAGTTTATTTAATAAAACATGCTCTTCAGCTAAATACTTCAGGTCATAAAAATCTCACACAAGGAAATTTTAGATGAAGATGTCAGTAGTGGTGAAAAGAGTAAGTCCAGGCTTAATCGTTTAGAACTATTTTGAAGCTTCATTCATTCTTTTTGGTTAATATTGGCCGCATTTCTAATAATTTTACCAACTATCTCTACTCAGTACCTCATGCTACAAGTTACATGAAAAACAACTGAGTCTGTCTGAATTGTATACTCTTTAGAGGGGAATGGACTGGTCTGAAGAAGTTGCTTCTGCCTTTCCTGTTGACAGCTGAAAGCTGAGGAGAGGCTCAGAGAATGATTTCCTTGTGTTCCCTAAGCAAGAAATAGAATTGACACCTTTTTTCACCTTCAGCAAACTGACTCTTTAGAATCATTTAAACTGCTGAAACCAAATGATCACTCTGGACCACGATCCTGCCAACTTCCAAAGCTGCCCAGCATAGTGTGGCAAAAGGAAATAAGTGAGTATGTATTCGTTTGGGAAAGAAAAAAAGCAGGCAAGAAAAGTTAAACACAAGTACCAGCTTTGTGGTGAATGTGATAGTATAGGAATTAGCTATACAGCAGCTCCTTTGGCTTCCGATATGGTCAATTGGAGACTGTTGGCACCCTAGCATTGACAGAATAGTTCATGGCACTCCCTCGAAAATCTCTGTTTGCACATGTGGTTTGGTTGCCCTTACAGACTGCAATCTGAGTTTAGGGGATTCTGTTATCATATCCTTCACTGTTACCCAGCATCTACTGTTAGGTTTGCCACATACTGTTGTCAGCCTTTTAGTTTTCTTTGTCCATGCCCATCTCTTCTCTATATAATTTGGTGGCGATGGAAACTATGCTTTATTAATTGATACATTTAATATTTTATTAACATGTACATACTAATTTGTTCATAAAAGTTTTATTTGGATACTGTCTTTAGGCCCTAAGTGTAACTCAATGTTAGAACATTTATCTTACATTAGAAAGGACCTAGGTTAGATCTCAGTACTAAAGAAAAGGATAACAGAGATGAAAGAAGGAGGGAATGTGTGAAGGGAGGAAAGGAGGAAGGAGGTTGGGGGCCTGGGTGCTCTGAAAAAGTAGCCAGTGCTCTTAATCACAAGGCATCTCTCCAGCCCTGATATTTTCTTTCTCTTATCCTTCCACACTCTTATTTTATTAACTGTTTGAATAACAATATCCCTGTTAACAAATTTTATTTTAGTTCTTTATTTTTTTCATAAGTATGTATTTTCTCTGAGGATTTATAACACCTTTCTTATAATTTTTAAAAATAACAACAAACAGTAGCTATTTACTTATTCTATATATTCACTGTGAGCAATTTTACATTTCATTTTTATTGAATTTTTGTGTATTTCATACAGAATATCTCTCAATCTTAATCACATTTATACTCCCTTCCCCACTGGCACCCTCCCATAGCCCTCTACAGGAATTCATACATTCTGTCATTTGTCTTAAGGCCTATTGTGTCAAGTTAGGGTCCCCAGACTTAATAAGTGCAAGAGTTTACCTACTGAGGTCTATTCAGCCTCTCTAGAGTTCCTTGCTTTAGGAAAATCAGCTCTTCCTCCCCCAGCAGTAATCAGTTGCCAATATTTCTTCATCTAAGATTGGGGTCTGCTGTCCATTTCCCAAATTCTATGATGTTTTTTTTTTTCTTCTTGAGTATGCATTAGTATTATGCATGCTGACACTGTTGCTATAGGTTCATCTGAGCAGGGTCCCTGGAGCTTGTAGGACTCTATTTCCATATGGTCCTGCACCCCATCCCTGGCTCTTACAATCTTTCCACCCCCTCTTCCGCAATGGCCCCTGAGCCCTGGGTGGGTGAAGTTTAATATAGGAGTCCTGTCCAAGGACAAACATTTTGTAGACTCTTAGTCTCTACACTTCGGCCATATGTGACCTTTTGTATTCCTGGCCCTCTGTCATGAGGGAGCTTCATTAATGAGAATTGCGATATTTGTTAGTTGTTTTTTTTTTAAAACCACTTGTTCTCTGTTCTGTGAGCTTTAGTTGTAGAGGCTGCATTGTAGATGCACCACTTAGGCTTGGGCAGTTCAAAGACAAATGTCTGTGTGTGACCAGTTGTTGAATTCTGCGGTAGTCTCTGTCTGTTGCAAAAGAAGCTTCTTTGATGAGTGGTGAGTGGGATATTTGTCTGTAAATGTAAGGATTGTAAGGATACATATTTTGCACATACTAAGACATTATATTAGTCTGGGGATGCTACAGTCTTGGGGTTTTCTCTATCATCTATGATCTCTTAAGTCATGTGTTTTTTATTATATTTACAGTACCACACATGAACTTCCTCCCACTGAGTGGACTTTATGTCCAATTGGACACCTGTTGATTGCCCTCAAGATAAAAGTGTCATTGTTGCACCAGTGCCCTATGCTGTGCCAGTCATTGATGTGGTTATTTGGTCTTGAAACTGGTGTTGGACCATTGATGGCTTTGGACCTTGCATAGTGCTCTCCAAAGCTATGAAAACTAGCCTTCAGGGAATGTGGCTTCCAGATCAGTTCCAGCTCCATTGTTCTAAAGCCTGAGTCCAAAGCGTGTTCTGTCCTCAGCAATAGGGTCTTACCTTCAAGTTCTGAAGATAATCAACGACTGTGGCAATAGCCCGTGTAATTTGGGAATCTCTTGGCCCACCATGGCTAACAACTCAAAGGAAGTTTTCTCCTGTCTGGCACTGTTTCTTGTTATATAGCCTTTAGCTATACACATGGACTCATGTAGAGATATTGTATGTGTAATTTTTCATTAAGTTGTGGACTAATATGATTCTCTCAGGTTTTTTTTATACTAGTTAAGCATTATTTACAAATATTTAAAAAGTTATTGTCAATTTTCAGATGAAAAATTGATTAATCAGTTCATTGTCTTAAACAACAGTAGAAGCAGGATTTGTGCTATGATTATCTTTCTCTATAGGTTACAGTATAATCTCACTTTTTGTTACTTTGGTTTCTTCCTGTTTTTTGACATCACTGGGAATTGAATTTAGGGCCTCAGGCTTTCAAGACAAGCATTCTGCCACTGAGCTATAGCACAAGCCCCATGCTACTTTGAAGTTCCATTATTTTAGCATTAGTCTCTGTGTGGTAAGTGTGTCACTGAGATTTTTGAAGGATTATGTAAAGCTAAAGAGAAATTATTATAGGAGGTTTTGCAAATTTAGTTTAT
>NW_008338715.1:4295972-4305732 GCF_000622305.1 Nannospalax galili | reverse complement strand
ATATTTGAATTCTGTTAGTAATAGTTCTGCTAGTTAAAAAATTCAAATTTTCATGCTAGTATCCAGTTTTAATATACATGTGAAAACTGTATAGAAATTATATGTATAAATTTATGTCTCTAATTATATACCTCACATTTAGAGATAGTTTTGGTTTCTTTTCATCAGTTTTTCACTGTATAATTTCCCTGTTGGGACCTCTCTAAATATTGGAAATTTCTTATTTAAAAGCCAGATTATAAAGTTTCTCCAATAGAAAATACTCTTCAGATAAAGTTTTGTAATCTGTACAGTGAGAAGATATTTTCCCATAGCTATGTGTACATGCACACACACTCCATCCCTATAAAATATGTATGTATGATTTCTTTTTAATCTCATAAGGATTCTTGTAGACAGAGACTATGCACTGTATTACTTAGATTCCATGCTGGGTGATCAGGTAAAAGCCAAATGCAGGGCAAAGCCAAATGGTGTTATGTGAAAACCCACTATGTTCCTTTAGGATACTGTATTCCATTTATTATGGTAGATCTTAAATTACTTTATAGAATAGAACAAATGAAATATATCAAGAAATCTTTTATATTTAATTCAGAATTCCAGTGAGTACTTAAGAGTCAGAGAATTACTTCTGCTTTTTTTTTTTTAAGTTGAAGAAAAAGCGTAATGAATACCTTTATGTTCAGCTAAATTGGAAAGAGATGCATTCCTTTCTGGGTCACTGAGTTAATCAAGTCCAGGATTTATCTCCATTGTCATTCTTATCGGTTTTTTGCATTAACAGCTTTCGAGGTTTTGTTTTAAAACAGTCTTTTTCTATGCCATGTAATCCTCTCTCCAGTCTAAAACTAAATGTTTAACAAGCTGCAATTCTATTCTAACAGGGGGGAAAAGAACAATCTAGAATATGAAGCATCATCATCTTCCACTAATGAATGAGGGAGGAAGATGAAGAAATGGGCTTCTTAAGCACTGGCTGCTAGTGTCCCAGCATTCCTAAGCTTCTCACCTAAAGCATTTTGGTTCTCATTTGACCTAGTCATCTAGATGTTGACCCATTTTATGGATGAACAATTTGAGGTCTAATAGATGTGTTAATTTTTATTATAATTTTCTCCTTCTAGGATTTTTATTATTTTGGGAATTCCATACATGCGTACAATGTACTTTTATCACAGGCTCCCCTTCTCCTCCCCTAACTCCTCCCAGACCCAGCCTCGCCTTGCCCCCAGCTTCATGCCCTCCTGCCTTTTAAAAATAGTCTTATTTCTTGAAATTACCAGGGACATGATAAAAACCTGTGCTCCATGAATTCAAGCCATCTCTGGTAGTTATTCTTTACACTAACTTTGAAGTCTTTCTTTAAATTATTATGTCCTCTAAGAATCTGAAATCCTGGTTTGTAGAAGTAATCACTTTTAACAATAATATGGTATGTGATTGCTACTTACACTATTATGTATAAGAAAAAGGTATCTTATTGTTTATAATGCTCTGCAAAATAAATTTTATTTGAAGTTAAAATTTATCTTGGAAATGCATGTTATTTAATATAGTGCTGTTTTTTTCTCTATGGTAGCCAATACAGGAACAGGCCATCACTTATTTTTGTAAGTCAGTCCACTTATTTCAAGGTAGTATACTAAAAGGATGTGTAAACTTTAAAATTATTTATTTATTATATTTTATGTAACTATTTTGCCTGCATATATGCATGTGCACCACATTTATGCAGTGCCTACAGGGGCCAGAAGGCAATGTCAGATCCCTGGAGGTTACAGACAGTTTTTAGCCACCTATGGGTGTTGGAAACTGAACTCTGGTCTTCTATAGAATAGCCAGTGATCTTAAGTGCTGAGCCATCTCCCCAGCCCTGACATATATAAACTTTCAAGATTGGTAATATAATAATAAGATGCCTATATATAGTTAATTAATCCTTAATAATAGCAACAGATTTACTACATTAAAAGTTTTGCAAATTAAAATTGTTAAAGCTGGAGACTGGAGAGAGGCCCAGCAGATAAGAGCACTTGCTGCTCCTACAGAAGGCCAGGGTTCAGTTTCCAGCACCCACACAGTGGCTAACAACCACCCTTAACTCCACTTTCAGTGAATCTGACACCCTCTTCTGGCCTCTGCAGGCACTGCACAAACTTGATATACTTACATACATATAGGCAAAACACTCATATATACAGAATACAAATAAGTAGCATTTAAAAAAAATTAAGCCTCTGTCATGTTTAGAATATACTGTCTATCAGCAAGCATCCTGGTCCTCTGTCTCTTATGATCTTTCCTCTCCCTTCTGCCTCTATGTTCCCCCAGTCTTAGGTGTGTGGTCTGCCTTGTAGATGTCACAGTTGTGACAAGGCACTCCATAGCCACTGATTCTCTGCATTTTGGCCAGTTGTGCAATTTTGTAATAGTCTCATCTGTTGCAAAAAGAAACTTCTCTGATGAGTGGTGAGACTTACATTACCAGTGAATATAAGGGTATTTGGAATATAATTTTAAAACTTTACATTAGTTTAGGAAACTGGCTGTAGTAGGATCTCCTCTAGGGTCAATGACCTCTCCAGCAATTGATATTTGGCTCTGTTTATAGTTCCAGGCATGGATTTCCTCCTATTGAGTGGGTCCTAAGTAACCCCAAGGCATTAATGCTGCTATTGCACCAATATGTTTTTCTGGGCTGGTCATTTCTGAGGCTCATAGGCTTTGTAGCTGAGTGGGATCGTTGGCTGGTTTTCTCCATTGGCAGCTTGCATAGCACTTTCTGATACTGTGAGAGCTAGTATTCAAGGAACATTCAGAGCAGTTTCAGCTTAAATTCTCCAATTGCTGTGTCCAAACAAATATGATGTCTTCAGCAACAGGGTCTTACCTTCAAGTTCTGGGAGGCAACAAAGGGCTATGTCAATTGTGTAAATTGTTTTGGAAGTCTCTTAGACTACCCTGCCCAACAACTGAAAGGGACGATTTTCTTTCTGGCATTGTAATGCTTGTTAGATAGCCTTTATTTACACACACACACACACACACGCACACACACACACACACACACACACACACACACACACACACACATGCCCACAAGCTTTTAAGCAAGCTTATAAAATATTTTCCTGTCTTTCTCAGACATCCTTATTATTGCTTGTCTCTTTTTCCCTCCTCTCCCCTCCTCAGTTATAGTCCGCCCCCATTATTTTCATTTCCTCCTTGACAGCACCTGTGTCTTACTGTTACCTTCTTGAGGTCCTTCTCCCACCCTGCCCCCATAGTCCCTTTCCACTTTCCTCACTTCTGTGATCAGTTCAAATTGTAGACCCACAGCTGAAGATTCACAGGCAGCAGAGAACACCTGGTGCTATTTTTTCTCTTCTTTTCTGCTTTTCTGGATCTGGGTTACCTCACTCAGTATAATGTTTTTGAGCCAGAGGACCATAGGCCTGTTGCAAGACAGTGTCTTCTAGAGATGAGAAGGATGCTGCGCCCATGAAATCCCAACACTGCGGTTGCCTAAACAAGACTTGCGTAATGACAGCAGTTGACATATCAATGTGGATGGGAAAATTTCATAAAGACCTACCTCTAGATGAAGAGCTACAGTCAGTCAATGGATGCTCAGGAAGGGAGAAACAGTTTACTCTAGGGACAGGCTCCTTTATGGGTCAAGTGATCAACCATAAACACCTGTACACTATGTAGACTGAGCACATTTTATGTACATACACACACAGAGACATATGTATGTATATTCAACAATATTAATCAAAGAAGTCATGAAGCTGATAAGGAAGGAGGGCACATGAGAGGAGTTGGAGAGAGGAAAGGGTGGGATGGGTGATGTAAATATAGTGATCACGCTGAAATTGTCAAAAATATTTAAATGTAATTTAAAAAATTTAAAACTAAAGGTTTTTTTTTTTTTTTTTAATTCTTGAATTGTGTTTGCCCTTTACTGGTATGCCTTGGGGTCTCAGAAAATTTCCTCTTCTTTTGTATTTTATTCTTTACTTCTGGAAGGCCTTTGTTTCCCTTTGGCAGATTAATAGTTTATTTACATACTTTCTTGAGTGGTTTATCTTTTATTACACTATTTTAATGCGCTATGATTTTACTTTGTTGCATTTAGAAAAGCACAAAGTCTCTCTCCTAGGCCAACTTGAATGATAGCTTGCTATCTTATCACTTTTATCCTTCATTGTTTAAAAGGAAAATTTGCAGTCCAATTCCTATTCATAAATGGGTCAGACCTAAAACATTCAACTAGTCAAAAATCATAATGAAGTCTAGTACCAATAATCCATGGCACATCTCCTATTTACATTATTATGTTTAAAAGATATGGATAAGCTGTTCATCAGAAATAAGAGAGTATGTTTGTTTGTGCACACAGGCATGTGTGTGTGGAGTGGATTTGCATACACTCCTTAGTCATCTTTCCTGTGACACCCCTCGTGTTCTAAGACAATTGACAAGGATTTACTAATCTGGCCTTCTCTGATACAACCTTTTTCAGTGTGAGCTATTGGAGCTAGAGCAGCCTTATATTTTCTGGTTTCCTTCTTGTTCTTGTGAGTGTTGCCACCAGCTCTCATTATAAAAGTGGAGGAAGCACTTATGACAGCTTCTATCTACAAAGAGAAATAATGGCATTTAATATTTGTCTTAAATAACAGTGTGTATTTTTATATTTTACATGCTGTAAAGATCTATAAAGACATCTAAAAAGCAAATTTATTAAGCAGGAAAATAAAATACCATATTTTAATAATACAAGATATAATTGTAACCTAATCAAAATCAAGCATAATCAATATTCTCAATATGTATGATAAATTATTGTTATTTAGTTTTATTTTTTGAGACAGGGTGTTAAAAGCTCATGATGTTGATCAGGCTGGCCTTGATCACGCACAGATCCACCTGCCTCTGCTCCTCAGTCCTGGGAATAAAGGCATGCACCAGCATGCCAGGCATAAATTAATTTTTGAAACGGTAAATTGCGAAAGTAGTGCATGCTCAAAAACGTTAGGAGTGAATGGAAACGTTACATCTCCTTTGGTGTGCAGTTATATTGTTAGTACATTTGTCTTTGCTGAAGTATACTGTATATTTTTTATAATGAAATATTACAATATAAATACTGCCAGTCTTTATGAGGTTTTTTTTTTTTTTTTACTTTAATTTCTTTTACTTCAATATATTTTCCTGGGTTTATTTATCCCCTTTTGGTGTCAGTGTATAGCTGCAGGACTCACAAAATTGACCACCAAGAAAACTAAATAAAGTAAGTACTAATGATTTAATTTTGGTTCTTAGCCTTTAAAGAGAGTAATTTCACAATGATGTGTGATACAGCTGTATTTAGGCCCACATGTATTTAGTGTACGGAGTTATTAGTAATTTTAGGAAGCTTTCTCTTCAATTACTCTGATGTCTGAATAGCAAAAGAATAAAGAAAAATGAAAAAACAATAGGAATTCAATGATTGAGACAGATTCAGAGAACTAATGTAGTATTCACATTCAGCCTTAATCGTTTATGTACTTGATACAAAATACCTTATTTTTCCTTGAAGTTTTAAAATGTTGAGAGAAAAACATCTAACTTGTGGATGCATTTTCTGTAGGAGAAGATAAAAATCTTATCAAATCATTAACTGTCCATTAGAAATTGGAAATAATTGTTATGGCTAGAGTGGTGGTACAGGTCTTTCATCCTAGTGCTCTGTAGGCAGAGGCAGATGGATCACTGTAAGATAAGGCCAGCCTGGGATGGTCAACACAGCAAATTCCAGACCAATTGAGGCTGCAAGAAGACACTGTTTCAAATAGATAAATAAATATTCTATTAAACACAAAACATTCATAAAGCCAAAAATAAAAGCTTACCTTATTACCTACCAATTTTTAGGCTAAAGTTTTATATCCATATTGCAGAATGATTTCTTTAATACCACCTAATAGAACTAGAAAATGTATAACTAAAGACATAGCCTATATTTTTATGTTTTGCCAAAATTTTACAAAGTAGCTATCACATAGATAACTTCATCAGAAGAATGGAAAGCTTTTTACATATTAAGAAAACCTTGAGGTATCTCTCAAAGTGTACTATAGTGGAATTTAATTAAATATGTTATGGTTTTCATCTTTGTGTGTGGGTTTGTTTTCATGTGTATGTTCATGTATGTGTATGGCTGCTTGTGTACATGTGTACACCTGATTGTGGCACTGAGATGTTGACATCAGGTATCCTCCTCAATTACTTCATCTTATTTTTAAAGACAGCGTTTCTCACTTAACTGGAGCACATGAATTCAGCAAGGACGTCTAGCCAGTGGGCCCCCAAAATTTTACTCTTTGCTTCCCCAGAGCTGCAGTGGCTTTGTACCTGGGTTCTGGGAATCTCAGCTCTGTCCTCATGCCTACAGGGCAAGCATTTTACTGACTGAGCCATCTCCCCAACCTCTATAGTTTTAGTTTTGAGTAAACAATTAATGATATTTCATTGGTTACTAAGGTTTTAGATGTATGTGGACAGTCCGCTCGTCAATGTTAGAAAGAACAATACCTATTTTCTCGTTCATGTTGAATTCCGAATTGGTGATTGACCTGTCTCTCTTGTATTTTTGTTTTTCCACAGTGGTTCTTGATACATATTTTGATGTTGAAATAAAGCATTTAATATTTACCTTACTACCAAAAGGGATTTCCTAGTTCTAGTGATACATACTTTGCACATGTAAACAGATGATTATATAGATTTTATAGATGCTTCTTACTGGTTTCTTTTGTCACTCCTCCTTATATGTATAACTATGTCTAAACACATTTTAAAAAAATATAGATGTTTCTTACTGGTCTCTTTTGACGCTCTTCCTTAAATGTGTAGCTATGTCTAAACACATTTTTAAAATATGAGTATGATATATTATGTTTCTGTATGAAGTTAACCCTGAGCATGACCATTTACTGAGTGAAAAGGAAACTTGTAATAAAGGAATCTTTTTGGTTAGGAATGTTCTAAACTCACATGTATTAAATCTAAGAAGTTCTTGAAGATTAAGGAAATTATTTATTGGGATCCATACCCTTCCCTTCTGAAACTTATTTTAGAAACTAAGTATTAGCTGGGCATGGTGGTGCATGCCTTTAATCTCAGCACTTGGAGGCAGAAGCAGGCTGATATCTGTGAGTTCAAGGCCAGCCTGGTCTACATAATGAGTTCCAGGACAGCTGGGGCTACAGGGAGACCCTGTCTCAAAAAGACCAAATTAAAAAAAGAAAATAAAAACCCCAAAACAACCCCTAAATATTAATAGTAATTATAGATGTGAATTATTTGATTCCTAGGTAAGATAAAAGTTGATTAAAAGAGTTCTTATGTATACCATGTCATCTTAAAACTCTGGCAAGCTGAGGTGTACCTGTTGATTTCCATATCCCTAGCCTGGGTCTCCACTGGCAGACAAGAAAGGCATTGTGGATCTGAGAGAGCGGAGTGGTGAATGTGCCATCTTCATTTGCTTCCTTATCCAGTGTCTGTCATCAGGCAGGCTAATTATCTGCAACCAATTCAGTATTCAGATGACCATTTGAACATTTCAACGCAAAATTCTATTCTCTACTATGTTGCCTCTTGGTTTAGTCTTCTGCACTTCCAAGTTGGCATTCACTAACAGCAGCCTCCCAGCAGTCTCTTCCCCTGGAAGAAACAACAAAAGACCTCCTTCAGTTTACACATATGTGCTAAATGTCTGCCTCTTTTTAGACTCCTTATTTGTAACATGTTTATTTACAAATGGATTGTGACAACCAATAAAAAACATGTGCCTTCACATTCTTTTGCTTTTTTTCATAGTCCCTCATGTTTTCTGTTATCATAATTTGCTTTTAGAAAAAAAGCCAGGAGAGTGGCTTTCCCTCAAGCTGACATAGGTACCACTCTATAATTAGACTATCAAGAATGCTGCAGAAGGAAGCAGCCACTTTCTGTGCCTCAAGGGGATGTCTATCAGCTCTGCAACATTCTCAAATTCTACATCCTTCAAGAGCTACTATATATATATATTTGTATATATATGCATATATACATACATTATTTAGGTAAATAAATTTTTTCACAGTGCCATATGTTCAAAATATATTACCAATTGATGGTAACTGAAATAAATATCTAATAATATAGGTATTTCATTCATGTTGTTATTGTTATCCATGGAGACTAAATCTTTTAAAATATAGTGGGAAAATTCCCATTTAACACCACAAGCCAAGAATCAAGTTTGGCCCTTTTAATACTGTCATGAGCCTACTATTGGAATCACTTTCACATTTGCATTTCTGTTAAATGTAAGACTTCCTAATTCATTTAGAAAATCTCTTGTACTTTGGAGAAAGAACAAAAATTCTAATTATCTAAGTCTGTGTATTACATTAGAAAGGACTATGTATTTCAGACATGTCTATTACACAACCAAAAGATGGATACCCAAGCCCTTTATTTTGGCATCTAAGAATATCTTTAACATCTGAATCTCCTAAGTATTAACAATGAACACTGAAGAACAGGAGAATTCATGAGGTGGAGAATTGTGCTCTGCTGCCTGGGCACCTAGAGCACAGGATTTCAAGGCTCCACATCTGGAAGACACTGGAGATTCAATAGCAGTTGGCAGAGCTCCTGTTGTGTGCATTTTTCAAGCGTAGGTGCAGGGGAGTCACTTTTTGTGTTTTCTGTGTTACTGGGTGACACCCCCAGCCATTTCACTTTCAAGCTGAAGTTCACCTTGGCTCCTTTGTCAGCTTAACTCCTGACAGTTTGACCAATTGTGAACATGTTATTTTCTACCTGAAATGTTTTATGATTTCACTTATTTTCTACATTTTCATTGTGAGATTACTGTACTTTCAGACCTTCATGCCACAGATTTTTATTCTACAGAGACTGTAGATTCACATGCATCAAAAGCAAGGAGACCATATTGTGTCTTTCTTATAAAATAATCCTCTGATTTCTCTTCATTAACTATATCAGCCCAGACTAATTCAATACTAACTGCATAATTTTTCACAGGTAACATCTTTTCTCACAATCTTGTTTTTTTTTCACTTTTAAATTTATGTCATGTGTCATTGTGAAGATTACAAAAGCTAAGCACATTGGCTAGCATTCAGCACACTGGAAATGATCTATGCCTGTGGGTTAGGTGTTATACAATATATCCTTCCAACTCTGCATCCTGTCCTTTCTGTTCTCTTGCCAACCTCTCCCCTCTACTCCCAAGAGTACCAACTGGATATTGCTGTGGTAACCCTTATTCTCTCAAAGTAACATATGTATTAGGCCCTAGGGCTCCGTGGTAAAATACTATGGAGTAGATTTAAAATAAAGGACGTTCACTAACAGTTGAGGAAGTCAGAGGTGTTGAGATGCCAGGCAGGCCATGCTGTCTTCCAAAGACCTTCCTTAGTAGACTCGCAGCAGCCTCACTTTAGCTTGTCTCTACCACCATTTGCCATCCTCCTCATGTGGGCCTGTTTCTGTGTCCCAGTTTACCGCTCCTTAATACTAGATTAAGGGCCCACGCTTTTCCAATATGACCTCATCTTAAATTTATAACTATAACAAGCCTGTCACTGAATTGCTAGCATTCTTAGATCTTGGAAACTAATGCTTAAACATTGTTTGGAGGACACAACTAAATCCTTAGCAGTGACTTTTGTGTCTATGTATACTGTCC
>NW_008338715.1:4288257-4295951 GCF_000622305.1 Nannospalax galili | reverse complement strand
ATGCACATACCTATCTTTGCACATGATCCATTGGATATAAATAACCAGCTCTTATGACTGCCTCCCCTAGAATGTGTGAACTCCTTACAGCACATAGCTTTCTGATCTACCTTTGTATTCAACACTGGACACATGATAGGCTTTTAATGCATGTTGATTAAATGAATAAATCTTTGTTCATTACTAAAAAGAAATCTTGTGATAAAGGAAGTTGAAATATTTTGAATCTGGAACAAAGAGAACTTAGTTCTTTTCCCAGGGTTCTCATTGTTTTGTAGCCTTGGGGAAATTACTAATTTCTTCATGCTTTTCTATAACATATAAATAAAAGACATTAGAGCTCACAGATTCATTTTCAAATATTTATGTTTTGCATTTCCCATTCTAGAGCCACCAGAGACTCAATTTAATCAGAAAGTACAGGCTACATACTTAAACCTGGCATGTCGTGATAAGGAATTAATTTTTTTTATTCTGGAACAAAATGGAGCATCATAAAAATGAAGTCAGGGTTGCAGTAAGAGCTGGAGTAAAAGCTGGTTCAAAATGTGTGCCCTCCAGATCCACTGGACCCATAGGTGTGCAACTGACTGGACATGTCTTTGTTTTGTTTTGTGACCCACTGAATTTAACTAGGGCAGTCCAAAATAATCTAGATGTATATGCACTGAATCATAGTCCATCGGAGGCTATACGATTAAAGGGGTGACATCAGTAATCAATAGTTCACTAAGAATATGGTCCTATGATTGACTTTTGAAGGCTTGGCCTTGTGCAGACTCAGTACAAGCAATCACAGCTGCTGTGAGTTCATGGTTCCCTGTGTAAAACCCAGAAGACAGTGTTTCTCAGCCTTCTCTCTATCGTCCAGCTCTCATGTTCTTTCTGCCCCCTTTCATAATGTTGACTGAGCCTTAAAGGGTGTGATACAGATATCCCATTTAAGACTGAGCCTTTAGTCTCAGAAGCTGTGTTTGTGTTCAAGGAAAAGGCTTTTCTGAGGCTGGAGAGATGACTCAACAGTTCAAAGTACTTGCTGCTCTCGTAGAGGACCTGGGTTCCATTCCCAACACTTACATCGTGGCTAACAATTGTCCATAACTCCCTTTTCTGACCTCCATGGGCATTGCATGGCAGGGACAATTTACATACATCTAGGCAATAAATAAACATATGAAATAGAAATAATAAATTTAAAAATGGCAGAAAGCTTTTCTGATCAAGACCAATGTTAGGGTCCGTGACTCGATGGGTCCCCTCCAGATAACAAATACACGGGATTGGAGATGTAAAAATCAAGCAGAGTCTTTACTTTCCAGCCGGCTGGGGTCGACCGGTTTCCCAAGACATGCAAGTCTGGTCAGAACGATCGACCCCCATTCAGTTTCAGGTACAGATTATATAGGCCCACATAGTCATTACACAAAAAGCATTCCTCAGCAGACACTTTGATCAAACATCTTCTAAAAGCTATAGTTTCGGTTAAACATCTTTTCCAGGAAGGCTAGATCTGGTGTAAGCCTGGTGCAACTTCCTTCTCTTTGTTCCTTATCGGTTATCTGGTATGTGCAAACAGGCCTACAGGACACATTGTAAATCAACTGAGTCTGGGGTCCAGGGTCCAGGGTCCAGGAAGGAGGTTTACAGCACTTCAATTCTTAGCATTTCAACTAGGTTAATCATCCATGTGTGGTAGATACAATCAGGCAGAACAGGCAAGCTTAGCAAGTAAATCTAAATCAACATTTTAAACAGAGTTTTCTATCAAAATGCAGAGTTCTTACAGCATTCATCAAGGTATTTCATTTTTTTTCCCAACACCAACACTTGTCTGTTCATATAAACAGAAATTCAGAAGCATCTGCATTATACACTTCCTTTTGAATTACTATTAGCTTAAATACTATTTTTATTAATTTTTGAAGATTTCATATAAGGTATTTTGTATTCCCTCCCACCATGTCCTCCCAGATTCACCGTCATCTCTCTACTCACCCAACTTTTTGTCCTTTCTTTTGAAACCCATTGAGTCCAATTTATGTTGCCCAAATATTTAGGTGTGGTTTGATCTCCTGGAGCGTGGTCAGCCTACCAAGGGTCACATCCTTGAAAACTAATTCTCCTTCCCCCAGTAGCCGTCAGTTGTCAATAACTCCTCACCTGGGGTGAGACTTTGTGCCTACCTTCCCACCATGATAGGATTTTGATTGGTTTGAGCTGTTGTAGGCCCTGTGCATGCTCTCACAACTTCTGTGAGTTCATATGTGCAACTGTTCTGTTGTGTATGGAAAACAGTTTCATTGTAGTCATCTTTTTCACTCGCTCTTTCATGATGACCCTGAGCCTTGGGAGAATGTGTTATATTTAGGATAGAACACTCTGTAGTGCTGACCAGTTGTGAGTCTCCGTGTTAATCACCATCTGCTACAGAAAGAAGCTTCTTTGCCAGGCCTGGTGGTTTATGCCTTTTAATCCTGGCATTCGGGAGGCAGAGGCAGGCGGATTTCTAGGCGATCTAGGCCAGTATGGTCTACATACAGAGTTCCTTGGAGCTGAAGTTGCAGTCCACTGTGAGCTGCCTGGTGGGGCTTGGACTCAAGTCCTCTAGAAGAGTAAAAGTGCTCTTAGCCACTGAGCCACCTCTCCAGCTCCCTTGAAGTATTTTTTAATAGCATCCAAGTGCTCATATGCACTCAACATGCACATGCAGTTAGTTACTCATTTTATAAAAAACCATTGTGAAGAAGCTGAAGACATTTTTTTCTCATTTACCATGATTTTTTTCCTTTCAGCCTTTAATTCTAACTGCACTATACAATAATAATAACAATTCCTTTCTGATTCTTGTCTCAAGGTATAAATCTTTTTTTGCTTGATTTTCTCATATATAGTTTAGTTTAGAAATACCACTGTTCACCTCCCCTCCAAAAGATTTTTTGTGCTAAATTCCTCTTCGACCAAAGGCACTGTAGGACATTTTTGTAGCTCAGAGAATGAGAGAATGCTTTGCAGCACTCCTATGTAATGAAGATTGCTTCTAATTTAAGAACAAAATAATAAACTAGCACCAGTAACTTTAGAATGTGGATCCAGATATTACTTTCCTAATTTAACACTTGGGAAAGTGGATACTATATTCACTTAAGAAAAATATGTCTATGAAATACATACCAACATACCATATAATATTAAAGGATTATATGTAGCACGTTAACATTCCCGTTACTATGGAAGGATTATATAAAACATTGCTCCTTCATATTTAGGAGAAAAGTAGGTCTCTTTGCTGCATTTGCAGATAATGAATTCAAGCAGATATTTTAATTTATTTGACTCACCCTACAGGCATGTAAAGGACATTCAGTTTCCAAATGTTGCCATATGTGGATGGTAATAAACTAAAGCAAATTCAATTCCATTTGTTTTTAAATGAAAACATTTTCATACTGCTACCTAGCTGTTGTTATAGAAATCAACTGTGGAATGATTACAGCTTAAAAGCCACTGTTACTGAACCAGGACCAAAATTCTTTTCCAAGAAAAGTGTGCAGATTTGTTAATTCTAAAACACATTTTCATGATGCACACCTTTAATCTCAGCACTCAGGAGGCACAGGCAGGGGGGTCTCTGTGAGTTCAAGGCCAGCCTGGTCTACATAGTCAGTTCCTGGCCAGCTGGGGCTACAGGGAGACCCAGTTTCAAAAAGACCAAAAGAAATTAAATCAACCAATCAATCAATCAATCAATCAATCAATCAGTCACATTTCCAGGGCCTGTAAGGTGACTCAATGGGTAAAGGTGCATGCAGCCAAACCTGACAACCTTAGTTTGATCCCCAGGACTCACATAGTGGAGGGAGAACACTAAGTCCTGAAAATTGCCCTCTGACCTCCACATGCATGCTCTAGCATTCATTTGCCCCCACACATGCAAATACACACAAAAAATAAATAAATTCATATAATAAAATATAAAGCACATTCCCATTTATTTTAGAAACTTCTATGAATTTATTTGTGCACCTAAAGTAGTTTAATCATTTCATTTTTGGAATTGACTTCACGAGTATTATATGGATTTTGACTGATGATTATGATAATTTCATCTATCAAATATAGCCAGAGATGTATGGAATATTTGGAAATTAGAATTGCTTGAAAGATTACAATATCTTCAAATATATTTGTATATTTTTAGAGTATTTTTGAGTCAGTTTTAGAAATTTCCAATAGTAAGCTTTCATAGACTCAAAAATTTATGGGTACACAATTTGATAAAATATGTTGATATATCTATTATTAAGTTTGCTTCTTAAAAAAATTAAAACATTTATACTTTAATTTCATTTTCTCCAACACAGAAGTTGTATTTAAATTGGATGTTAAGATAAAATCATTTATTTTCTACCAAAAACTTTAACTAGATAGTTCATATTTGTTTCCAAGGAGATATAGTAATACTGAAATATAAATGTTATTTACTATGAGTCAATGAGATTTAGTTGTTTTCAGTAATAGTTCATATTTTATGAGGGTTGCTTGTAAGGTGAAATAAAAATACATCAACATTTTAAAAATACATTAATATATCACTTGTGTGTGTATGTATGTTTGTGTGTATATGAGTACATTGCATGCATGTTGTAAGTGCACCTGTGTTGTGCAATGCCCACGGAAGTCAGAAGATGATATCAGATTCCTCTGGAACTGAAGTTATGGACCATTGTTAGCTTCCATTTGGGTGTTAAGAATTGAACCTAGGTAGTCTGAAAGAGCAACCAGTGTTCTTAACTGCTGAGCCATCTCTCCAGTCCCTAATATATCACTTTTGTTAGAAAATCATCTTCATTTCAGCTAAATCTTATTCAGTTTCCCATATCTAAAATAATATTTATGAAATGTGATCAGAGACAAAACATCTAAATATGCCATATCTTTTAGCCAAACCAAACTCAAAAACCTTATACTGGAAGATTGTATATAACATATGTATATAGTGTCTATGCATGCATACACACACATATGTATATGTATATGAAGGACTACACCTCTTTTTGAGACATGTAAGTGATGGGAATGATGAAAACTTAAGCTGTGATGTACTGCAGTAATGTGCTTCTTAATAAACCACACTTCAGGCTGAGCACCCACAGATTCTGTTTTCAGTTGTGTCTTGTTTACCTAAGTCCTTGTAGGAGACTGGATAATTGACCCCTGACTCCTAATTCTGTAACTTGTGAATGCTGCCTTTTGTGAGTAAAAGACCACAAAACTGGGTCTCCAGTGGGACTCATTTTCATGATTCTCTACATAGACTTTACATGCCACCACAAAGATCCTTTTTTTCTCCTGTGTGTATGTTTGGTGTGTGTGTGCATGCCTGTAGAAACCAGAAGTTAATGTCTTCATGTTTGTTGTCAGTGCTTATTCACTGAGCTGTCTCCCCAGCCCACAAGGATCTTTTTTTTAAGTTAAAAAATTATTGAGAATTTCATACATGCACATGTATGGTGTTTTGGTCAAATCCGCACCCACTCCCTCCCCTCCAACTTGTTCCCTATCTCCCCATCACTTTTTCCTGAAAACTTGGTGTACTCTTTTTTAAAATTTTTTTTAACTTACTTTTTTATTTTTATTTTTTTAGAAGAAGCATTTCATTACAGCTTACTCAATAACAATTTCCAGAGCAAAGATACATCTCTTTCAAAAGTGGCCTATAAAATTTTAAGGTTCACAGTTGAATTAATACAGTTATACAATATTGAACTCAGTATAAACCCCATAAGACATAAAATTGAATGAGTTTTTAACCTTTAAAAAAGATCTCCATTTCATTTTAAAATATACTGTTTCTTACAGAAACACTCTTTGTTTTTGCTGATAACACTTAGATGTTGATGCACGCATCTCTAATCTGTATGTATCTGACTATTACTAGTCATGGTCAGTTGCACTCGGATCCTTTGCACCTGTGAATGGATATAAAGTCATTGGGTAGATTTCAATGGTAATGTTTATCACCTCTACTACTTAACATGATGTAAATATTTATGCTTCCTCCTCAAATATAACTCATTTTTTAAAATTTGTTGATTTGTGTGTGTGTGTGTGTGTGTGTATCACACAGAACATCCCAAACAATGTTATTTATCTATATACCCACTTCCCAGATGGCACCCTCCCACAGTCCCCCCCCTCACTACAGCCCTTATACTCTATAAACCCTGCTACTGTCTGCTGTGTTGTCGGCACACCCAGCCATTCCCCACTACTTGTCCATCCAGGGAATCTAGTCAGCCTATCTAGAGATCTTTGTTTTAGGAAGGTCAGCTGTTCCTCAACTAGCAGCAATCAGTTGTCAATATTCCTTTAGATAAGATTGGGGTCTGCTGTTCATTGTCCCAGTTCTATGCTGGGTTACTAGCTGAGAGCCTCTTGGGCCACCCTGGCCAACAACTCAAAGGAAGATATCTCCTATCTGGCATTTGTGCTTGTTATGTAGCCTTTAGCTAAACATATGGACTCTTAAAAAATTATATTGGCCCCTTTAATCTTTGGTTATACTTTCCTTTTTGGGTGTTTAAGGCCATACAGTTGGCCCAAATAAACCAGTTTGTTTTTGCTCTTAAGGCCGTTTGAGGATCTGTTCCTCAGGGGTCACATGGGCCTGGGAGGAGCCCCTGGCTCCTTTCTTTTACCAGTTCTGCTGATGTTAAGATAAGTCAAAGGTCCTGCTCGATCATGGTTGGCTTCACTTGGAAGCATGGAGAAAATGTTTCCTCTGTGTTGACCCTCCTCTTTGTAGACTGGACACTGGTTCAAGTCCATCTTGGGGGGTCTCCATGGCCTTCTTGATCAAGAGGACAGGTGACTCACCACAGTTACAGCACATTTTGAGAGATGCTTATAGTCCCCTGGAACTAGTCCACCTAGGAGGACAAGAAGCAAAAACTGTCTTTTATGTCCCTCTGACCAAATTAGTATAGGCCTCAAAGTATGTCTGTTAAACATCCAAGAAGGTTAGTTCTACCAGTCTGGTACTTTTAATTATCATGTGCCATGTAGATAAATCTTGGGCAAAGACCAATTGTTCTCAGATAAACTATGCCTAGATATATATTTCTTGATCTGGTATGGAAAATTTGTCAGTAGGTTGTTGGATTAATATGGTTCCCTCTGGTTTTTAAAACTAGCTAGGCATTATTTATCTCTTGCATTGTCTAACCCCTCCATCATGGTTTCCCCAATTAAGGTGCCTCCATTTCCTCCCTTTCTCCCTTACTAATACCCTTCTCCTATGGTCCTACCTCTCTTGAGCTCCTTCTTTCCCTTTATCCCCTAGGTTCCTTGTATACCCTTCCCTTCCTCCTCCCTTAAACTAACCTAATTTTTATCCATATCTCCCTTATTAAGGCCTGTTTCCTACTGTTCTCTTTCGGATTCTTTCTTTTTTTAATTTTTTAATGGGGCTTTTTGCTACTCTAACATTCCCCCTCTCTGATGAGGTATCCCTAAAATCTTTTAGGGATTAGATAAGAGATCCCAAATACTTTGACATTTTTGGCCTTTGGAGTGGGGTATGTTGCTAAGAGATCCAAGGACATTTTGAGTTTTAGACAAGAAACTGGCTACTTTTCTTTGGGGTCTTTTTACCCTAATTGCCTAGCTAATTCCTACCTCTTATTTTTTTAAAT